>NC_022019.1:5151946-5154312 GCF_000317375.1 Microtus ochrogaster
TAGTAGTACACATCTTTAATCCCAGCACTTGGGAGGCAGAGACAGGAAGATCTCTGTGAGTTAGGTCAGCCTGGTCTACATAATGAGTTCTAGGACAGTCAGAGCTACATAGTGATAGCTTCTCATGAAAAAACAAAAGCAGAAACAAAACAGAATTCCATATAGGTATGTATAGATATGTGTGTGTGTGTGCGTGTGTATTTCAGGAGACAGAAGAAATCATGACTTAGGGCACTAAGAACTGAGAACTGGTCTCCTAATTAGTACTCTTCAGAAGATTGATTTTCTTCATAACATTAGTCTCTGTTAATTTAAAACTACAATTCAAGTATCTCTGGGCACAAATATTTATTCCCATCAATCAAAGACATAAACAATAAAGATAAGAGACTGCACTTGGATACATACCTTGGGCCTGGTATCCACAACATACATGTAATGGTTTCCTGAGTTGGCTGCACTAATGGCTTTAAGCAACTTCTCATCCTCCACGCACCTGGCACTGAAGCCTGACAATGGCTGGCTACATCGACAAATGGCAGCCTAATTTTAAAAAGACAAACCAGATTATACAGAGACTCTTAGAAGTTTTGAAAAAGGCCTAAAGTGTGAAAAACAAACACACTATATATTTTAAAGTCAGCAAGAAAATAAGAAGGCATTAACTTTTGAATACCTGTCAGAATCTAGGTGTTGTCTACATTTCCTTTGGTGTTTGAATGAAAACACAGACTCACAGGGAGGGAGTGGCATTATTAGAGGTGTGGCCTTGGAGAAAGTGTGTCACTGAGCTTTGAGGGTTTAGATACTCAAGCCAGGCTTAGTGTCATACTCTCCTCCCATTGCCTACTGATCTGGATGCAGAACTCTCAGCTCCTTCTCCAGCACCATGTCTTCCTGCATGCCACCATGTTTCCCACCATGACAATAATGGACTAAACCTCTGAACCTGTAGGCCAGCCCCAATTAAATGCTGTCCTATATAAGAGTAGCAGTGGTTATGGTGTCTCTTTACAGCAATAAAACTCTAGGGCACTTCCCAATATTCTCTTCTCCTAAGAAAACTAAATGTTTCCATACCTAGTTTGTTCACACACACACACACACACACACACACACACACACACACACCAAATTAAAAACACCATGACCCGAAGAAGCAGCACTTGGCCAACTGTCTATCAAGGAGGAAACACCTGTATTCCAGGGGTCCTATGAGCTACAAATAACTTTCAGCTCAAGTTCAAGTAAAGAAGATGGGCTAG
The DNA here is from genome assembly GCF_000317375.1 of Microtus ochrogaster. Lineage (NCBI taxonomy): Eukaryota > Metazoa > Chordata > Mammalia > Rodentia > Cricetidae > Microtus > Microtus ochrogaster. The sequence goes on from NC_022019.1 coordinate 5,153,212, forward strand.
CAATACATATGGAACAGAAAATTCTAAGATGCTGCTGGGAATACTATGGGTGCTGGGCACTGAACTCAAGTCCTCTGAATGAACAAGAAGCCCTCTTAATCATGAGCCATCTATTCGGCCCTTAAAGGAACTTTTAAATAAACAACATCTCGGGCTAGAGAGATGACTCAACAGGTCAGAGCACCTATTGTTCTTCAAGAGGAAAGGTTTTGGTTCCCAGCACCTGCACAGAGACTCAAAACCTTTTGAAACTCCAGTTCCAGGGGATCCAATGGGCACCAGGCACACACCTGGTGCATAGACATACTTCCAGGGGATCCAATAGGCACCAGGCATGTACCTGGTACACAGACATACATTCAAGAAAAGCACCTATACATAAAATAAGAATTAAAGTATAAATTAGCAACATCTGAAATTTTATTTCCCTACTAAAAATCAGAAAGCATTTTATAAGGTGAGGCATAAAGATGAGGAAAGATGATCTAAGAGGAGGCATATCTATAAAAAAACAGTGGTTTGTCTTTTACTATATTTTACTTCCTTAAAAAAACTAAAATAGACCAGTGGGGACCAGCGCAGCGGCACACACAGCCCGCAGGCGGCAGGACCGGAGGGGACTGGCGCGGCTGCAGACTCAGGCAGCGGGGACCAGCGCACAACACCAAGAGCAGATCGCCCCACTACAATTAAATCAAAGAGGTAGGCCTTTGGTTAACAAGGTCCCTGGCAAACGGGGAGCAAGGTCCTGTTCCTGAAGACCCTTCTGAAGGGTGAGAGGGATCCTGGCCCCCGCCAGGAGCCAGGAAACAGAGCAAGGGCGATTTGTAAGAGGAGCCCCTGGCCAGCAGGGAAACCTGAACCAGTTTTAAAAGACCCATTAGATAGCATGATAGGAGGAGATGGGAAGGCGCCAAGGCAAGAATTCACCCAATAATCTGAAAAACAACATGAAAACACCAGAACCCAATGATCTTATAACAGAAGGACTTGAACACCCTAACACAGAAGAAGTGGAAAAAATTGACTTTATGAAAGCAATAGAGTCCCTTAAACAACATGTAAAAAACGCCCTTATAGAAATGGATGGGAAGCATAACA
>NC_022019.1:5163357-5186012 GCF_000317375.1 Microtus ochrogaster
GTTGTTGTTTTAAAAGAACATTCTACATGCCTTTTACACCTAGCCTCCATTACTAAGTCAACCACTGACTATTTTTAGCATCTGTCCAATAAACAATGTGTTCTAAAAGGGTGTGCCCAAGAAACTCCCTATGGCTTAAGGTACTAGAAGTAAGTTAGAAACTTGTTTTAAAATTTACCTGAGCAAAGTTCTATGAAATACAAGGCCTATGAAGCCACCAGGACAATCAAGGACAAAGAAATTCCAACAAAGGTGTGGTGGCATTTGGGGCAACAGCAGACTGACAACAGGCAACTGGTTTGGCAGAGGAAGTGCCTGCTACAGGAAGGAGCATGGGAATCGAGCAGCAAGGCAAGGTCATAGTTGACACCTGCTGGAGCAGGGTGTAGCTCAAAAGACAAGCAGCTAAACACACATAAAGATGAGCTGTGACCTCCAGATCTTCCCTTGCTGAACACAAAGTTTAGTCTACAAAGAGGATTAACTTCACGATTGGACCCCGCAATGGATGGGAACGAAGCCTTGAACTCCCTAACAAGAGGATAAAATATAGTCTACCCAGCAGAATGTGGCCTCGCACCACCCTGCAACTGTGACATCACACGAAGGCCTTTGGCTGATCCACCAGCAAAAGCACACTGAGAGGAAGGCAAATGCACAGAAGAAAAATAAAAAGTGCAAAGGCTTCAGACTCCTAACAGAACACGAGGAGAGGGAGAGGCACACAAAATTCCATAAACACACACACACATAGCCTGTCTGCTTGAGAGCTGTTGACATCAAATCAGAAAACAGGAAATAAACTAGAGAAATTCAGAAAAGGGAAAGAACAGGAACTAAAGAACCTGAGAGTTGGATGAGAATACAGTTAAACTCTTCCAGAAAACAGAAAGATTTGGAAAGCAGGAGGAAACCTATAGAAATGGAGGCTTACACTGGAAGCTTGTCAACTTTAAAAACCAAAAATACAAAGAAAATGAACAGAGAAAAGAAAATGCTGCAGAGATGGAAGTGTCTTCTCCAAGCTGAGATCAGAGTTTCTGAGTTGTCTGTAAATGACATGCACATGCTTCTCTGTTGCAATTCATTTAACGTCACAAAGAGAAGCCACACCATGACACCATGCAACCAGGTTCTCACATAGGTCTACCGGAAGAGGAGAGAGAACGGGGCAAAGAAGCAGGGGGAGCGGGGGGGGGGGAGAAGAACCACACATACCAGTTCCTGGGGACAAGAGTGGTGGAGGGGAGAGAGAGAGAGAGAGAGAGAGAGAGAGAGAGAGACAGACAGACAGAGAGACAGAGAGAGAGAGAGACAGAGAGAGAGAGAGAGAAACAGAGAAAGAGGGGAAAGTAGCAAATGTGCACAGGGGTGCTCTTAGTGGCAGCAGCTGAGGATATAACCTGTCAGGACCCCAAGGGCAGGCCCGTACAGATGCCTGAATACTAACAACATCACAATGAAATTCCTGAACCCAGGAAAAAAACCTTCTGGGTGGGGAGGGGAATGTGTATAAAAGTGTGTTTACAAAGGCTCGGGAGTCAGAAATGGCAAGGTACTCAACCCACCCGTGTAGAAGCTGCCTCTGAACCTCAGCCATCAGCAAAGCCTGCTTTCTGAGCTTGAGAAGATGCACTCAAGACACATTTAACACAACACGTAAGCTGGGAAGGTAAGTTCCCAAGGGGTGAGGGTGAAGCTCAGGGCAGAGCAGGGGACCCTGGGTTCCAGTATCAACAATAGGTGTGTACGGACACAAAACATGAGCAAACCCCGCCACCACAGCAGTGTGGACATGTCTCCTCCACCTGCTCCTCACCAAACCTTCCCATGGGAAAAGCTCACACTGTTCAGACAGAGCCCAGATGCCCTGGGTTCCCTTCCTGCTTTCAGTGCCTGCCTTGGCTCAAGCAAGGGATTCATTTTCTCTAAGTACACACAGGACTAAAGGAAAACTACAGAAAAGAAACAGACCTATCTATTCATTGGCCCCATTATTAAAGAATTTCTGGAAGAGAAAGGTAGGAAAGGAGAATTTCAGGGGAATTTTCTTATAAAACTTCAAAAACAATAGTGAAAAGTCAGCATGTTTCTGTTAGCAACAGTTTAATGACAAACTTGTAAAGTAAAAGCTAGCATTCACTGCCCGGTGTGGTAGCATATGCCTTTAATTCCAGCACTCAGGAGGCAAAGGCAGGCAGATCTCATGAGTTCGAGGCCTGCTTAGTCTACATGGTGAGTTCTAGAACAGCTAGAGTTACATAGTGAAACTCTTATCTCAAACAAACAATAAGTTAATGTTCTTCTGGATACTTACAGCATTACCTGAGTTCACTGCACTTACAAAGTTAGAGAAGTCTCTTACCTCAGTGCCCTGCCGGCAGTAGGACAGGACCGGAAGTCTGCCCTTGCTCCGGAAGTTGGAACTGCCCATGATCATTGGCGGGGTGGCTGTTTTTGGAACATACAGCTCTCTTGGGTAAGTCTCACAGACCTGGAAATATCAAATGAGAGTACTTAACTCCAACTGGAAACCGTGAGGACAGTGGAAGCAGATGGCTTACTGTAGATCTTGAGCTCTCCTCCATCCATCCATGTGCAGTCCCCAAGGCGCATGCCTTCTGCTGTGGTCCCCCTCACTCTGTGCCCACATCCTCAGGAAGCTAAGCAGACCCTGGTGGAACACCCTGCTTTCCTCCCTCCTATGAACCCACTCATGCCTCCTGCCCATTCCAAAGTGTCAGTTCCCAATACCTAGAAACACATTTTACCTGCACCCCCAGTGACCACACCTACCAGGCGGCACACAGTGATCACATTCTCCTAAGAACCAGAGAGGAAACAGTAACCAAGGAACAAAAGACCCACCCAAGAAAGACAAAACCAGACATCAGCACCTAGAATTACAATCACCCCAAAACTAAATGGCTAGATGTCAGAGTGAAAGCAACACTACCAGAAGGCTGTGAGTATTCCAACACCGATGAAGCTCAAGAGAAAAACCTTGAAACAATCTCTATGAATATAGTAGAAGTCTTCTAAGAGGAAATGAGTAAATCCCTTAAAGAAATCTATGAACACACACACACACACACACACACACACACACACACACACAAACAAAACCCACTAGAAATTAATAAATAAAACTGATCAAGACCTGAAGATAGAAATAGAATTAATAAGGAAAACCCAAACTTAGAGAAGTGTGGAAATGAAAAATTCAGGAATTCAAACAGGAACATCAGAGGCCAGCTTCAGCACCAGAATACAAAAGATGAAAGAGAGAATCTCAGACATTGAAAACATGGTAGAAGAAATGGATAAATTGGTCAAAGAATGTGTTAGCTAAAGAAACTCCTGTACAAAATATCTAGGAAACCTGGGACACTATGAAAAGACCAAATTTAGGAACAGAAGAAGAAACCCAGATAAAGGGCACAGAAAATACTTTCAACAACATCCTAGAAGAAAATTTCCCTCACCTAAAGGAATGCCTATCAAAGCACAAGAGGCCTACAGAACAGCAAACAGACTAGACTAGAACAGAAGGTCCCCTCAGCATACATTAATCAAAGCACTAAATATACAGAACAAAGAAAGAATATTAAAAACTGCAAGGGAAAAAGAGCAAGTAACACATAAGGGCAGATCTATTAGAATTACATCTGACTTCTCAATGAAGATTCTAAAAGCTACTAGAACCTGGACAGATATTCTGCAGACTCTAAGAGACCACAGATGCAAGCCCAAACTACTATACCCAGCAAAGCTTTAAGTCACCATAGATGGAGAAAATTAGACATTTCATGGTAAAACCAAATATAAGCCATATTTATTTATAAATCCACTCATACTAAAGGTGCTAGAAGGAAAACTCCAACCTAAAGAGGCTAACCACACCCAAGAAGACACAGGACTAAATAATCCCAGACTAGCAAAATCAAGAGGGGAAGTGCGCACAAGCTTACAATCACACATGCATGTCTAAGCATGCATGTGTGTGTGTGCACACACACACACACACACACAAAAGCACCAACCCCACCACCACCATTAAAATGGCAGGAAACAGACCAGCCTGGTCTACAAGAGCTAGTTCCAGGACAGGCTCCAAAACCACAGAGAAACCCTGTCTCGAAAAACAAAAAAAAACAAAACAAAAAAATGGCAGGAAACAAAAATCATTGGTCACTGATATCTCTCAATATCAAAGGTCTCACTTCCCCGATAAAAATACACAGACTAACAGAATGGATGGGAAAACAGGATCCATTCTTCTGCTGCATCCAAGAAACACACTTCAACATCAAGGATTTATCACCTCAGTAAGGGAAAAAAAAATAGAAAAAGATATTCCAAGCAAATAAACCTAAGAAGTAAGCAGTGTAGCCATCTTAATATCTGGCAAAATAGACTTCAAACCAAAACTAATCAGAAGAGAAAGGGAAGGACACTACATACTCATCAAAGGAAAATCTCACCAAGAGAACATTGCAATTATTAACATCTATGCACCAAACACAAGGGCACCTACGTCCATAAAAGAAAGACTATATCTTAAATCACATATTGACCCACACACACTGAGAGTGGGAAACTTCAATATCCTACTCTTACAAGTAGACCGGTCATCCAGACAAAAACTGAACAGAGAAATGCCGGAGCTGATGGACACTATAAACCAAACGAACCTCACGGATATTTACAGAACATTTCATCCTCACACAAACAAACATGTCTTTTTCTTTGCATCTCAAATTTCTCTAAACTTGACCACATACTCCAACACAAAGCCAAGTCTCAACAATACAGGAAAATTGAAATAATACCTTGCACCCTATCTAACCACCATGAATTAAAGCTGGATATCAAGAACAGAAATAACTGAAAGCTTGCAAACTCATAAAAACTGAACAACTCATGACCTAATATGAGTCAAGAAAGAAATTAGACCTTCTAGAATTGAATGGAAATAATATACAACATACCCAAACTTATAGGTGTTGCACAATATTTGACCACACTATGAACCCCAAGATTATGTTATTTACTGAAAAAAACCTGCCTCTAGCTGCGGTGTGGCCCAGCTCTAGTACACATCTTTAATCCAAGAGTTTTCTGTTTATGGTAAACAAAATTAAATAAAATCAATCATAGGTCAAGAGGCAGAGCAAACGACCAGTTGACAGGAAGTAGTCAGAGAGTCAGAGAGAGTCAGGAAGACGGATAGATGCACAGGAAGTAGTAGGGAGGGACTTTGAGTTTGGCAGTCCTTTTTGGTTTGGGGCAACAGAGAAGGAAGATCAGATGGCTGTTTCCTCTGCCTTTCTGAGATAGCAGGTTTTCACCCCACCATCTGGCTCTTCAGTCTTTATTGGTAAAATGAAGGACAGAGACATAGTTAAAGCAACATTCATCTCTCTAAATGGAGGCGGCCAGGCGGTGGCTGCAGTGGCTCAGTCAGCAGCTGAGGCAGAGGTAAGATCGGGTGTAGCAGCTGTGCCTCAGACATAAAAAACATATGGGACCCAATGAAGGAAGTTCTAAGAGGCAAGTTCATAGCACTGTCTACATAAAATACTGGCGAGATTAAAAAAATAGACAAAAACCATGAGGCTAAGTTAAAAAAAAAAAATCCAAAAATCTTCAAGACATTTAAAGAAGTGACAGCAGCACACTGTTCTCCAGATGGCTGGAGCCCTGCCGCATGCTGCCCGCTGGAACTATGTCTTGACCTGCCCCAGAGGCTGGCTTACCTTGTACTCTCGGTTGGCATCGGACAGTTTCCAGTTCTCATTGGGCACGCCCATCCTCTCATATTCCTTAGCAAGGTCAATGACCTGCCAACCCTTCAGTCGTTCAGAATCATTTTGTTTGGGATTATAAGAGAATGCATAGAGATCTTCATATTTTGCTATAAAACAATAAAAATCAATACAATGTAATTTATAAGGCAGTAGACTACAAACAAAACTAATTTCCAGGATTTTTCCCTCCTATTTTTTTCTTTAGAATTTTCAACAAAGAGGAGGCTAAGACATGTACATATCTGAATTTAATATTTTCTGAGTTCCATAAAACCAATGACTATAGCTAAAGACATATGTATAGACCCAAGATTTATGTCATAGCAAAAGGTGTCATCAAAGTTAAATCTTCTATTGCATGCTTTTCTTTTTTCTTTAATATTAAAATTTTAAAGCAAAAATAGACACATCTTACTCATCCTTTTCCCCAAATGCAATGGAAACAAAATTCCGTAACAAAAACTAGAAATGGCCAGGTGTAGTACCCGCCTAAAGCCCAGCATGCACAAGACCCAGGAGGGCTCTGCTTGAGAGCAGCCTAGACCACAGTGAGGGCACACCTAAGAAAGGCAGGGAAGGGTCAAACAGTAACTCAAAGGACGGAGATGGCACAGAATAGGAAACTGCATTGCACATTGTTCTCAATTACTCTAGCGTGTATGGCTGTTCTGTTTGCACCTAAGTATGTGCAACACTTGTTCCTGGCACCTGTGCAGGCCAGAAGAGGGCATCGGATCCTCTGGAACTGGAATTATTGATGGTTGTGAACCATCTTGTGGGTGCTGGGAATCAAACTCAGGACCTCTGGAGGAGCAGACAGGGCTCTTAACCACCGAATCATCTCCTCCAGCCCCAGAATCACCCATTCTTATAGGTCAGTAGAGACCCAAACCAGCAAGGCCATGGGCACATAACTATCTCTGTTATATACATATACCCTGATTCCACAAGGACAATGGAATGTATCAGGCTCTGTGTGCTCAGAGAACATGGACCTGCTCCTAGGTCATTCATGAGGGCCTCCATCTAAACTGAAATCCATGCTAACAAGTAATCCAAGTCATGCTGGGGGCAGAAGTGTGGGGCCCACAGAAGGGGGTCTGCTCTACCTTGACTGGAGGTCAGAGAGCTTAAGCCTACTCTTGTTCTTTCAAAGTCATTGAGAAGAAGTCTGATGTAAGGAGTGGCTACAAACAAGATATCCTGACCTAGGGTGTGGTTACGTGGTGTTTTGGATATTAAGATGGTCCATAGAGGTGGATCTGCTCTACCTTGACTAAAGGTCAGAGAATTCAAATCTTTTCCTTCAAGGATATGACAGAGATTTGAGCCAGGAAGTGGCTGCCTACAGAATGCTTGGTCTAACTGGTTATTACATATCCTGCCTAACAGAATACTTAAACTAAAGGATATAGTTGCTCGATATTTCAAGTACCGAAGCAAGAAATTGTTCCGTTTGTCCTTTGTGTCATGTTACAGCAGTCTTTTGCCTTCTTCCCCGCCCCCTTTCTGGACTGGAGTGTATAAGCATATGGAGAATAAATGCGGACGTATTCGGTATTCACTGGATAGCTCTCCTGGCACTATCCTATGTCTCTGCATTCCTTTTGTATCTCTGTCCTTCCTCCCTAATTTTTCTAATCCAGTGGCCCCTACCCTGGAAGGTGCAAGCCCCGTCAAGGCTGGACCCCAACATAGACGCCTTCAGAGCCCTAGGCCTGGGTAATGGTAAGATTCATTTTTAGGGCTTCTATCCTTCCCAGCCCTCCATCTACTAAGACGGGATTCACTCTTGTCTCTGATACATCTACCACCCTCGCCACTGGTGCTAGAGGACCATGACCTTCTGGTACTTTCCATTTAGTAATACCACTTTCATTAATAGAGAACACCCACATTTAAAACACAAGAGAGCAGCTAGGGAGGTAGGCTGGTCAGTAAAGTGCTTTCTATGAAAACAAGAAGACCTGAGTTCAATCCCCAGCGTCCAGATGAAAGGCCAGGTGTGATAGCACATGGCTGGAACCCCAGTGCTGGAAAGGTGGAGCTTGCAGCAAGCCAGCTTCACCTAGGCTGGCAAGTCCCAGGTCCCAAATGACTGTCTCAAACAACAAAGCGATGGCTCCTAAGTAAAGGCACTGGACCCTGGCCTCCACACACACATGCACACATGTGCCGGCACATGGGTACACACATGAAGTGCTAATATAATCTAATAATATAATCTAAAGTAACATCAGGCCATACTATATAAAAGTCTTCCCTTAACATTGTTCCTTCATTGGACACCATTCTTACAGTTCAAAGCAATTGTTTCTGTTATTTCTAAACCATTGTGGGGTATTTCTAGACCACTGAGGGGGTTGACAGTACATACAACCTAACTATAATGTAACGATAAAATAATAGTACCTTAAAGTTGGCTGGAAACCCCATCTCAGTTGAGATTGAGAGCTTGGCTCTCTAAGAAGCACATACCTTGTTTTGACAGTTGCAGCAGAGAGTTATAGATATCATGGCAATCTCTTTCCCTGGGAACGATGAAATGCACAATCCTGAAGTTCTTGCACTGGATCACGAGTGGGCATCCAGAAGTGGTGAGAGCAAGTTTCTCCACAGAGGCAATATGGTGGTGTAGTATCTGCGGCACAAACACCCGCATCATCAACACACACAGAAGCAATATGGTGGTGTAGTATCTACGGCGCAAACACCCGCATCATCAACACACACAGAGGCAATATGGTGGTGTAGTATCTACGGCACAAACACCCGCATCATCAACACACAAAGCACTGACACATGCTCTTCTCCCGAGTGCATACATGTGAATGTTCCAATGACACCTCAAATGCTATGTGCTATCATACTTAACACATTTCGATGACTTGATGCCTGAGCCAAGACTAGGTTGTCATTTTTGTTAGTTTTTTTTTCCATGTCAGTATATGCTGGCTGGATGAGGAGCTGGGGCACAGTTCAGCAGCAGAATGCCTACCTGGCATGCACAAGGTCCTGGTTTCCAGCCCAAGCACCTCAAAAAGTTTAATTAATTAATGTTTACCAAGTGTAGGAATAAAAAAGTCTCACTATAGATTATGGCTTGATGGCATTTTGAAAACATAAGATCATCTCCACTGCTACTGACACTTTGCTACTAAGAAATTTTACTCTTTCTTAATACCATTCCTAGCCACTTAAACCATTTAAAGAAACATTTCTGGAGAAGAGGTTTTAGGTTCCTGAACGATAAAAACTCAGTCACAGAAGAGCTCCAGCAGTTCTAAATGCACCTTAAAATGAAGCAAAGGCTGCAGCAGCAAACTGCACCCTGCTGAGTAGGTTTTGTTTTGTGTCTGCTTGTCTTCAGTTGAAAGGTGAGGGACGGATGACTTAAGTATGGTTTTATAATGCTAACATTACCTGTTATATTAACTGTACATATTAAACCTAAGGCTGACATGCAGAATAAGCACACATAAGTAATCAAGGAAAGCTTGAAAGAGCCTTAAGGGAGATACCGTGTCCATGAAAACTGCACAAATGGCTCACACACAGAGAGCTCACACTCAGGAACTAGCTCTACTAACATTTGCACAGAGTTGCTCATAACCATCTGACAGTGCCGTCTCCACAGGGAACTAGGGACAAGAACCTATAAGATATATGATGTAAAGAGAATATTGTATCATCATTAGGATCCCAGCTAAGATCCCAGATCATTTCAGGAGAGCAACAAAGAAAGCCTATCTGTACAGAGAGAAAGAGGGCCCAGTGTCAGAAAGGCTGCTTCTAGGACCACAGTGCTCCTGCTACACAGACCCCAGGAGAGACCAATGGGCTACACAGAGGAGAGGGGAGCAGCAGCATCTCTTCACTGTCCCTCAATCTGCTAACCCTTTATCTTACTCACTGCACTCACGCGTCAACGATAACCAACTCTACAAGAGAAAACAAGAGCCTGCATACTCTGAGCTGTACTGCAGGTGTGTGTGGTTCCCTGGGAGGCAGACATGACATCTCATCTCAGTTCTGCTGCTCAGAAAAGGCTAAGGATAGCTGGGATTTACTACTGAGTTGCTACTTTAACAGATGCTTTGCCTATTTTCTCTTATTTAACATTCACAAAAGTGTTCCATGATGAGTGACAGATACTACGCCCTTCACAGAGAGGTGTCAAGCAGAAACACTCGGTCTGCCATTCCCTTCCCTTCTCTCCTTGCAATAATCCATCTTCACCAAGATATCAAAAATGTCAGGACAATGGTGGTGCACACCTTTAATCCCAGCACTCAGGAGACAAAGGCAGGCAGATCTCTGTGAATTCCAGGCCAGCCTGGTCTACAGAGCAATTTCCAGCACAGGCTCCAAAGCTACACAGAAAAACCCTGTCTTGAAAAACCAAAAAGAAAAAAAAAAGTCAGAAATCTGTATATATATTTTATATAATATTCTGCAATGTTTAGTTACTGTATTTAATTACTTTACTTAAATATTTAACACTGTAAACATCATTCTGTAATGTTTAGTTACTTCCCCCTCCTGAGGCTGACCACCAATGTCCATCTATCAAAGAATTGAAATCCAGCAATCAAAAGCCCCTTTGACCCTACAAAATAAATCTCCTAGTTGTAATTTGGCATTAAAATGCTATAGAATATGCTATACAATCCATATGATTATTAATGTGCATAAACATTACCTAGACTTCTAAAAAAAACTAAAGGAAGAAAGAGGTATTTTTTTACAGATGTTAAAAAAAGTCTAATATACACAATTCCATATTACAAATGACATAAACGACCTATAAAAGGGAGGCAGAAGTCACTTGAGAAGAAAAAATTTGATTGATCTGTGAGTGGTAGCACAGGCCTGTAATCCCAGCTCTCCAGAAGATGACAGACTGCAAATTCAAGGACAGCCAGGCCATTCAGCAAGACCCTGTCCAAAAGCAAAAGCAAAACTAACAAAAAAAAAAAAAAACTGGTTAAGATAAATAACGGGTGATTAAACAGCCGTTAGCCCATTGTTACTGCAACAGCAGACAGTCCTGCTAAGGTCCACCTTACCCAGGTTTCTTTCTGCTGAGTGTCAATAAACAACAGATGTGTGGCTGTAAGATACAGGGTTCCCGTCAGTGACTTGTTGTTGGTACTAAACCGGTCAAGTAACTTCACTTGTTCAACCTAAGAAAGAAAAAGATGTTATTTTTCATTTCAAATATAATTATTTTTATTTCTGTTGCTGACCAAAACACTGACCAAAAGCAACATAGGGGAGAAACAGGTTTATTTGGCTTATAGTTCTAGGTCAAAGTCCACCACTGAGGGAAATCAGGGCAGAAACCTGAAGCAGAAGCCACGGAGAAACGCTGCTGGCTGGCTTGCTCGCGTGCTCCCAGGCTGACTTAGCTGGCTTGCTTACACAGCCCAATACCATCTGCCCAAGGAATGGTGCTGCCCACAGTGTGCTGGGCCCTTCTACATCAATTAACAATCAAGACTCAAAGACATGACCACAGAGCCATCTCATCCTGGCAATTCTTCCATGTGGATGACCCTACCCTATGCAAAGTGGATAATCAGGCTCACCAGGACAGTAGCTGAAGGGCTCTAGTAGGCCTGAGCATGGCAAACAGGGCTCTGGCAGGCCTTGCCCTTCCCCCATTTCCTCTGCCTTGCTAAACCATTAGATAACATTTCTAAAGCTGGCCACTAAGGTCCATTCCCTCATTTGGCCACTTCCTTCTACTGAGGCTGACCACCAAGGTCCAGCAATCAAAGTATTGAAATCCAGCAATCAAAAGCCCCCTTTGACTACCCTAATTAACATGTCCAATTAAAATTAACTAATTCATTCAAACACAGGGTTTCCCCGTTTAACTTTATAAACTGCCATTTGCCTATATCTGTCTCTTCTCTAACCAGAGGCAGTCCTTTGTCCCTCTGGGACAAATATCCCTGCCCTCTTCCCCTTGCTCCCTCTTCTTCTATCTCCTGTCTTTGTCTCTTATTCCCTGTCCTCTGACTCTCTGAAGCAAATAAATCTCCTTTGTGTTGAAAACTTGGTCTTGGGGTGTCTTGTCCCAACTCTGAGGTCCTTTCAGCAATATAAATGAAATTTTTCTAAGCCCAGAAACAGCATGCAACATTATGTTTTTTTTTCCCTCCTCTTTGTCCCCAAACATAAGAAGTTAGTTGATTAATATTCAGGGTAAAATTTCATCTGTCCTTGGAAGAACACAAAAAAGTCACAAGCAACACAGATATTATTTAGATGCCAATGCAAACCAGGGAAGATTTTAAGAAACACCAACACTAATATACAAGGAGTGTGCATTGTGTGAGCAAAGTACTTTTCACATCTAAAAGCCCATTTTACTGTATGTGTTGCCAAAGACAGTACCTAGTATCTGTTGAGCAGCAGTTTCCTCCAAGATTGAAACATTCCCATTCTCCTTAATCAAGAAGGTAAACAACTCAAAAGAGCTTCAGGAAGTCCCTGAAACTGACCAGATTCACTAAGCCCCTCTCTTCCAGAGTAAGCAATAAAGTTGCTGAGAGTCACTCTTCAGACAAGTCAAGCTACAAAGCAGACTCTGTGCCCAGATCCTCTGCCTGAAAGAAGTAGAGACTAGAAACCAGCTGAGCTGGCTCAAAAAGGTTTAGATCAACTAAACCGCTTAGAAGGGACACTCTCAGCTGGGCAGTGGTGGCACACACCTTTAATCCCAGCACTGAGAAGCAGAGACAGGCAGATCTCTATGAGCTTGAGGCCAGCCTGGTCTACAAAGCAACTACAGAGCAAGTTCCAGGACAGGCAAGACTACACAGAGAAACCCTGTCTCAAAAACAAAAAAACGGGTACTCTCCAACCTGTTGAGCTGCCTGCAGGTTGTGCAGTGTGTTCCAGGTACCAACTTTTATGTAGTGTGACCAGTGTTGAGTTGGGCTGTTGGTGTGGGAGGTCCTTCTATATATGTGTTACTTTTATTGGTTAATGAATAAAGAATCTGCCTTGGCCTGTGATAGGGTAGAATAGAGATAGAAGGGGAAAACTAAACTGAATGCTGGGAGAAGAAGGCAGAGTCAAGAGATGCCATGTAGCCACTGCTGCGAACAGACATGCCGGAACCTTGCCAGTAAGCCACAGCCAGGTGGCAATACACAAATGAATAGAAATGGGTAAAATTAAGATGTAAGAGTTAGCCAATAAGAAGCTAGAGCAAATGAGCCAAGCAGTGATTTAATTAATACAGTTCCTGTGTGATTATTTCAGGGCTGAGCAGCCAGGAACAAACCTCCTACAACAGGTTTGGTGATGCAGTTGTCTTGGAGCCATGTATGATGTTGTAAGTAATCCTTCACTTACATTGCTGTAAGCAACTACAATAAAACTCATGGTTCACCAAGTTGGACTTCAGTGGTATCCTGTACTTTGGTCTGTTGTGGGCTCCCTGAGCTGAGTAGAGATGTACATAGTGTCTCCTCAGGAAGTTTGCTCACACAACACTATCCAATTATATAACGTTCTAGAAGTATACGACTGGGCAAATTAAACCAAGAAACCACTGTTTGCAAGCTCCAGCTTATGCTCTATATTCTCCCTGCTGCACAGACATGGCTGCTGTGCAGCCAGCTCTGGTTCTTGCTCTCCTACAAGACTCTTCTTCCATTCAGTCCAGTGACAAGCCCTATCCTAGACTCACCAATGCCCTACAACCAAAAGTAACTCTTACTTAGAAAGTTAATTTGTTACTTATGTCACCTTGTCTCTTTGCTCAGTTCTCTGACACAAACTATCCTAAGTTGCATTGGCTTCCTATGGTATCCAGGATGCTGAGATCCACAATATGTTATACAGGAGTATAACAGCATTCATGTCTATTAATACTGGTGTATACACACACACACACACACACACACACATACAGAGCTGCTATAGGAATGCAGAGTGGAGCTGGGACTAGTCAGGAGACTATAGCTTTAAAATTTAATGCCATCCATTTTATAGGAAAAACATATAAAAATAAGTGTTTAATGTCCAGCTCTGTCACAGGAGGTTGTGTAGATCTTCAGACCAGAGAGCTCACCATTATATCATTAATTCTATACTTCCCTGACATGTTTACTGTTCTCCTACCAGCTCAAGAACAATACACTCCCATTATGAAGTGATTAATCAATAGCCACCACTCAGAAGGCTGATCATCTCACCCTTCTTCACTCTCTATAATTTTCTTCCATGGAGAATGAGCATGTATAATACCACTGTTCAAATGAGTCAAAACTTCAATGTAATTAAAAATGTTTAATAGAAGACTTTATTTGTGTGATTAAGACAATAAACTTATTGTGGATACTTCCCACTGGAAACTGAGAGATATGATCTAATGCAACTCAGGTCTGACAGTGGATCTGACATATAACAAGTGATCATTTTACATAGACTCTCAAGAACACAGGAAAGCTGTTAGGAGCCAATTTTCTCCTAAAATCATTGCAGGAACCATCACCCTAGGGGAGTCTGCAGAGAACCTCACACCCCTAATTATGTTAGGAATCGTTCTATTGACAGAGCCTACCCCACACCCAAATTGGCTGTTAATGGAGAGCTATCTGTTAGCGGAACCCACTTCACATTCCAAACTACCTAGGGAACTAGGTGTGGCAACTCCTGACTTCTTGGCCTACAGTGACCTGACCGAAGATAACCTCCTGCCTACGTGACCAACACGGACCACGTGACCAACGTGAACTACGTGACAAGAGCTCAGGCCCCTGTACCCACCCCCCAACTCCATACCCTATATAAGTTGTACCCCATCTCTAATAAACTGAGGCTTTGACAGGAATCCCAGCTTGGCCTCCTTCCTCTTTTCTAGCTCATATCTTACAGATAGCGCCTCTCCGGGACCCTGGAATAACTGAACTGCCAGACGGGTTTACTAACCCTAGACTGGTGACCCGTCAAGGCAATTACAGAAAGCCAGGTGTGGTGGTGCCCTGGAGCGGCTGAGGAAGGAGGATCAGGGGTTTAAGACCAATGCATGGGGAGGGGGTGGTAAGAAAGTTTTGTGCTCATGAAGATTTCTCCTAAAGGTCAACATTTCTTTAATTGTCTAGGCCATTTATTTCTCAAGTAAAAATATGTGTAGTGATATTTCATTTGTATTTTAATAAATATAGCTTGCCTGGAGTTCAAAGAGTAAAACAGCCGCACTGATCAGTCTTACAGACCAGGTAGTGGTGACACATCCCTTTAATCCCAGTAGCCACACTAGTTTGCCAAAGAAACCGGGAGGTAGTGGTGCAAACCTTTAATCCCAGACCTAGAGAGGAATATAAAACGGGAGGAGACAGCTCTGAGGCTCAGTCTCATTCTGAGATTCCTGGAGGCAGGATCGCCATTTCAGACTGAGGTAGAGGTAAGAGCCAGTGGCTAGCTGTTTTGCTCTTCTGACCTTCAAGCTGAACCCCAATTTCTGTCTCTGGGCTTTTATTAATCATGCTATCAATATGGCTTCATTCTATCACACTGAAAACAGAAACTTTAATATATATACCTTTAAAGACAAACATTCCTCTCCAACTGTCAAGAGCTGGCTGAGAAGGGACAAAAAGCCAGCAAACAAGACCAGACCACAGTGGCTCTCAGGGCAGGCTCTCTCTTACCTCACTTCCTTTCACAAGAGCAGTACTGAACACACATGGAGCTAAAAAGTATCAACACCACTGGGAAGATCAATGACTGGAGTACTTCAAAGAGCTCCTCAGAGAAAATAAAACAGGGTTTTAAAGGGTGTGGCTATGAGCAAACAGGAAGTCTGCTTTAAAAGGAAGCCCATGTGAAGCTAAAGACAGAAATGCTTCTCTAACTCCAGCCTTAAACTGTCATTTTTTTTTTCATATTTGGTGCAATTTCTGCAAAGCTTGTCTGTAAGGGAGACAATCCCAGTCTCCACTCCAGTTTTAACTACTGGTCCCTCGCAGATCTGCATTCCCAGTACAGACTAATACATCCTACGCTGTGCTGGCCTCCTGCAGTGCTGGAGACAGGGAAGTGCGGCATGTGTCTCTATGGAAACTAGTGCACATCAACAGCCAGTTTCAAATTGAGGGAAGAAGAAAGATAGGAAGCATCTTATTCACCCAGATGAAGATTACACCTACTATTCACTATTACTTTTGATCGCAGGCTCATTCTCCTTTTTGGAGGGTACAGGAATAGTTTTGCTACGTAGCCAAGGTTACATTGGACCTTTCCATCTTCTTGATGCAAACTCCTGAGACCTGGGATTGAGGCATTACAGGCACACCTTGCCTTGAGCAGCTAAGGGTCTTTTTTCCATATGAATCTTATCCATTACCATTATATTACAATATATTATCACTATATCATTATATATCCCTAAACTCTGACTGAACTCTCTGAGTTCTTACTGTTTGCTATACATGTAAAAATATTTCCTTGCCGGGCAGTGATGGCACACACCTTTAATCCCAGCACTCAGGAGGCAGACACGGGCAGATCTCTTTGAGTTCGAGGCCAGCCTGGTCTACAGAGTAAGTCCCAAGACAGGTCCATAGCTACAGAAAAACCCTGTCTCAAAACAAAACAAAACAAAACAAAACAAAAAAAGAATATTTATTTCCTGACATAGTAGTATGATAAATTCTTGCCATCCATTATTTTCATTTTCACAAGCCCAGTGGAGACTTACTACTGACACACAACTAGCAGCAGCTAGCTGCTAACCAGGACAGATGTTCCAACCTTGTGTGGGTTCACTCCTGAACTACAACACTTGGCCTGGCATTATGTTGTCTGCACTTGAACATCTTAGGAGTCACAAATCGCTGATTCTCCTCCCTCCCCTCACAAACACAACCCTAATTCTGCATTTCACACGTGACTTATGTTATGCCATCCTCGTCAAGTTGGCAGCACTGGAAATCACCCTACTGACTTCCTGACTCATCCATCACCCACTCAAGCTCTGCTCCTCCCACCAATATCAGAGTACTGACAGAGAGCTAAGATGACCGTCTGTTCCAGTGCCCGTCTCTCCCACTAAAACTGGAAAGTATCTCAGTGCCTCCTTTTTCCTTCTGAGTTCCTCCAAAAGGCTAGAATAGTGTTTGATACAACGAAAGTTTACTGACCTAGATGAACTGCCACTGAGAACTTACTTCTCATAAGGGAAAACCAAATGGAAGATGTAACACAACACCTGATGATGGAAGTCACAAAATAATCCCACACCAGTTCAGAATTATGAATAATAAAAGGGTTTTTATTTAAGGGGAAAACTTACAGATCACTGTCCTAGACAACAGTTCTCTGCACCAACAGGAGTCAAGTCTAGCAGCCAGAAGCAGGAGCCGAAAGCAAGAGAGCGGGCACATGCTTTACAACTGCTTTTAGAGTATCAGAAACCACGCCCAAGTGGGCTGGTACCTTAAAGGCTATTGGCTCAAGGAGTAGAATGTACTCCCACAGCACCTCCACCTTTTGTTTAAATAAGAGAGTTCTAAACCCAATACAAAACTATATACACTAGGAACAGATATCAAGTATAATTAGAATTACAACCAGCATAAACAATATTAAGCAAGGAGCATATGTTAAATGTTTTAATAAATATTCTATCCTAAGGAGTCTAAGTCTTGTATAGGAAATGGCTTGACTAGATCATAAGAGGGTGGTAATTAGGACTATCTTATCTTCAACCCCATTGAAGGCCTAGAAGGGAGATAATATTACTTCAGCAGGCAGGAAGTATAACCAAGCAGCTTCCAAAGCAAGCAATATATGACGGAGACAATTAGCTACCTGAGCAATCACCCAAACTCTCATTTGCAACTGGCATGGACACAGCACAAATATGATAGCAATAATCTGGAAAATGCCCTAGCAAAGATAGTCATTGTACAAGATAGCCACAGCAGCCGTCTGGCTGATGGCAATTCCGGAGCAGCCACTACAGCCACAGTGATCCCAAAGTCTCTCTCAGCTGGGGCAGCTCCACCAGGCCAGGCACCACTGTGCTGGGGCAATGTGCCTCCCACCACTGCTAGGGGAGCTGAAGAGATAGCTCAGTGGTTAAGGGCACTGACTGCTCTTCCAGAGGTCCTGAGTTCAATTCCCAGTAACCATATGGTGGCGCACAACCATCCATAATGAAATCTGGTGCCCTCTTCTGGCCTGCAAGCAGACATGCAGGCAGAACACTGTATACATAGTAATTCTTTAAACATACACACAGACATATGTCCCTGAACATGTACATAGATACACAGTATTAAAGAAAGGGTACTTAAAAATCTATTGGCTATTAACTCAAGGCTAACCCATCTGGGTCTCATTCCCTTGCCTGGAACACAAAAGCAACTATTACTAAGGGAGGAACAGGTTATATAGTGAATGCCAAGTATTATACCCTGGGTGTCCTACAAATAGAGGCAATAAAATAAATGAAACAAACCTTTGCAAAATTACAACAGTCATCTGGTAAGGCAGCATGAGGCCTGCATGACCTCGTTTTACCTATCTAAGCTCAAAAAGAGAAAAGAAAAGTGTATATGGTGTTTAAGGAGCAAATTCAGGGGCCAGCGAGTAAAGATGCTTGCATCGCTCCAGACATGCCCAGCTGAAGCCAATTCCTAGGCCCACACATGGTGGAAGGAGTGAACTGGCACAAGTTGTTCTTTGACCTTCATACACGTGCCATGCAAATGTGTACCACAGCACATATTTCTCATCCTACCCTCCCCCCACACAAAATAATTTGTTTTTAAAAAGCAAATTTAGTACTTAATTAATTAGGCTATAATGTAGAGCAAACAGAACTGTCGACGGAAAAGCCACAGCAGCGTTGATCTGATGAAGGAACACAAACCGGCTTTTAAGTGCGCCAGTGTCAACAGGGAGGGAAAACGCTGGGCCAGACGGAGTAACCATCAGAGACTAAGGAACTGCAGGTGTGGATGAGGGCAACAATCGGGCCTGAAGTAAGCAGAGTCTAGTAATTCTGGTCTAACAGCAAAACTGATGTCAGGAAGGAGAAACTGAAGAACCCTGTTTATTCATTAGTGTTGCCTTTCAGCTTGTCAGAATGGGCACCGAGAAGGGAAAGCGAGTCAGAGAACAGCCAGTCTTGAGTACAGTTGATGATAGAGTTCATCGCTACCTTAGTAAGGGCCAGGTTACGTTCAGACCAGGGACTACAACGGTGAAGATAATAACATAACCAGCAGGTTCTACAGCATCTTGGCATACAGATGTTACAAATGGAGACATTTACTCTGAAGTTAAGCCAAAACATTTACTTTCTGCTTAAAGTTATAGAGAATATAAGAGTGGTTTGTGGGAAACACACTCATCATTCTGTCCTTTGCTGCAAATCAGCCTCCAAAAGACAGAAGTGCACCATTTTCTCTGCTATAATCATCAGCATACAAATTACAAGCAGGACTAGGGCCCAGCTGCTCCTTTCCATTTCCCCGCCCTGGGAGGAAGTACCCAGCTTTTCTTTCGGGTGCCTAAAGATACCTGTTTTGGAAGCATCTACAACTATTTTAGGTCACTACAACTGAAGCATCATAAAAACAGAATCAGGACCCTTAGAAAGCAAAAAGTAAGTGGGGAAAAGGTAATGGCAAAAGAATGAAAAAGTATTGGGGCAAGGAGAAAGAAACTGGAAGGTGAGGTCATTTTGTCCAGAGGTGATAAGTGCCAGCCATGTTATTTAACTGAACTGTTGCCAACTCCAGGCTAAGGGCCTAGAGGAGAAATTCAAACTTAGCTGACACTGGAGATAAAAACACAGGCCATCACAAACAGAAAATTATAGTATAAGAAGTTCAGACCCTGTTCTTCCTTCTCTGTGACGGGAAGGGACCAAGAACTTCAACCAAACTTCTGCAACCAAGAACTATGGCTACTCTTAGCTATGCTACACTGTGGGCGATGGCTCCGGTGCACAGACCACAGTTAGCTACTGGGAGGACTTGGCTTCCTCCCTCCAGCCAGACTGCTCCTAAGACATTCAGACTGTTCCACAGACATCCTATGCAGAACTAGCTGTAGGAAAGGAAGAGAACATTACACTGGTGTGTATGCAGCAGACATTAAGTGAGGCACCGCCTCTTCGATTCTGTGTCCTCAGTTGCTGGGACATCTGGCAGCGTAAATTACCAGTAAAGCAATTACGGACTTCATAAGACAGGAAAGAGCAGTCTCGGATCATAAGTCCAGTGGGGACTTTTCAGTTCTATTTCACTTGCTCTTCTGCAGTGTTGAGCACAGAACTTCCTATCTCAGAGAGAAAGCAAAGGTTTATAGAGGTGGCTCCATGGGTAAAGTCACTTGCTGCCATGCCTGATGACCAGAGTTCAAATCTCAGGACTCAAGGTTGAAGAGAAGGGTAGAAGAGACATCCCTGAAAGTTGTCCTTTGACTTCTACACATACACCGCAGCGCGCATGTCCCTGTCTCTCCCTCTCTCTCACACACACAGAACTTTAAAAAGTTAAAAAGGTTTTACAGTAGCTTGCCCTCCCCCAATTTTAACACTCTATAGAAACCTTTACCAACCCCGCTCTGGCTTCCTCACTAACTAGTTCTTAGCTACGAGGCCGGCAAAGGCTGGCAAAGGGGAACATTGCTGCCTCTGCTGCCTGCCCCCCACCTCCCCCTTCTGATTTCTGTTGTCCATCCCACAGCGCCCTGGTAACCTCCAGAGTCCCTGCTTGCTTCATTTGCTCTCCCACATTTTCCACCACCTATCGCAGCGTAGACCTGATCCATCAATTCTATTTATTGTTGTCTCTCCTGATTCAAAATACATTTTCTCAGAGCAGCTTTTGTCTGTGCAGTTCGCTGCCATCGGCCTTGTTTCCTAGTGTGTAGGACAGTGCCTGGCCGGAGCAGATGGCAGAGAGGGCACAGTGGGCACAGAGAAGGGAGTTAGGGCAAGGACGGAGCTCTCCGGCCATCTCACTCACAGGTGAGGTGGCTCTTCCACCTCAGCGCCCTGACTTTGGCATGCACCTGTCTGCGGGCCCCTAGGCCCTAACACTCCTCTTTTCTACGGAGTCTCAAAACCTCACTGCCTAGCTGCTCTCCTGCACCTCTTGGTCTCAACCCTACTCAGCTGCCCTGCCCCCACAGTCTAACCTCTTCACCAGGTAATTATTCTGTTATGCAGGTGGCTGTGGTAATGAGAGAGGCTTTGTAAGAAAGACCTGGCTCGCAGAACCCAGCTCCTACCAGCAACCAATGAGCCAATAATTCTCAGTCAGCTGATACATGATGAGTTAATCTGACAAACTGCAGGTTTCTCACCTGTAACATGGGATAGCACTAAAGACAGACAAAATGGTGTCCTGCTTGGAGCAAGTGTTCAAATGTGTCTCAAAATCTAAGACCTCAGGGGCTGGAGAACTGGCTTGGGGGTTAAGAGCACTTGTGGCCCCTACAGAGGACTTAGGCTTTGGTTCCTAGCACTTACACAGTTGCCCACACTCATCCCTAACTCCCGTTCAAGGACATGACCTCTGTGGGCACCAGGCAAGCACGTGGAACACATACACCTATGCAGGCAAAGCACTCGCACACATAAAAATAAATCTTTAAACACAACTGGGGACTAGAGAGATGGGCCATGGGGTAAGGGCATTGTTGCTCTTATAGATGACCCAGGGTCAGTGCCCATTACCCACATGGCATTTCACAACCATCAGTAACTCCAGTTCCAGGGAATCCAACCTTCTTGGCCTCCTTGGGCACCAAGCATACACATGGTGCACAAATATATACGTGGGCAAGCATTCACATGTAAAAGAAATAAATCTATTTTTTTTACTGTGCTATACATTTTTCTCTGCTCCCCTCTCTCCTTCTCTCTCCTGTGAGCCCCACACTATATTTAGGAAGGCCATGAATTTGGGAGTATGGGGCAAAGGAGGAATTGGAGGGAAGAGCAAAGCTTATGTAAACAGCCTGGTCTACAGAGCTAGTTCCAGGACAGGCTCCAAAGCCACAGCGAAACCCTGTCTCGAAAAACCAAAAAAATAAAAAAATAAAAAAAAAAAACAAATACAGTACTTATGTATGAGGTTCTCAAAAAAACATTTTATTAGATTGATTTTTTTACGTTTCCAGGAGGTGTTAACTAATCACATTCTAGATTGCCCCTCATCCCTGCCAGTAGTCATTTCCCAATCTGGAGCCTCTAGCTGAGACCTGTAGAGGAGGAAGGTACTTGCTAATCAGGATTCTAGATCTAAGCCTTCCATTATGGTTCACTGTGTTTCCTTCGGCCAGCCTTGACTTCTTCATTTGGTAAATAGGTGTGGCTGTCACATAATTAGCATCAGTACAGCACCAGTAATAAAGTGCAATTGGATGGTGCCACAAGAATAAAATAAAAAATAAATCTAATAAAAAGAAACTTAAGGTTGCATGGCTGGGTAGATAGCTCAGTGGGTAAGAGCAATTGTTCTGCAAGCACAAGTAACTGAGCACAAGACTCTTAGTCTCAGGGTTGTCGGTTCGAGCCCCATGTGGGCACCATTTTGTAAACAGACTGCTCTTTTGTTGCCAACCACCCAGACCCGAAAAATAACACAAAAACTATATTAATTACAACACTGCTTAGCCTGTTAGCTCAGGCGTCTTACTAACTCTTACATTTTTTTTAAAGATTTTTTTTTTTATTGAGGAAAAAAAAAATTTCCGCCTCCTCCCAGCCTCCCACTCCTCCCACTCCTCTCCCCCTCCCTCTCGAGTCTGAAGAGCAGTCAGGGTTCCCTGCCCTGTGGAAAGTCCAAAGTCCTCCCC
>NC_022019.1:5186112-5192974 GCF_000317375.1 Microtus ochrogaster
CCAGAACAAGAAGTAGGATCAAAACCCAGTGCCATTGTCCTTGGCTTCTCAGCAACCCTCATTGTCCACCATATTCAGAGAGTCCGGGTTTATCCCCTGCTTTTCCAGTCACAATCCAGCTGGCCTTGGTAACTCTTACATCTTAAATTAACCCATTTCTCTTTACCTGTGTGTATCGGCACGAGGCTATGGCTTATTGTTAAGAGTCCAGTGTCTGACTCCTTCAGCAGCTACATGATGTCTCCCTGATTCCGCCTACTCTTTCTCTACATCTCTGCTCAGATTTCCTGCCTGGCCTTGCTCTGCTAAGCCATTGGCTAAAACAGCTTTATTCATCAACCAATAAAAGCAACACATATACAGGACATCCCACATCAGTTTGAATTTCCAGAATGGTCATGCGTGACTGTGGCCCCAGCCTTGGGGGAGCCAGACAGGAGACCAAAGGAGCTCAGCCAGCCTGTCTGAAAGGTTGAGCTTCTAGTTCAGTGAGAGACACTGTTTCGAGGCAAATGTGACGAAAATAGGGCAACATACTTAACACTGAATTTTGGAGCTAGTAAATTATTTAATTAGTACTCAGCTAAAAAAACTAATCTCTAAAGCAGACCACAAAGCAAATAATAACTCTAAATGATGAAAAAACAAGAATATAAACTATTACTTATTATAAATTTAAAAAGGAAATCCTTTTAGCCATTATTTCCTAAGTGAATACTAATTTAACAATTTTATTAAAACTATTCATTCTGGGAAAAGCACACCTAGCTTTTGAAATGAGACATCAGTTTAAACTCTGACCGCCGTACTGTATGTGGCTAACCTGGCAGGTCGTCCAAACTCACCAATGTCTTCCTTCCCTACAAATGGAGACTCTAAAACCACTGCCAGCGTCCATTCTTAAATCAGTCACTGTCCTAGTTCCATTTCTGTCACTGTGATAAAATACTCTGACATAAAGCAAGGGTTGACTTGACTTAAAATTGCAGGTCACAACCCACAACCCACCATTGTCGGGAAGTCAAAGGAGCAGGGGCTTGAGAGTCAAGAGCAGAGAGAAAATAAATGCACGAAAGCTGTCCCCTTACTTTCTCTACTTTATACATTCAGAACCCAGACCACAAAATGCTGCTACCCACATCAGGATGGACCTCTACCCTAACCCAATTAAGAAAAAAAAAATCAATTAGGAAAAAACAAAACCCCTCACAAGCATGTTCTCAAGCCAACATGATCTAGGCAGTCCCTCATGTTCTCAAGCCAACGCGATCCAGGCAGTCCCTCATTGGGATATGCGTGTTCCCAGGCCAACATGATCCAGGCAGTCCCTCATTGGGCCTCCCTCCCCAAGTGATTCTATACTGTGGCATGTTGATAATTAAAAGGAACCACCATAGTCTAATATCTAATGAATTAACATAATTGTGAAATGTCAACATTGGGGAATTATGACAATATTATATAACTGTGTCCACTGATATAATTACCAACAAAAGGTAACTATAACTTTTCAAAACAGCTGTTAAACAACATAAAACATCACTAAACAGTCATACAGCATTATAGCCAATTAAAAATGTTTATTACTTTTCCTTGGGGTGGGGCAGGATGGGCAAGCACAGGCCATATGTGGAGGTCAATGGGCCACTTTCAGACATCGGTTCTTTCCTTCCAACACGTGGGTTCTGGAGAACCAGTTCAGGTTATCAGGTTTGGGGGCAGGCGCCTTTTCCCATCTGAGCCATCTTGAGGGCTCTACAAACAATTTCAGACCATGCTAACTAAACTACGCAGCAGAGTTGAAAACAGCAATCTATTTCCGGCTTTGAAATACAATTTTTTTTGTAGCAAATTAAATATGTCTAGATGAAAAGTACACATAACAAAAACAAAAATGTTGGCTATGTTTAAAGCAATCGTGTAAGAATATCCTCTTTTTCCAAACAAGGACTTACGGTAATGGTACGGTCTATATGATATATACACAGTATCAGGCTACATGGCGAGGTTCGTGTTGATCTTGCTGTGGTCTGCCTAGTGTCAGTCAAGTGTGTACACACTAGTACCTAGCAAACCTCTGTTCCACTGTAGTCCACATACACCCACTTAAGATTATTCCAGAGAAGTGACTGGATGCCAAAACAATCACACATAGTAACAAAGGAGCTCCCCTGAGAAGCAACTTCAGTAGGAAACCAGCCGAAAAGCTCTTAACTTTTAAAAAGACCTTAAAGGACCCTTATCCAAACACCAGCAAAAGCAGCCTACCTAACGCCAGCATGGGCCAGCCATGAAAAGTCGGGCTTAATCAAGAACAGTCTTCAAGATCATAAAAGCTCCAGTTACACACACACACACACCCCAAAGCCAGAGATATTTATCAATCATAAACTGAAGGAGGCCATTTCTTAAATAATAAAGCGAATCATCGAGATTTTTTCACCAGTGTTGACTCTCGCCATTCACTTAGGGATAGGGCGTGTTCTGCTCAGTGGATTCAGTGTGCTTTCACTGTGTGTGTGTGTGTGTGTGTGTGTGTGTGTGTGTGTGTGTGATTCATAGCAGCAAGCAAATGAGAGCTGCAATGAGGTTCAAAGAGTAGAAGGCAGTTTCTGCGCCAACAGCTGCTAGAGCCCTGTGACCTGTACAAAAACTAGTTCTTATGCTCACTGTTCCCTTCCCTACCTTAGCTCCTTCTACTGGGTATCTAATCACCTTTCCGTTTCAAATTTTAAATGTCAGCATCTTACCCTCTCCAATTATTTTATTTTCCTTCTCCTTAAAGAAAAAAAAAGTCTTGGAAAGGATTGAATTTTCAGCATTTCCAATTTTACTACAAACTGGTTAGGCAAACTCCAAAATAAGTCCTAACAAGAGTCCGTGTTATGTTATCCACAACATAGAGAGCTGTGAAATGTTTTGCAGAACAGTGAAGATAATTCAACTTGTTCCCAAATGACCGGTAACCTTAAGACCTTTAGGACAGGTAGCAAGTGACTGCTATGGCTTTGGCAAAGCCAGGAGAGCTAATTTTCCCATCTTAAAATGATATTCAAACCTATTGATCTCCGTTTCTGCTTTGGTCCCTTATGAAGCTGGAGTTTGGCTAACACATTGTTGGTAACAGTCCGGTGTCATTTCAGCTTTCAAACTTAAAACAAAAATCATTTTTAAAAAATCGTTCATTCTCTAAATTCCTTTCACACAGAAAAATGAAGCACGGACTTGACAAGCTCAGTTATGGGGAAATTCCATGGACCTTTTACAATATGACATAGCCTTTCCCCTTCTGCATAACTGCTGTCAAGCTGGCTCCCGACACTTAGGACAATGCCTAAAGTTGGAAGCACAGAAGTACCAGATCTAAGTGACTGGCGGACTGGAAAAGTGAGCGGGCTCGGATGCTCTAACATTAGCACCCCGAATGAGCGGGCGAGGTACGTAAGCTAGAGTATGGCCAGTTCATCAGGCACATGATGCAGGAGCCACCCGGCCTGGGACGAGCCAGTCGGCGATCGGCCAAAACCCCAAAGTAAAAAGCAGCCCCGATCTTGCCCAAGAGAGTGGAGCTCCCTGGGCTGCCACCGTCCGTCGACTCCCCAAGCACCTCCGCCAAGGCGCCTGCGCCGTCCTCACGGCCTCCGCACCCCCAAACTGCCGGCCCGCAGCTGAGGCCCCGCACGCTAAACTGCCCGCCCGCCTCCGCCGGATGGACCCCGGCGGCCGCGAGGATCTCCGCAGGCTACCTTGGTCGTCCGGATGTGCTCCATCACGGGGCGACGCCCGCAGGCAGCTGGCTTCAGGAGCGCACCATCGGGAGAGAAACGGGGCGGTGACAGCCACCGGCAGGAACTCCCTCAACCCGCCAGCGTCAGCCAGCCCGCGGGCGGCGACCACTGCGCAGGCGTCGTCCGCGAGCGCTGTCGCCTAGAAACACTTCCGCAAATCCCAACCACCGAGGGAATCCTGGCTGCGAGCAGAGCGTCTCCAACCGAGATGGGCGCTGGCAGGGTCGCACAGTGGCAGATTATACAGCGCCCTCCCTGGTGGAGGACTGACATTGCCAAGGCCGATCCTTGTTCAGCCAGTCAAAGACCAACAAAGCTGGGTCCCTAAGGGGCTAGAAGACATTTCTAGGTTTGAAGATCAGTCCGAAATGAATTGGCCAGTGAGGGAGAGACTGGGTGTTTCTGAACTTCATTACCATGCCAGTTTAAATCACATTTAGAAACCCACGGGGCACTGGGCTGGTGTAATGAACTATTAAAATCTATTATGGTTATTAGTATTAAATCTGAGTACATTTTATTTGATCTCTGTTGCCAAGAGTTAGGATATAACGCTTAGAGGTTTGTAGGCACGTCTGTGCTTTGACTTAAGATGCTACATGAATGCCTTTTTTTTTTTTTTGAAAGGCATTTTTTTTTCAGGGCTGGAGAGATGGTTTATCAGTGAAGTTTGTATTGGAAACTTTCCTGATGTTTTGTTTTCCCGTAAATAAGCAAAGGTAGCTGGGGATAAACAGTTTAACTTCCTAATAGTTGCAGACCCTTGCTCCTCTGGCTGCCTTCTGCAAAAGACTCTTCAATTAAACCAATGCTTTTAAAACTGTGCCAAAGCAACACAGAGAAACCCTGTCTCAAAAAAACATAACAAAACAAAAAAACTGTGCATGGGTGGGGGTTAGCTAACCAAAACTTAATTAAAAACCAAATATGCAGTCAATTCGAAGGATACAACTGTTTCTGGCATTACTTCTCTTTGTGGACTTCGTTCATGCCAGTAACCACGGGTGCAGTGCCCCTGCTCAGATTTCATCTCTATATATTAGGAACTGAAGTGTTTTCACCGTTTATACAAAATGTTCTGCTCTTACAGAAACAGTGATTTAACTACAGAAAGCAAAAACTATCATATTTTCCTGTTATCGTTCTTTAGTACTGTCAAATTAGTGTATCTTTTGTTTGAGCTGTGTTAGAAAAACATACCCATCTCTCTTTTAGTCCTTAATAAGTAGTTACAACAAATGTATCCAAAAGAATTGTTTTAAGAAACAATTTATGCTCCGGTGTATTGGGGCATGCCTTTAATCCCAGCGCTCCAAAGGCAGAGGCAGGTGATTCTCTTTAAGTCTCAGGCCACCCTAACCCACACAGTGAGACTGTAAAGAACAAACAAAAATATGTTCAGCAAATGTCTGATTTGCACCCGCCCCGTGCCGTTAACACTGCCATTTTCTATGCAGACTTTTTTTTAAATCCCTTTTTAAAAGTCGCTAGCACATCATTGGGCAAATGTCCAGATGCTGAATTCAGCGTTATCTTTTCTTCTCCTTTCCCGTTCTTCATTTCACCATCGTCATTGTCATCTCCCTTTAAAATGCATTGTTTGTTATGTGGACATTGATAGTGCAATAAGTCAGCGCTGCTGCGGGCGGCATCCTCCAGGCTTAAGAGCTAACATCTTCATCAGGGCAGCTGTGATGCTTGCACGCTCAGGCCTGTTGACAAGCCCTCAATGGAGGAAGGAGCGAGGAGGGTCATGGGCCCGCGAGACTCCAGCCAGTCCCTCCAGTACTTCCCATTGTCATTTGCAGTATGTTTCTGCCCCAATTGCACATGGTCTCAAGTCTCCAGACATGCTGGAATTGTAGTGTGTGAAGGTTCACTGACAGAGGGACTTCATCTGTGCATCTGGGAAAGTAGGAGGCGAGAGCTGCTGGGAACATGAGAAGCAGCATTGGGGTCGCCCATGCTCTATAAGTAATTCGCTCACTGGTTTGTCAGGTTAGACTTTGGTGGGATCACACTCGGGTTTGTTGGTGGTGTCCTGTAAAAAAGAGGCAGACATTTGTTTATGTCTCCCCAGAGAAAGAGTTCCTCAAACAGTTAAAAATAAATTAAATGGGGCCGGAAAGGTAGCTCAGCAATTAAGAGAACTGGTTGCTCTTCCAGAGGACCCTGGTTCGATTCCCAGCACCCACAGGGCAGCTCACAACCATCTCTCACTCCAGTTCCTAGGGATCTAATACCCTCTTCTGACCCTCACAGGCATGTGGGGTACACACATACATGCAGGCAAAACACCGGCATACATAAATGTATAACATTTTTTTTTTGAGACAGGGTTTCTCTGTGGCTTTGGGGCTAAGGGGCCCTACTCCTAGGCTCATCCCAGAACTGTGACAATTACACAGCTTTGCATGCCAGTACCTGAAGCCTGCATGGAAACTTAACTCTTAGTGGAACCTGCCTGTAGGCTTTCACCAAGTTGTCCTCAGCTATCAGACGCTGAGGGCTACCCAGGCTGTCAGAAGACCAGCTTGCTCCTGCTCACTCCAAGATTTCTGCACAGGTCTGTGGTGAAATAACCTTTTTGTACACTGTGAAGATGTGTCTTTGCCAAGGCACCTTATGATTGATTTAATATAAAGAGCTGAATGGTCAAAAGGGCAGGAGGTTAGGCAGAAGAGAGCTGCCAGAGGACATGGAAACAGGAAATGCAAAGGAGGTAAAAAGACATGAGGCAAAATGTAAATTAATATAAATGGGTTAATTTAAGTTATAAGAACTAACAGGACAAGCCTAAGTCATAGGCCAAGCTTTCATAATTAATAAGTCTCCATGTCTTTTTGTGAGTTGGCCGCCCAGAGAAAAATCTGTCTGCACAGATCAATTTTAAGGACCCAGACAGTTGGTCCAAAACACTTGCATTTCAGTTTGAGAAGCAATTCTACTACCCCTAGGATTTACTTCAAAGAAATAAGACACTGTAGTTTTATTTGAAACAAATTCCTCATTTCCTCATAACTGCAGTGCATTCATTCAAACGTTAGGATAGACACCCATTAAAACTGACCCTG
>NC_022019.1:5194314-5204540 GCF_000317375.1 Microtus ochrogaster
TAGCCAGGTGGCCGCCGCTCCTATTACTACAGAAAGCACTTGCAACAAAAATTTAACAATCCGAGTTCAATCCCCAGAACCTCTATCCATGTCCTGTGGCACACATGTGCCACACACACACACACACACACACACACACACACACACTGCTCTGCAAAGAATGGAAATGAGAAGAGTACAGAAAGGCAAATTCCACCGCATAACACATAGCAAGACTCCTACAAGGAAACTCTCATGTCGTTTTGATTCAATCTCTTATCTGCTTTTCACCCTCCCCCTCTTACTTCATGACAGTTCCCATTCTCTCTCTTCCAAACGATCAGGCAGTAATCCTGATGTTAGCTAATGTCTGCTGTGATTATAAGGTGACAGGAGGGCTGGAGAGATGGCTCAGCGGTTAAGAGCACTGGCTAACTTTCCAAAGGTCCTAGGTTCAATTCCCAGCAACCACATGGTGGCTCACAACCATTTGTAATGAGATCTGGTGCCCTCTTCTGGCCTGCAGGCATCTGTGCAGATAAAACACTATATACTACATAATAAATAAATAAACTTTTTAAAAAATTAGGTAACAGAAAGGACACTAAGTATCATTTCAGTGTTATAGCGCAAGTGCTGTGACGTCTCTTATTTCAAAGATGACAAAGCTGAAATACAATGAAGTAAGTTGTCTGATATGACAGAGTAGAAAAAGCCAAGAGTCATGGCAGAAAGCCAGACAGCCTGACTCCAGAGCCTGCGTTCTTATAAAACATTCTATATTGACTTGCTTTTCAAAACCCCTATTAAAGTTCCATCTATTGGTAATATGAGAGGCCAGAAAATCATTCTGCTTAAAACAAAGCTCAAGTAATGGAAAACAGAAACTCAAATTCCATGAAGCACTGAGTAACTGGTGAGATAGTAAGAACGTGTATATAGACATCTGAAGGGATGTGTGCGTCCTCAGAGGTGAGCAGGACACTGACGCTGATGCCGCAGGAAGACCAGTTCAGTCAGGCCAGTTGACTGTTTCGATACTCTCCCAGCACGCCCAGTTAAAAGCCCGAGTGCAGGGCCCGCTTTAGGCGGGAATCTAATGGGAGAGCCACCTACACAAAGCCATAGTCAGAGAGACACTCAGACACTGCAATGCCCTGAAGAAGGAAATCTACCTGGGCACTGAGACAGGGAAATGCCTGACATTACAACATGACAATGTCACGAGACAGATTTACATCCTGGATTCATTTTCAGTTACCCAAGAACTGAAAATCAAGTTCTTTAGAGGTAAATGGAGTTTAAATGGGCCGGGATTAATTGCACCTCAAGACCTTATTGTAGCAAACACAAATCCTTCCTGGTAGAAAATGCCTCTTGTAGTAGGAGAGAGAGCGGGCCAGCTTTTCGTCCTGGCCACCCGGCTAGCTTACACCCGGCACCATTCTGTAACAGG
This sequence comes from Microtus ochrogaster, assembly GCF_000317375.1. Taxonomy (NCBI): domain Eukaryota; kingdom Metazoa; phylum Chordata; class Mammalia; order Rodentia; family Cricetidae; genus Microtus; species Microtus ochrogaster. Next base: position 5,195,750 of record NC_022019.1, read on the forward strand.
AGGAGCGGGCCGTGTCCCTCTGCCTGGCTAGCTTAACCCCCAAAATAACCACACAGAAATTGTATTCATTAAATTACTGCCTGGCAGGGCTGGAGAGATGGCTCAGTGGTTAAGAGCATTGCCTGCTTTTCCAAAGGTCCTGACTTTAATTCTCGGCAACCACATGGTGGCGCACAACCATCTGTAATGGGGTCTGGTGCCCTCTTCTGGCCTGCAGACTTACACACAGTGGAATATTGTATACATAATAACTAACTAAGTAACTAACTAAATAAATAAATAAATAGAAAATATATTTATATAAAAAATTACTGCCTGGCCCATTATCTCTAGCCTCTTGTTGGCTAACTCTCACATCTTGCTTTAACCTATTTCTAATAATTTGTGTATTACCACAAGGTCATGGTTTACCGGGAAAGATTCTAACCAGCGTCAGTCTCGGGTAGGAGAACCATGGTGTCTGCCTCACTGCCCTTCTTCCCAGAATTCTGTTCTGTCTTCTCCTCCTACCTGAGTTCCACGCTATCAACTAGGCCAAGGCAGTTTCTTTAATAACCAATAGAAGCAACACAAATACAGGAGGACCTCCTACACCAGCGTTTGTAATGAGCCTCAAACAATTCTTATAATTAATCTCCTAAGGAATTTAAATTAAAACCACAGCAAAGTATCATAGGAGGAAAAGATCTTGAAGTAGGAGCAACACGATGACAAAAAGAGATTATATAACGATCAGGCTTAGCTTACTAAAATAATATGCTAGATATGTATAAGAAAATAAAAGACAATAGAAATATGTGTACTTAGACCATCCTTGGAGAAGGCCTTATTGCTTACACCAGACTAGGTTCTGTGTGACCTTGCCCTAGGGAGCTGTGAACAAAACGCCACTCACTAGGTAGAGCACAAGGGACACACCCCACCCAAGTCTAGTTTGGGCAGCCAACAAATTCATTTGGCTTACTTTCAGGAACAGGCTGGGGGCGGTTATGAGCACAAAACAGCTGCACACTGAAGTCTTAGCTCAGTACGGGGAGTGACGTCTCCAGAAGTGTGCCTGCTTCACATGGTGTATCTTTACACACTACACACTCCAGCACCTCCTGACACCACCTGCTTCCGGGGCAGAACTTCTACGAATGGGAAGTGTCAACGGAGACAGGCCTTTTTAAGTTTGCTGTTCCTGGAAACATGCCATAGGTAATACCTCTGATCAAACATTCCAGGTGGTTTTTTGTCTATGCCCTGAGTCTCTGTGGAATATGGGGCCACTTATCACTGTAGAATAACTGGACTTCGCCATACACCAAAAAAGAATATATGAAAATTTTATTAAGTTGAAAGAATAATTTTCTTGTTAACTTGGAGGGCTCATTTGAGAGCACAGCTTTTCTTTTTTTTCTATTTCTTCTCCTTCTCCTTCTGCAAAACCTTTTATTCGAGTTAGCTTGAAATTTTTAGTAAACTTTGAATTTTAAAGTTATAGATTTACAGATTACTGAGTGTAGTTGTTTTTTGTTTGTTTGTTTTCTTTTTGGGGGCCTGCCACCCAGCTCACAAATACATGAAGACTTATCTCTACTTATGAATGCCCGGCCTTGGCTTGACTTGTTTCTAGCCAGCTTTTCTAACTTAAATTATTCTATTTCTGTTTAACTACAGTTTGCCCCTGGGCTTTTTAACTTTCTTTATTTATATCTTTTTCTTTCCTTCTTACCCCATGGCTGACTGTGTAGCTGTGTGGTTGGTCCCTGGCAACTTCCTCTCCTTTTCCTTTTCTTGATCTTCCCTTTCTTTTCCCCAGATTTCTCCTATGTATTCTTTCTGCCTGTCAGTCTTGCCAATCCTTTCTCCTGCCTAGATCCTGGCCAGGCAGCTCTTTATTAGACCAGTCCGGTGTTTTGGACAGGCAAAGTAACTCAGCTTCACAGAGTTAAACAAATGTAGATAAAAGAATGCAACACATCTTTGCATCATTTAAACAAATATTCCACAGCACAAAAGAAAGTAGCACATCTTAAACTAATATTCCACAACAACTGTTCCAATATGCCCACAGCCAGTTTTTCTAACCATGAACTTGTTCGTCCCTACTATATTTTAACATAATCAACCTTTCCCACTGACTTCATGTGTCCTAAGTGCCAGACATGTTGCTCTTGCTAATTTTATGTTGGTATCTTCAAGCTTTGGAAAGAGTACATTTGAGAATTAAGAGACTATCTTTCTATAAAAATCTGGACTCATCTTTAAAGTTTTTTTTCAGTCAAAAGGAAATATTCTCAATTGTAAGACAGCTGTCCCACTACCCTACCCTCTAGCTATGATGTTCTCTAGAATTTAAACACATAATAACTATTTGTTTTCTCCATTTCAGCAGCTATGATTTTTCCCTGTACCAGTTCACATCCCTTTTCTTTAAAAAAAAATCATTTCTATTATCACTTTTGTTTCAAGTGCTATTTACTTTTCCTCTAACATAAATTTTTATTCATTCTTTGATAATTTCATACATGTAGACAACGTGTTTAGGTCATACTACCCCCCATTCCACGTTCAAGTCCTTCGACATCCTCCACCACCACATGCTCCCCCAAACTTTACAGCGTATTTTCTCAGTTCAGTGAGTCCCATCAGCACCCTCTTTGTGTGCATGTGTAGACCACACACTGGAGCACGGGTGCTCTAATAGAGGGCACCTCTCTGAAGAAAACAGACTCTTCTACCCCAGAAATTATCAACTGCCAAAGCTCCCTAGCTAGGAGCAGGACTTCACGAGCCCTTCTCTCACCTGCACTGGCATTTTGGCTGCTTGATCTTGTGTAGGTCTTGTGTGGCTAACCATATCCACTGAGTGTAATGGATCTTACCTCTCTAGAAGGCAACCTTCCTAAACCCATCTTTTATCTTTCTGTCTCTTCCTTTAAGATGTTCTCTGAGCTACGTGTGTGTGTGTGTGTGGGGGGGGATAATATAAATATCTTATTTAGGAGTATGCATTCCAACACCACTCATTTTCTCCACTCTGCTAGCTGCAGGTCTATGCTAATTTCTGTCTGCTGCAAAATTAAGCCTCTCTGATGAGGATCGAGTGCTACACTAATCTTTGAATATAGAACTAGGCATTAGAAGGCAGTTTGTTCTGATACTATGCCTGGTTAGCAACATAATATCAGATTATCCTCTTGGCCAACCATGGGTTCTTGGCCAGTTTTACAGTGCCAGGCATGAGTTCCACCTATGGATTGCATGTCAAATTCAAGCAAAAGGGGACTGGTTACTCCTATATCCTTCATGCCACTACTGTACCAATAGAGGTATCTTACCAGGTTAGTTCTTGTAGCTTGCACGGTTCACTGCTGAGAAACTGTTGATTTTTCTCACTTAGTAGACTGCAAAGCACCTTTGCACTATGTACACTAGCCGGCAGGGAGGAAATTTTCAGGTCAGTACCTGCTTTATCCCTTCATATTCTTTGATCTAAGTTTGTGTGTGTGTGTGTGTGATATCTTCTCCAACAGGGTCTTATCACTAGTTCTGGTGAGTAACCAAGAGAAAATGGCAATAGCCCTTTTTGTTTTAGTAGTTTATGGGACCCCTCTTTCAAGGCATAGATGGTATGTCAGTATGCTTGGGCTACTGTAACTAAATGTGTTCTTACAAATGCAATATACCAGAGTGGTAAAATACTTGCTTCTCACTGCGTTGGAGTTTGAAAGACTAAGATCAAGGTGCCCACAGACTGAGTTCCTGCAAATGGTCTTACTCCTACCTTTCAGAAAGCCCCTCCCAAGGTGGAGAGCTCTGTAATCTTAGAGGGTACTAATCTCATCATACTCAAAACACACCTTCTGATATCATCTAACTTTAATCACCTACCAAAGGGAAATGATGAGGAACAGTGCGTTAACATTGTAAGTGAAGGGACACTAGCCCACTGGAGCACGTGGCTCTGGCTCGCCTTGCCCTTCTCTACCTCTGCCTTACTAAAAACCCTTATATTATTACATTTGGAAAGCTAGCCATAAAGTCTGTTTCCTTATCTGGTCACTTCCTCCTTCTCAGGCTGACCACCAAGGTCTAGTTATCAAAGTACTGAAGTCCAGCAATCAAAGCCCCCTTTGGCTCATCTAATTAACATGTCCAGCTCATCCTAACCCGGTGTTTCCCCTTTTACCTTAATAAACCGCCATTTTTTCTATGGGCCATGCTGTCTCCTCTCTGTTCAGAGCCAGTTCTTTGTCCCACTCCAGAACAAATATTCCTGCCCCTCTCCCTTATGCCGTTTCCCTTCTCCCTTGTCCTCTATACTGTCTTTGTCTCTTGTTTCCTGTCCTCTGTCCCACTAGGACAAATAAATGTTTGTGCTGTTATCTTGGTTTTGGCGTATCCTTAGCCTATATACCCTTACAATAAGTATTTGGGGGACAGGATAGGACTATACTATGGATTTGGATGATGCCCTAATTCAGTCCACTGCAGGACGCAATGCCCAACACAAAATAAGTGCTGAATTATGGTTGAGTTGTAAGAAAGGAAGTTTCAAGAATTTGTCATATAGAGGGCACTGAGTGCTAGATCTAGAGGCCTGTGAGCTTTTGTTCAGAGCACGACCATGGTAGATTGTGCTTTAGAATAAATCTGAGGGATGGGATGATGGGATCAACTTCGTTGAATGTGACCCTGCAGGTAGGCAAAGCATTTGCAGGAACAACACGCCAACTTCTGACGGAGAGCTAAGAAGCCACATCATGATGGCGGCGCCTCTAGACCACCTCTAGGAAGCTTTCCTTGGTGCTCACGTTACACCAGGTCCCCGAACATTCTCTTAGACAGTACGTTTCTGTTGTTGTATTTTCCACTTTGCAGTTCCACGCGACCACGAAGCAGCCACTAGGGAAGGTCCCCAAGAATGGCAAACGCCACACCCCCAGAGTGGCAGCGGAGACAGGGAGTGCAACGCCGCTCGAGAGCCCCTCCGGAGGCACACCGTCCGCGAGTCGGGAGCGTCGGGAGAGGATCTGGCCGGAAGCGTGTGTGAATTAAAACCCGTGGGTTTCCAGACCATCAGAAAATACACACCCTTTTATATGGGGTGCAATGACACCCAACGAAACCCAGATGGCCCCTTGAAGGAATATGAGGGGGATGACCAAGATCCTTTTCAATTCTGCGGAAAGAAACAGCCCTTGGGGGTCTTTATTCAGGAAGTGAGGCACAAAGTACCGCGAGAATCTCTTGAGCAGTAGGCACTCCGGTGTTTATCTCTTCAAGAGAGTAGGCGGGGCGCCCAGCCGGGCAGCCTGACGCTAGCACCACCTCCAATCCTGTCCAGGGTTCCTTGCGCGGCGGGTGCGCTTCCGGCTCTTTCGGCGCGCGCGGACGGCGGCGCGCGTTTGGCTCCGCCTCCTCCGGTCTCGCCGCGCAGCCGCAGGGGTTGAACTTCCCGCCTGGTCCCTGCTGGGCCACGGCGATGCTGCAGGTCGTGGCGCGGCAGTGAGGGGACAGAAGCGTCCCAGGTCTCTCCATCGTTGTTGACGGCTTTGCGTCCAGGGCCGCCATGTCCACGGGGTTCTCCTTTGGGTCCGGAGCGCTGGGCTCCACCACCGTGGCCCCCGGAGGGACCGGCACGGGCAGCGGGTTCTCCTTTGGGACCGGCACGTCTAGGTAACCGTGTTAACAAGTCTTCAATGGCCTGCTGCTTCCCCGCGTGGCTCGGCTTGTCGAGCTCTGCCTCCAGGCTGCCTGGCTGCCCTGCCAACCCCGCAGCGGGCCGGCGACGTCGGGGTTGGGGACCTATGATGCCAGGGCTCAGCGGTCCCCAGCCGCGCGGAGGCCCGACTGCGGGAGGCGGCCTGGCATCGCGCCTACGCCTTCGCGACACCTCGGTCTCAGGAGTGAAACGGGTGTCTAATGAATGACAGCTTGTTGCTGGCTTTTCGGAGTAGAAAAATAGGAGGGGCTAAGTAAACATTTTCCCTTGATAGTTGAGATTTCATTAGTGTTTACGATTACGGTGCATTTTGAATTTATGATTATTTTTGTTTCACGAGATTTTCAAGTCTTTGTGCCACAGAGGAACCAATCCAGTCTTTTTAAGCCTTTATAGCACTTAGTAGTAATTTTGTACCGTATGCATAACATCCTAAAGAATTTTGTATTATAACCATCAACATTATTGTTTCCTTTCACTGCAAGCTTAAGTAGTACATTCATCAGTTTGTGTAATATATTCAGGTCAAGTGACAGATGCATAGCTAGGGATTTCAGACGGCCATTTCAATGAAGGAGCTAAAGGTTAAAATGCAAGTCTTTGGTAAAATCAGGAGCTGTGTACTTGAAGGACAGGGTATCACCTGAAGCTTAATGATAATGCGGATGTAGACTAAAATGGCTAGGGATTTAATATCCCAAGAAAGCCCATTTTTTCCCCCATCCCATATTAGATACAGAAGATCAAAAATAACAGTACTATCAGATATGCCTTCTTGTACTACCTGTGTGCTGTCCGGACACAACCCACTGTATTGTCTTTTTTTTTTAAACTTTCACTTTTTTCTTGTTTGATTAATTGGCTTTAGGTTTGTCGTTTTAATGGTGTATCTCACTTAGTTCTTATTGTTTTTGTTTAATGTGTGTGTGTGTGTGTGTGTGTGTGTGTGTGTGTGTATGTTTTTCCTGCTTCTGTGCACCATGCATGTACATTGCTCTCAGGGGCCAGAAGAGAGTGTCAGATTCTCCCCAGGCCTGGAGTTAACGCCCACTGTTGAGCTCCCACGTTTTAAATTTAATGTGTGTGTGTGTGTGTGTGTGTGTGTGTGTAAGTGTGTAAGTCAGACCATGCTTGCTACAGATCAGAGGCTGTGTTAAGTCATCTCGTGCTGGTGCTGAGTCAAGAAGCACTTTACCTTGCTTTTTTTACACTGCCCCATCTCTCTAGCACTACTTGGTTTTAATTGTAGTCAATAGTATGTTTTACAAATACTGGTTTCGAGCTGGTGAACGACCAACAGTGCTCCTGCTACTGAACTCAATCCTGAGTTCCAGCTCTTCAGGAAGCTCCTCTGTCACTGCGAACCACTCATTAGACTTCATCTGCTACTTCTGCTACTTCAGCTTCCGTATTGAACCCATACATTCCTACTGCTTGAATTGCAGCTTTCCCCCTTGGGCTCCTAAAAGTGTGCCGAAAGCTGAATGACTCAACTGACTGGGATTGATGGTTTCCGGACTTCAGTAACTTGGAGTGATTAATATTCTGACCAGGACTGTGATTGTCTTAATTTAGCTAGCCAACAGTATGTTTGTTGAGTAGGAGCTGTCTTGGGGGTTGGTTGCACCTGAGGCTTTGTGCTTGGTAGGTGAGCCTCCACTCGTGAGTCATGCCCTGCCTCTTTTTAGGGTTTTCAAACAAGTATTCTGCTGCATTCAGCTGAAGGTGTTACCCATGTGCTCCATTATTGAACTGTATCCCCAACATCCTTTTTTATTTCATGGTAATCTGAGATGTCCAGGTTGACCTTGAACTCACTCTGTAGCTCAGGTGGGCCTTGATTTGGCAACTTTTGAGACTCTCTGAGTTGCCTAGGCTAGCCTCAAACTTGTAATTCTTAATTCTCAGCTTCCTGAATAACTGTTTGCAAGCATGTTAGCATGCTCGGCATGATTTTGGTTTTCTGAAAGGGCAGAATTAGAAGTAATGACTATATAACGTGAGTAGTAAGATTGTAGCATGAATAATAAAACCCAGAGACAGGTATTGGGGTTCAACCTGAAGATCCAAAAAGCAAAGCAGTCAGCCGCTGTCTCTTTCCTCCTCTAACTCAGACTGAAATGGTGGTCCCACCTCCACAAATCTTCAGAATGAGACTGAGCTGAGACCTGTCTTTTCCTGTCTTATATTCATTCCTCTTTAGTCCTGGGATTAAAAGCATGTGCCACCATCTCCCAGCCTCTATGATTAACTAGTGTGGCTACTGGGATTAAAGGTGTGTGCCACCACTGCCTGGTCTGTATGGCTGTTTTACTCTCTGAACTTCAGGCCAGCTTTATTTATTAAAATGCAAATGAACTATCACTACATAAAATTTCCGATTGTGTTTTATGTGTTTTATATATAATCTATTAATTTCCTGCATGATTTTCAAGGTGTCAGATTGTTGATTTTCAAGGTGTCAGATTGTTGAAACTTTTTATTTTCATAACCCCTCCCCCATGGATAGCAAACACGGGCCTCTGAGGCTTGCTATGAACAATTAAGAAGTTTTGAACTTCCCATTCCCTGTTTTTACCATCTGTTCTTTATTCAGGTTTCCAGAAGTCTGTCCAGTTTCTTCTGTGAATACAATCTGGACAGAGGACATGATACTTACTATAGCAGTGATGGGTAGCAGTGGAGAGACCTAGAATATTGGACTGTGTGTCTTTCCACATGTGTGTTCTCACAACAGCTACGTGAGCAGCTGTTGAACTGTTGTACTTAAGTGTGAACTGTATTTAGATAGTTCAAAGGAAAAAAACAATCATTTTTGGCAATTTCAAGTATTCTAGGGTTCAGATTAAAAACTTCAGAGTCACATGTTTGTGACCCTGCTGCTGATTGTCTTACAATCCAGTCCTCATTGCTGAAGTAGTGAAGTGGAAGGGTCACATGCTCCCTGCTGCACTGTACCTCAAGCCACACAGTTTTCTTTTTTTTTTTAATATTTATTTATTTATTATGTATACAATATCCTGTTTGTGTGTATGTCTGCAGGCCAGAAGAGGACACCAGACCTCATTCCAGATGGTT
>NC_022019.1:5204840-5221196 GCF_000317375.1 Microtus ochrogaster
TTTTTTTTTTTTTTTTTTTTTTTTTTCCAAAGTAAATACTAGCCTTCATAGCCTTTTTGTTTTGCTTTGTTTTTTATAAACAAGCACACCTTCTGTGGGACTCAACTTTGGAACTCTCGGGAGCTCTGCCACCCCGGCGTCTACATCCGCTTCTACCAGTGGTTTTGGAACAGGACTCTTCGGAGCTAAGCCTGGTTTCACTCTAGGAGGAACAAGTTCAGGTAAGGTGGATAGTTTTGTTCTTCGGGGTAAATGAGGTATTTCTTTCCTGCTTTCCACCTCTCTTTAAGAGGCCGTCACTGATTGTAGAGCTCTAAAAAGAAAGAAAGATTTGGAGGATTGGGTGAAGGAGCAGCTCCAGACAAGCACTTGAAAGTAGCAAGTGTGAATCAGGATGATTCTTGTAGTAGATTATATAATGCAGTATATTTTTCTTCTTTAGTAAAGATTGCTTAAGGCACTTTTACCTATTTGTTCTAATTTTTGCTATTAAATCAGTTGTTTTAGCAGAAAAATGTCATTCTTGAAAATTTCTGATACACATTTGAGTGACAGCTTTTGTTTGTAGTACTTCAGAGCTCTAGTACTAGATGCTTCAGATAGTACTGTTTCCGTATTTACCTTTAATTTTCTATCTTCAGAACCTCCTGGTTTCAGTGCTGCCTTTCGTTGGCTCTTCAGTGTGTGGAGCCCAGGAAATGAGATAACAGCAGGAATACCAACGAGTGATCATGATGAGCTAGTTCTCAGTCCAAGGTTCCCCTCGGAATAGCACCCCCCCATACCCTCCACACCTGCCCTTAACTTTGTTATAACTAATACTTGTTTACGTTTTATTCTCTTTTTAATCAAATTATACACAGCTTGTTTTATCAGAACCATTGCCCTAGAAGAAATGCTTGTGTTTGTTGCTAGAAAACACATAATTAATCTTATTAGAAGCATGTTAGTTTCTGAAGGTGGGGTCTAGAAGGAAGCTATTGTCATTGGTCATTCGATTTTATCTGTTTGTTTCTGGGAATAACAGCTACAACCATAAAATTAATTCTGGGTAAGAGTTTTTGAGAAGAGATCAAACTCTGGTTTTCTAATGAATTGAATAACTTTTCTCCTCTCATCTAGTATTTCAGAGTAGGAGCAAGGAAAATAATTATAAAGAATTTTTTTGGATCCCACATAATTGTTTTTCAAAACCTTTTCAGTATTTGAGTATATATAAAAAAAACCAATGCTGGTATACCGTGCCTTTTTCAGTTACAGAAGAATTTTAAGCATACATGGCTTTTGATGTGGAGATTTATGTCACACTACATTTCCAGGTATATGACTTTAGTGGGAAAAGTACCAGACTAGGGGAGAGGATTAGGATTAAGCCCTGGTTGCATCTCTGAAAAGCTTTGCGTTGTTAATTGTCCTATCCTATCTTGGAGCAAAGCTTTTTGTTATCTCTAATATTATAGAGTTATTGGACTTGGGACATAGCTCAGAGAAAGAGCACTTGCTCATTTGCATGTGTGCGTGGGAGGCCTAATTCTTGCTGCTGTCAAAATGAAAAAAAATACATTAATGAAAATTTTGGATTCTCTTCCCCCTTGAAGACATGGTAGTTTCTTAGCGGTAAGCTTAAGGGAACGTGAACAACTAGAGTGTCAGCCTGTCTTCAGGCTGAGTGGCAGCAGATAATGGGTGGCCACAAAATAGAAAGAGTGAAGGGATGTTAAAGACCAGTGTGGTATATGTCTGTAGTCCAAACACTCAGGAAGATCACAGGTTGAATACCAGTGTGGGCTATTCAGTGACTCCTAGGCCAGCCTGGGATAGCTAGCAGGATTGTCTCGAGAGAGAGGTATATTGCGTGTGTGTTAAAAGTCTTGTGTAAGATTAAGGTCATCGTTGGCAGACTTTCCAACTGTTTGCCAGTTAACTAACTAATAGTTTTGACAGCATTGGCTGTGAGGGCAAACAGCAGACCTTGTTCTTGTACAGCTCATCCTCACATAATTGTAAAGCACTGTGCCTGGTAATGAGCTCCCAGTTGTCCTGAGGGCTACCCAGCAGCCTGGCTCCTGACTTCTCAGTAACTCCAGGAGAAGCTCAAATATGGGTTGCATTTTTTCATTTAATATGATTTGAGCAGTTAGTGCTTCTGAACTGTGTAGCCTGCATATACATTATGCCTTGGACATTCAGTAGTAACTTGAATTTACAGTGGCGAACTTGATACTAAGAAGATGATTGTGTCAACTAGTGCAGGGACGAGGCATTTATGAGCTCTGATATGGAGGAACATGTTCTTGTGTCTGATACAGTACTAAAGGACAGGGATGGCAGTGTGGAAGACAGAGGAGAGAAGGCTTATCTGGAGTGGGAAATATTTTACACAAAGTCGAAATCATAAAACAATCTAAGGGAATGTAAAAAATACTGTTCTTGGAGCTTAGGATTCAGAGGTGGAAGTGGAAGGAATAATTGATATGTGAAGATCTGGTTAAGACCACAGAAGAATGAGCAGTGTTTTGCCGGGCTCTAGACTTAGACATGCTTGAGAGCTCATGGGATCTTTAAGGTGGACAGAGTTACCAGATGTTGTAGAGCACTGTCCTCTTAGCTTTTGCTGTTTCAAAATGAGGTTAATTGTGGTCAACCATCTGGGCTCATAAGATTGGACTCACTAACATTCCCTCTTTGGGAGGGGAGGCTCACTTACACTGGGTTGCTTGCAAAGGCAGGCCTCAGGTCCTAAGAGTATATAAACAGTTTGTAAATGCTGTAGGCAGAGAAACTGTTTTTCCAGTGTTGTAGTTGCCCATGCTCTTATAGCTAAGCCATCAATCACTCATGCTTCTTTGGGTCTCCCCAACTAAACTCATTGTTGACCAATGATTTCTTTTGTTTGTTTGTTTTCATATGGGATGAATAAATACTAGCTCATGTCTCCTAAAGGAAAGTTAATGCCAACACCAAGATGCTGTTAAAGTGACTGAGAAAATACTAAGAGTAGATGAGAGATTGGAAGAGACTGACAGGTTAAGAGGTTTTTGTTAGAGATGGCAGGTGCCAGTAATCCAGCAATATTTTTGAAATAGAATTATTAATAAGATTTGGAATTAAAGCAGTGCGCAAGTAGGAAAAAGTATCAAGATTTCTGCCTTGAGTGATTGAATTAATTGAGGTGAGGAACTTAGTAAGGTTTTGTTGTGGTGAAATGCATGAGTCAAAGGGACATTAAGGTCCAGCAACCAGTGGGGATTCAGGTAGACAGATTTAGACTCATAGGGAGGGTAAACCAGCAGCTTTGCGAATTCAAGGCTAGCATAGGCTACTTAGTGAGATCCTGCCAGTCAAAAAAAGAAGCTGGTGGTGGTTAGGGCTAGATTCATGTCCCTGTAGTTGGAATGATGAAGTGGAGAGAGCAGCGGAGGAAGCAGCAACAGAACCTGGGCGTACTAAGGCCTGAGTGGAGGAAGGAGATCTAGAGGCACAGACGGGAAAGGCAGAAGCTTGGTGTTGACAGAAGTGGGGTCCAGGAAGAAGAGAATTTCCAGGAGTATAGAATGGTGCTTGTGTAGTCTGAGAGAGCAAGGAGAGTGAAGGGGATAAGTGCTATTATAGGTGAGTGTCTCTTTTTCTTTGTTTTTGTTTTTTTTTTAGATAGGGTCTCACTTTGTCTCTCAGGCTATCCTGGAACCCACTCTGTAGACCAGGCTGGTCTAGAACTCACAAGAGATCTGTCTGCCTCTACCTTCAGAGTGTTGGGACCAAAGGTGTGTGCCACCACACCCATCTTGCATTTCTTTTCCAAAGGACCATCTTTTTTTATATTCAGCATGATTACCCAACTTAAGTCTTTTGTTTCATACCTAAAATCCTTTTATCCTATTTATGATAGAGAAAAGGATCACAGACATAAGGATATTAATTAAAACCAGCCTAATATCTATATGGTTGAGGTAAAATGAGTTTTTTTTTTTTTTTGAACAGGAACACCAGCTACTACATCTGCATCTACAACAGGCTTCAGTTTAGGATTTAGTAAACCTGCAGCATCTGCCACACCATTTACCCTGCCTGGCACTTCTACCTCAGCGAGTGGGCTCACTCTTTCATCTGCTCTGACATCCACTCCAGCAGGTGAGACAGAATGGGAAGAAAGTTGAATTAGAAGAAAATTACATTAAAATTTTATCCAGTTAGAGAACATCAGTAACCATTATTTATATTAAACATAATATCAGGCAGGGGAGATGGTTCAATGGGTAAAGTGTTCATTGTACAAGCATAAAAAAATTTAAAAACAAGCATTCTTTGGAAATTTTCTAATTGAATTAGTTAGCAATTTTGTCTTACTGAACTATTGGCTTTTTAGAACCAGGTTTAGTGGTGCACACCTAATGATTTGGGAGGATGCTTCAGTAGGATGTGGAGTTCAAGGCAAGGTTTGCCTATATAATAAGACTTTATGTGGACTTAAGTAGCACGACTGCCATTAAAGCAGTAGTGGCCATCTTAACATATGGCCTCTACTCAGAGTAAAGAGGATCAGAGGGGTGAAATGCAGAGATGTTTTTATCTTTGCTTTCACGGGATTGTTTATAGCAGCAAGTAAAAAGACATTCGGAAACTCACCTGGCTCAGGATTCATTTGCTTTTAAAGGCTGGGATTATAAACTATTGCTGTTTAGAATCAGTTACTGGATCCATTGTAATAGTGCCCAAAGCTATTTTGTTGAGTGAAGGGACAGAGGGCAGGGTTCTGCCTGGAAGCTACCATTCCTCTTTATTCTGAGTATTTCTAAAGCTTTCTTGAGCAAGTGGTTTCCCCAAAGATTCAGCTGTGTCAATGAGATTCTGTTTTTGAGAATGTACTGTTTTTCTGTGGTGTTAAGTGCGATTTCTATGTGAAGGCTTATTCTTCTCTCTCTCTTTTATTCTCAGCATCCACAGGATTTACTCTAAATAACTTGGGAACAACACCAGCCACAACTACAACAGCATCAACAGGGCTTTCTTTAGGGGGAGCCTTAGCTGGTTTGGGAGGCTCACTTTTCCAGAGTGCAAACACAGCAACATCGGGTAATTGATTGTATTTTTTTTTTCCAGAATAGTGAATACTTGTATTTAAATTTACTTTATTTTAGCTTGTTAAAAAGAACACTTTTTAAAGATAATCTATTTTTCCTTAAGTATGAAAACCAAAATAATGGTTTTCCCATGTAAGGGAACATCTTAGCCATGTTTTAGAATAGTTGTCCTTTGTCCCCAGTGAGCCTGTTTAAGGAAATATTTAGGAAGCTTCCACAGAAATTTGTCTTTTAAATGAATGTCAACTAAGTCTTGGGCAGGGGATGTGGCTCAGTGGTGAAATTTGCTTAGTTGGAGTTATAAGAAAGGCTTACATCCCTCACTTCATGTGGTATAGTCAGGTAAGCCTGACTTTTAAGCGTGGTTTTCTTTCAGGAAGTCTAGAGAGGGCGTTTTTGAGAGTAAGTAAAGCTTTCCTGTTACTTGAAGACATTATGTAATTATTTCACATAGGAATGTAATTTCAGGAGTTTCTGGTTAATGGTTCATGAATTAGAAAAGGTTTATATTAAATTACAAAAACCTGAAAATATATCATGGGAAACAAATTTTGTAGAAAAAGTTAAATAAAAATTACCTATATCAAATTAGATATAGTTGGGCCCTTTGATAATGAAAGATCCCCAACTTCCAAACTAAATATATTGTTAAATCCAACGAGATTATCAATATTTACCCAAATCCTTTGCTACAGAGTTGTTTCATGTTATCTTCCTAAAACAGATAGTAAGAAAATTTGTATCTTAAAATATTGAGTCTTTGGTCAGTAACAGGGGATTCTTTTAAAGTCAGGAAAGTTGATAAATGGTATTTGGTTCATTTACAGGCCTCGGACAGAATGCTTTAAGCTTATCTTTGGGAACGACGGCACCTGTTTCAACTGCAGGCAATGAAGGCCTTGGTGGTATAGATTTTAGCACCTCCTCAGATAAAAAGAGTGAGTGATGTTACTCCAGTTTCCTGTAATGATAGCACTGTGAAGACGCTTCCTCAGTTTCCTGCCTGAAAGATCACTAGCTATATAGCCATTAGTACCTTTAAATTTGTTTATATTATCATCCATATTTCACAGATTTGAGCATAAAGTACTGGCTTTTGTGAATAGTTTAAATTTGCATGTGTATATGTCTTACATAGCTACAGTAATGTGAATGTCGGTGCTTATTTATAAATCAAGATCATGATCAGTGTGTTTTGTAATCTACTCTGACTCAGCTAACATTGGAAATACTTATGTCAGCAATTTTAGTTGATTTTTTTTTTTAAACTCTGAAGAGAGGAGTAAGAGAAATGTATATCTTTATTTCCTTTCTTTCCTGATCCCTCCCCATTGTCCTACTTTCATCCTGTGTCTGCGCTGGAGTAGAACAAAGACGATGTGAAAATAAGTCCCCATGGTCACGTGTGCCACCTTCCCTTTCCCTTCGTTGGGATTGTCTGTTAGGAGTAGTTTGTTAAATCACAGGATGTTTTCCCCCTTTCTTTGTTATGTGTATATGTGTGTGTATTGGAAGATGTAAAGGCTCACAGAGTTTAGAAAAAGAATCAGATCCCCTGGAGCTGGAACCACTGGCACGGGCTCTAGTAACCTAACTGGGGTTCTGTGTGAGAGCAGTATGTGATCGTAGTCCACTTGTGCTGGTTAGTTTTGTCAGTTGAGAAAATGACCCCCTTAGATTGGCCATGGGCAAGTCTGCTAGGCATTTTCTTGATTGTTGGTTGATACAGGAGGGCCCAGCTTACTGTGCACTGGGCTGGTGGTGGTCCTGGGATCTCCAAAATGAACCGTTTCCCCCATTGTTGATTTTGGTTGTTTTTTTTTTTTTATCGTAACAGTAGAAGCCTAACTAAGATACCATTGATTGTGTCTCCAGCCCAAGGTGTCTCTTTTTGTCTAGTAGCTATAGCAGTTAGCTCTGGACTTATATCGATGGGATTTAGCCAAATGGAGGAAGAATAGTAGGAAATAAAGAAGAGGCAACATTGAGTAAGACTTTGCACTTCTGAAGAATTAACAGAGGACAATATAGGCACAGGCATCAAATGTCAGAAGTTATTAATGACTTTTTATACCCCATTGAGTTTTGTAATTAGGAGGGTTTTGATGATTTGTTTTAAGATTTCAGAATATTTCTTACTGTTCATTTTAGTTAAGAGATGAAACCAACCTAGATATCAGCAGATGAATGGACAAAAAGAAAAGGTGGCATATTCACAGTGCAGTTGGGTTCAGTTGTAAAGAAGAAGGAAATGATGATACTAGAGCAGAATTAGGTAATCCTGGAGATCATGTTAAACAGATAACCCAGATATCCCTTGATTCCCTCCTGCTTCCCCTCTCGTGTGGGGGGGTGGTCATGAAAGGAGAAGAGGACTAAGGTCTAAAGGAACGGGGAACAGGAGCAACAAATACTCAGATGTGGATGCCATGGAAGCAGGAGTGGGAAGTGTTAGAGGGGAAGAAAGGGTCCACTGGGACGAGAGACGGGGAGTGAGGAAATAAAGCAAGTTTAGTGATATATGTGTGTGGAAAATAGAAGGGGGGAGTGGAGGGTAGAAGGATGAAGAACATTTGGCTGCGTGAAAAGTAGCAAGCCAAAGACTGCAAGAGTAGGATAGGAATGTTTGTAAGTATATTTACTGAGGCAAAGTGGGTGGACGGATAGGGCCTATGATAATGTAGCCCTTTTTACATGTTGTATGTAGAGAATTATAGCGCAAAAGTAAAGTATCAAAGAAGCAGCACATGATGAATTACTATTCTATTGCTGTGCTATAACACTGACCAAGGCAGCATCCAGAAGAGTTTATTTGGTCTACAGCTCCAGAGGGGTAATAGTGTATGTAACAGAGCAGAGATGGTCGGTGGCAGGCAGCTGGAACAGCACTTGAGAGCCCACATCAGGAACAGCAAACAGGAAGTGGGGAGAACAAACTGGGAATGGCGTTTGGCTTTTGAAAGCTGAGCCTGCCCCTGGTGACACACCTCTCCAGCAAGGCCACATATCCTAATGCTACTCAAAAAGCCCCACAAACTGGGATCCAAGTATTCAAATTCCCTAGTTGATGGAGGACATCTCAATTCAGACCACTATAGTACATCAGTTTTAAGAAAATGTGCTATTTGGGTTAAAAAAAAATTAAATTCTTATTTTTATTATCTTGTCTCATCAAATCTTATACATCATTTATAGAAAAGGAAGGTTCCAAATTCAGAAACGTTGAGCTGTGAATGATAATGATGACCTAATCCATATTCTCATGGGAAAATAAACATGAGTAGTCATATGGAAGAGCTAAGTCAGAACTCATCTGTATGTAAAGATAAGTGACATTACAAAGTAGAGGACTTGATTTTTGCATGTGTTCTCATATTTTAACATCCCTGAAATCAATATGTGTCTTATAGATCCAATTTTAGAAACAGATGAATGAAATGTGATATGTCTGAATCAAAAATACGCTTAATATTGAATAGCTTGACAGTAATGTATGGATCACAGGCGTGAGCAGTTCACAAATGTAGGAAGCTTATTTATATAAAGAACATTTGAAAAAGTGTTTCCCTCATTACTGCTGTAAGAGAAAGGTAGATTGGCATTTAAGAATGATGCCCGTTGCTGAGAGTGAGATGCGTTCTGTGTTTGGGCAGATGGAAATGTACATGGACACAGTTAGCTGTCTTCAAGGATTGACAGAATGTTTTATTGAATTGTTTTAGGTTGGAGGCTTTAGAGCATCGATACTGGGGATGGTGGTATTTAAGTGTCTAGAGTTAAATTGATGGACAGAGACATTAAAAACTGTCAATTCAGGAAACTTTTTTGAAAAGTTTCTTCTTGAGGGAAGTGGAAGCAGCTGAGCTCTGTAATGTGTTTGCTTGGTGTCAGATCACCATCATCATGCTGTATTCTTCTTCCGAGTTTAGGACAGGGAAAATCACATTGCATGATGTTAAAATACGTGTGTTTGTATTTTATTTAATTTTTGTCCATTTAGAACTTGGAATGTGTTAATGTATTGTTAAATGACCTATTTTTACATTTTTATCTAGGTGATAAAACAGGAACAAGGCCAGAGTAAGTTTAAAATTTGACTTTAAAATATTTTAATTACATTTTAATTGTTGGCAGATTGTATAGAAAGAAGTAAATTGTTACAAAGTATGCATTTAGAAGGCAAAAATTAGTGTCTACCAAAAATGATAAATATATGTTTGGGAAAACCTGAAATGTCAGATCTTTGAGGAAATATAAAGCCGTTTTTCTTTTTTTGGAAAAGGTAGTTGACATTTCCCAAATAATACAAATACTTTAGCTTTAGCCTTCTCAGTATTGAGTATTGAGCCCAGGGCTTTGTGCTTGCTAAGTGTGGGCTGCACTACCGAGTTATTCCTGCAGCTCTTACACTATTGGTTTTCCACCCACAAATTACTATGCCAGTACCATTTTACTCCCTCGTGTCTTCAGCCAAGATCATGTCTTCCATATGCATTATGTGCATGTCTGGAATATGATCACTGCTTTACTCTCCAGTCACTGAATCTCTTTATTGCCAATTACCCACCCAGCTTGTGTTCTGTCAGTCATTGTGAGGACATGTCAGGTCCACTTCTCAGAAACATGCATTGCTCTAACCTGTTAAGGTCGAGTATCCATGACACCAGAAGTGTTTCAGATTTTGGGTATTTGTATAGATTAACAAGTTGAACATCTATCTCTAACCTCAAATTCAAAGCTTTAAAAGTTTTGAATGAAGCACCTGAGAGAGATTGGGGGTTCTAGCCAGCATTGTAAAATGACTTTCTTAGAGTGTGCCAACCTTTATTCTCTTTGTTATTTGTAATTAAGTAAGTAGGCTGTATTTTCCCATTTCAGAGAAGGTTTTAAAGTACTAAACTATGTTGAGTACCTTGTGAAAAATGCTGTAGGTTTTCTTTAATTAATATCTTTCTGGTTTTTTTAATTTGATTGATTTTTAATTGATATTCATCAATCATAGAATCTTTGAATAAGTAGAAACATAGTTCAACATTTCATTCAGTCTAGTATTTTCTGATTTTTTCAGACATTTATTTAAATATTTGTAAGGATATTTATGATGGACACCAGTCTTTAGTAACAAATGTTGGTGTCAGATAAATTAGTAAAATTATTTACAAGTCAGCAAAATTATTTTCTTTGTAAAGACTTTGAAATCAAAGAAAATATTAGTAGAGAACATTGTTATATTTTCATTTCTTAATATAGAAAAATACAACTCTTTGTCAGTTCTTAGAATCTGCATAGTAGTGATGCATTTGTAGATGGCATTAATGTAGGTGTGACTCTTTCTTAGGGATAGTAAAGCACTGAAAGACGAGAATCTGCCTCCTGTCATCTGTCAGGATGTTGAAAATCTCCAGTAAGTACCAAGTGTAAATAGATAAATAAAACTGGAAAATTCTTGGGTACATTTTAGGGAAAGCATCTTTGTGTTAAATATTTTGTGGACTGGGTCTTCCCACATTAATTAGAGAGAGAGAGAGAGAGAGCAACCCAACAGACTTGTCCACAGGACAATCCAATGGAGGCAATTCCTTAATTGAGGTTCCTCTTCTCTTTATAAGTGTCTCTAGTTTGTGTCAAGCTTGTAAAAATTAGCAGGCACACACACAAATAATGCTGAAAAAAATTTAAGCGGAAAAGTAAGGATTATAACTCTTAAGTATCACGCTGTTAAAAAGTGTGAATTGTAGTTTCGAACATTAGATTTTGACCAACATATTTTAAGTGTACTTCTTTTTCTCTAGGAAAAAAAAATTTTTTTAAAAAATTTTGGTTTCTTTTAATTTTTATTTATTTATTTTTTTTGCTTAAACTATTCTTCTGGAGATTTACTTTACATGTATGAGTATTTTGCCTGTCTGTATGCCTACATTGTGTGTGTGCCTGGTGTCTGCTGGGAGAGGACCTTGGACTGGAGTTAGAGCTAGTTGTGGGCTGATTGTGAGAATAGCATATTGCTCTTCCTGGCAGAGCTGTCTACGTGTATACATCTTCCTCCCTTCCCCAGCTCTAGCCCCATCCCCATTCCTGTCACTTGTTGTGTTCTTTTGTTCTTTTAGGAAATTTGTCAAAGAACAAAAACAAGTCCAAGAAGAAATTAGTCGAATGTCTTCCAAAGCGATGCTTAAAGTCCAGGAAGACATCAAGGCTCTGAAACAGCTTCTGTCGCTGGCTGCCAGTGGGCTGCAGAGGAATACCCTCAATATTGACAAACTGAAGTTGGAAACAGCTCAGGTATGCCAGTCATCAGCCATATTACTGTGTGCATTTGGTTTGATTTTTTTTCACCCCGAAATAAGAGTTTACTTAAGTATAAAGTTTGATGTATACACACTAATAAGAAAACTAGAGCATTTATAAAACTTTAAATTGCTATTTAAAGTTATATATGTGCTCGATACGTATGTGTAACAATATCCTAAATAGCTTATACTCTTTTTAGTGTAGGTGTTTATGACAGCCATTTGGGGTAGATACTGTTGTCCTTATGCAATTAGGTACACAAAGAACTTTGTTAAGAGGCTGAGGAGCATTCCCTGCTAGTCTTAGCCTTAACCATGAGCTCACATAGAAGAAGCTTCTTGCTGAGGTTATATGACAAAGGAGGAAAATAACTGGACAGAAAGTGTTTTCTCTCGTTAGTTATTAGGTTAAAAACTGGTGGTTATCTGCTAGTCTTGGTTAAACTCACCTGAGAATATCAGTGGGACTAATGTCATCTGTCACTTGAGCTTACCGAATTTTTCCACCTGTGGCATCATATAGATAATACAGTTAAGTGGTTCTTCTCTACACCATGGAGGAACACTGATAATATATGACTGACTTGTGTTTTGAGTATTGTAATTAGAAAGTCATCTTTTCCTATTGTCTTGACTGAGTTTTGGTAAGTCTCATGTGATGATTTTTTTTCTTTTTTAAATATTTATTTATTTATTATGTATACAATATTCTGTGTGTATGCCTGCAGGCTAGAAGAGGGCACCAGACCCCATTACAGATGGTTGTGAGCCACCATGTGGTTGCTGGGAATTGAACTCAGGACCTTTGGAAGAGCAGGCAATGCTCTTAACCTCTGAGCCATCTCTCCAGCCCCCGTGTGATGACTTTTTACTGTAGACTTATCAATGCTGTGCTCTTCAGAAGTGAAGTGATAGAATTTTCACATGGATTATGTAGTATCTCATTAAGTCATTTATTAAGGAATACTTTGTAATCTTTTAAGTCATGTCATTAGAATAGTTGTTTTAAACTATGATATTTGCTGGACAGTGGACGCGCACGCCTTTAATCCCAGCACCTGGAAGACAGGGGCAGGCAGATCTCTGAGTTCAAGGCCAGCCTGGTCTACAAGAGTGAGTTCCAGGACATCCAGGACTACACAAACTATAATGTTTAAAAAGAATTGGAAAACTTTGTTTTCTGTTCTCAGATTCCCATATCCTAGTCTTTTCATTAAATATGAATGCAGTATTCCTTTGTGTGTTTTTCTTAGTCACGTTTCCTTTACCATTAGGTACTTTTAAGGAAAAACAATGTTAATTATGCTTTAGAAGAGTGGATATTTAGGCATTGATTAAACATAAAATCATATGAAACTGAATATTGTATGTAAAATACATGAGTTTATATATGTTTATAAAAAGTTTTAATTAGCCAATAATGGAGGTAGCAAACTAAGGCCACCTGTATTAGCCAAGGTTTTCTATAGGAAATATAGAACACACATAGACACAGACACACACACACATCCGTATACTTGTTCCATAAATATATATGTAGAGAGAGAGTAAGAAAGGAGATTTATTAGAATGACTTACAAACTGTGGTCTAGCTTGTCCAATAATGGCTGTTTACCTACTAGAGATCCAAGAATCTAGTGGTGGTTAAGTCTATGAAGCTGGATGTCTCAGCTGGTCCTCAGTATATACTGGAATCTTCAAAGAGAGCCCTCCTAGGAAATAAAGGGATTGTTCAGTAAAGGGTGACAGGCCAAAATCTGATGGATACAAAGACTCATAAATACTTTGTTTATTCTTGTTTTTGGCAGAGTAACTCAAGAGTTGAAGTAGGTTCTCTTGATGGCAGGAGATGCCAGATGGTTTTAGGTGCTGTGTTGTTGGGTTTAGTTGTCATAGCATTCAGTGAACTCTGTTTTAAAAATCTATATTTTCCAGGGACTTTGGGTTTTAGGGACCAAAGAACTAATTCTGCTAAAACAACAACAAAATCCAAACAAACAAAACTTAAATAAACGAAACATAATATGTTAGGGCACAACGGGCTTAAATCGACACTTTTACCTTGAGTCTCATGATATGTTTGAATCTCGAAGGTTTTAAGTGTTGCAAGGGCTTGTTCAGGACAGAGAAGGGGCGATGGCCTGGAGTGTGACATGGGTGTGAAGACCTGCTGGCAGCTCATTGCTGCCGTGCCTGTCCAGAGCCATGCTGTGGTGGCAGGAGCCCATGGGTAAAAAGGCAGGAGGTTGAGTCAGGGGAATTATGAGTTGAAGCTCATCTGGGTTACGTGTTTAGAGCTTTGCCTTTAATCCCACCACTTGGAGACAGGTAGAACTCTGTGAGTTCAAGGCCACTTGGTCTACTGAGCGAGTTCCAGGACAGACTTCAAAACTACAGAGAAACCCTGTCTCGAAAAACAAAAAAAAAAACAAAAAATTTAAATAAATAAAAAATAAAATAAAAATAAAAGAAAGAAAAGGAAATCAAAAAGTAAAATGGTACAGAGAGTCAGTTAGACTTAATAGTTTGGTAGTTTAATAAGGTAAAAAAGTTACTATTGGGAGCATAAATTTAAGGTACTTATGTTAAAAAATAAGTTAAAGGATGTAAGTAGCTGGGTAGTGGCGGCATAAGCCTTTAATCCCAGCACTTGGGAGATAGAGACAGGTGGATATCTGAGCGTTTCCGGCCAACCTAGTCTATAGAGGGGAATTCCAGGACAGCCAGGGCTGGGGTTACACAAGGAAATATTGTGTAGAAAAACTACTAACCAAACAAAAAACCACCTTGCAAAAGGAAAGGACAAAGAAAAAAAGAAAGCAGTGGAATGACAAGTGTGTAGGTGTAAAGTGTTAAAACAGAGTATCACTCCTAAGGACTCATGGGATAGGTATTCAGATGACAATGAGCAGGAGGAGAGGACCAGGATTCAGCTCTCAGGCAAGTGAAGTCTGTGTAGACCCACTTCCTCATTTAAGAAGAGAAGCAGCTGTGCTACGGTCGGCTACCCGGATGGGAATCCCCGCTGGTACTGCCCGGCCTCTACTTGGTTCTGCCTGTTTGCCTTTCCTACATTTGCTCCTGGAGGCTCTAAAACAGTACCATACTTCTTTTACTGTGGATGAATTCATTTTTATCAGTTTGCAGAATTTCATGCATAGTTCTTCAAAAAGAATTTCAATAAAATTTATTGAAAGTTTAATTTGTCTTCTTTAGAAAGAGTTTTCAGCAATATGTATAGCAGCTTGTTCTTTTCCGTTTTTAAAGCATGTCTATCCAATTGTTTGACATCTCAGTCCAGAAATGGTTTGTATGCTAGCCTAACTCTTACCTATGCTTTTTTGTTCATTTCCTATATGTGTTTAAAAAATCTCTGCTGTGTTAGGAGTTAAAGAATGCTGAGATAGCTTTAAGAACCCAGAAAACACCTCCTGGACTTCAACATGAAAATACAGCTCCTGCTGAGTAAGTTATTGGGTCTTTTTTTTTTTTTTTAATGAAAGTTTTTCATTTAAGCAGAGCAATAATCACACACAGAATTTTTTTGAGAAGGCTTAACTTGAATCTTTATTTTGATTTCTCCTAATTATCCTAAGAGACTAGTTTATTTTTGGCTCACTGCAAAGAAAGGCTAAGTAAGATCTGAATTTCCAGCCGTCTTTGCTAAAATAGCAGCATGAAGTAGTCCACATGCTCACCTTGGTCCTGTGCTACCCCATCTTTCAGTCTGTTACTTCTAGTCTTCATGACCTTGGAGTTCACAGAAGCTGGTCAGAGTGTGTGTGGGTGTGTGTGTGCCTGTGTGCGTGCGCGTGTGATTCTTGCCCCTGTACTTTTCCACTTTTTACTTTTCCTTCAGAAAGTTATTTTAGAATTGCAGAAAATTTCAACAACAGAAATTTCCTATGTACCTTATCCAAATTCCCTACTTCCTAAATTTATCTTGTTTTTTTTGTTTTTATATTCTGTATGTTTATATCCCTCCCCCAACACCTTGCTTTATTTGCAAACATAATGGTTTAACTGTGAATTTCTAAAAAAAATAAGGATAATTGCTTATATTATGCTATAGTTACTCAAGTTGAGGCAATAACTGTGATACTGATCTTACTCAGATTAACATGACATGCATCCGTAATGATTTCATCTTGCCTTTTTCATACCAACAACAGAGTTCATGTTGCCAAAAGCTTTCATTCTTCCTGTCCCCCTTTCCTCTTTTTCCCTCTCCTCTCCCCCATTTTCCTGGCAAGTAAGTGCTTTATCACTAAACTGCCCTTCTATCTGTTACCCATTTCTTACCAAAAAAACAAAACAAAACAAAACAAATGTCCTTTATTATTCTAAAAGCTGTTAAGTACTTTATTGTAAAATTTAGTGATAGCCACACTTTGATTTTAAACTTTACACTTTCAGAGAACTTATAAAAATAGTAGTACAAAGAATTTGCATAAATTCCTTATTTCGTTGTCACCAATATTAACATATTGTAGAACTATAAAACTGACATTGATAAAATGATTTTTTTTGTTTGATTTTGGTTTTTGTGCTTTCCGAGATAGGGTTTCTGTGTGTAGCACTGGTTGTCCTGGAACTCTCTCTGTAGACCAGGCTGGCCTAAATTTAGAGATCCACCTGCCTTTACCTCCCAAGTGCTAGGATTAAAGGTGTGCACCACCACTACCCAGCTATAAAACGTTTGTAACTAAAACAACTTATTAGAATTTTACTGATTCCCCTCCTCCCCACCTAAGCTTCTGTTGTGGGGTTATATTTCATTTATTTGTAGTTTCCTTAATCTCTGCCTGTCTGTCATAGTTTAGTTCTAGCTTGTGTTGGATGACCTTGCTGTTTCTAAAGACTGTGAAGTCACTTCGTGTAATTTGTCCTCCATGATTGGAATAGTGATACATCAATAATGTTAGTGCTTGGGAGTTGCTTCAGTGCTATCTGTGAATTATATCTTCATCCTAAACTGAAAGCCC
>NC_022019.1:5221371-5255061 GCF_000317375.1 Microtus ochrogaster
TTTAAGTATAAAGGAAATAATGTTTTAAATATTTGATCTAACTTTTTATAGCTACTTCAGAGTCTTGGTTCAGCAGTTTGAAGTACAGCTTCAGCAGTACAGGCAGCAGATTGAAGAACTAGAAAATCATCTTGCCACTCAAGCAAACAATTCGCATATAACCCCTCAAGGTAATATCCCTATCATGGCAGATTTTGAGGGCATCATTATGTTTATTGGTGGGTGGTTAAACTTGGATAGTAGACATGCATACAACTCCTAGTGCTTGTCCTAAGTTGCTTTAAGAAAATTTCCTAGAAAGTTTTTGGTAAGTCTAGAAATTTACAACGCTTTTATTGAAAGTCATTGCTGTGGTAACGGGGGTAGAGGGTGGGGAGCCTTTCCAGGTCACTGATGGAAACGGCCTTCTCTCAGGCTTAGTCTACTGTCTTCTGTAGTTGTAGAGGAACATTGATAGAGTCTTTTCTAAAACTAGGACTGAGTAGTAGAAAAACAAAATAAAAATTATTACATATTTGTTTCATAATTTTCTCTTACAGATTTATCAATGGCTATGCAGAAAATTTATCAAACATTTGTAGCTTTAGCTGCACAACTCCAGTCTATTCATGAAAATGTCAAGGTAAGTGTTCATTGTCAGTTCACCATCTGCGTATGTAGATGCCAGTATTTACCTGGTAACATTGCCATGCTTATTCAGGAACAGCTCAAATGATGTGTAAGTAAAAAGGCCAGTACTACTCTAACTCATGATCATACCCAAACACATTCATTAATAAAAACTGAAAAGAAAGAAAAAAGCTTTAAATTAATACCTTGGGAATAATTTCGATATCAATGCCCATTTTCCCTCATTACTATTTTTGATAATTTACAGTGATTGTGTGTTTGTGTGATGCCTGTGTAATCAACATTCAGGTTTCCATCTCTTTCCCAGTATAAATAGCACTATAGAAAACAAACATCCATAGTGGCAAATTCTTTTTTTGCTGACCTAGTCTAATTGTGTTTTATTAATATTTATTTATCATAAAGTTAAAGAAAACTTGCTTAAAATTTCTTCTAAGTGGAGGAAATCCTTTTACCAAATAATATATTTGTTTAAGTAACGTATATTGAATAATGTAAATGAAGTAATTTTTCACTGAGTATTTTGATCTTTACGTAATAATGCTAATTTTAAATTTTATTTATGTACAGGCCAGACAGATGGCCCTCTTTTAATTTAAGTGAAACGTAAAATAAAGTACACTTTTCTTATTTGCAGCTAATTAAACAAATATAAGTTTTTAGTTGCCTATACTACAGAAAAACCTTGAAAATTCAAAGAAACTAAACCTGAATCTAAGTAAATTATATGAACATTTCATTGAGTATGATCATATCTGCTTGCTTTGTGATAATGGAGTTTTTTTTAAAGTTAACTTTTAAAATGGGTCATTTTTAAGTTTTTAGCACTTGTGAACAGATTGGAAACAAAAGCATTTTTAATTTAAATTTAATTTCTGAATGAAGGTTATAAGATTCTTTAAAATCTCATCACTATAACAAATGTTGCTTTAAGATTTTATTATTTATTTATCTATCTATCTATCTATCTATCTATCTATCTATCTATTTATTTATTTTTTGGTTTTTCGAGACAGGGTTTCTCTGTGGCTTTGGAGCCTGTCCTGGAACTCCCTTTGTAGACCAGGCTGGCCTCAAACTCACAGAGATCCGCCTGCCTCTGCCTCCCGAGTGCTGGGATCAAAGGCGTGCGCCACCACTGCCCGGCTTCGCCCGGCGATTTTAAACTGATAAAAATGATTTTGTGTTGAGGTATGTGATGATATTAAAATTAGTTTATCATGAATGTTTCTAAAACAAACAAAATAGTAGAACACTGTACAATGGGTGCCTAGGTTCCTCTGCTTCCCCTCAGCTATCACCAGAACCTGAGTGTTTGATAATTATGCCACTCTCAGAGCTTTTACTTCTTTGATTATTTTAAATTTTTTTTAGAAGTTACTTTTATGTGAATGAGTGTTTGCGTGCATATGTGTGCACCATGTCTGTGCCTTGTGCCTATGGAGACTGGAAGAGGGCATTACCTCCCCCTCCCCCGGAACTGGAGTTATAAATGGTTGTGAGCTAATAAGTTGCACAAGTCAGCCTTGAGCTCCCTCTACATCCCAGGCAAGCCTTTAGTTAGCTATATCCTGCTTATCCTCTAGAGTATCTGGGATTATAGACCTTTGACACCAGACCTCGTCACAAAATTGTCTGCAATGGACTTCCTCCCCTCTGGTTTGAAAAATAACCTTTTTAGTAATGAGACCAGAAAATGGCTGATATTGCCATAAATAGATATTTGAATAGCATGTTGTGTTTAATCTGTTTTCTATTTGAGTCAGTGTCTTGTATATCGCTAAATAGGCCTGGAGCTCCTGTTGCAGCTCCCCTAGTTGTTTCCAAGAACTAAAGATTTTACTCTGATCAGATTCGTTATGTGTCTTAGGGTTTCTATTGGGGTGATAAACACCATGACCAAAAGCAGCTTGGGGAGGAAAGGATTGATTTCCTCTTATAAATTTCTGGTCACACTCATTACTTAGGAAAGTCAGGATAAGAACTGAAGCAGAAGCCATACAGGAGTCTTGCTTACCAGCTTGCTTCTTATTGCTCGCTCATACAACTCGGGATCACCTGGCCCGGGTTAGCACCACTCATAAAGGTCCTCTCACATCAATAACTAATTAAGAAAATACTTGATAGACTTGGCAATAAGTCAGTTTTCTGAAGGCATGCTCTAATTTGAGAGTCCGTCTTTCCAAGTGAGTCTAGCTTGTGTCTTGATAGTTAACAACTATCTAGGAAAGTATGCTACCATTTATCTTCAGCTGAAGTAGTAAGTGAGCTAAACATAGAAGCTCTAGATTTGTTCATCTTTGCAAATCTCACAAGAAATTGTCCTGCACACCCCAGTGACATTAACAAAGTGGGAAGTTTGAGAATTCATCATATAAACCGTGACTGCTGTTAGGTATGTGGTTGGTCGCCCCCCCACCACATGTTTTTGTAGTCTTAGGCCATTATTTCTCATTGGAAGTTGTACTATATGTGGGAATGTATATGAAACGCAGGGAAAGTAAGAATGGATTTGAAGACAGTAATGAGATTGTTTCCTTCACCTGCTGCTAATGCCACATTTCTTAATATTCAGTTCTTAGCAGGTCCACTTTGGTCCTTTATAACAGTAGTGAAGCTTGGAACTGGAGAATTAAAAATGGACAGCCACACAAAGGGATGATAATAATTTTAAGTTCTATAAGTAATCGTAAAATTTTAAGTGTGTTTCTGGTAGTGGTAAAGAGCTTAATGTTTAAGAACGGTAAGAAATATGAAAACTCTATCTCTCTTTAGATCTATATAATTAAGTTACATCTGTAATAAAAATGTTTAATAATTAATGTGAAATAGGGTTAATGGCTTTAATGGGGCTTTATATTGCATTGGGTAACTTGGTAATTTTTTTACCCTGGAGTTGTAAAACTCAAATCTTAGGGGTGAGAAGGAAGACTTAGGTATAAAGGCTTACATCTCCATTGTGTAATAATCGATTAGAATTAACAAAGTTGAAGCTCTGCTTAGACCCTCAGCCTTTCTGTGCTAAAGGTATAAAATCTTGCTTTATCATGTGGTTCCCACTCATTTAAAAATGTTTACTTAACTGGTATATATTTAGTACTTCCATCTAAAAGTTATAAAAAAAAAACTGGTTGCTTAAGGGGAAAGTTAGGGGATAAACTATAGTATCTATTTAAATATTCTGCTTGCCTATAATTTTAGCCTATGAAGCCATAATATTTTAGGTGGAATATTATAAAGATTTGTGACAGCAGTAACAAGCATTGTTCACAGTAGTGCTAGCGCTCTCAAGCCCCACCCTTGTCTTGTCAGTGTCAGTGGGTCAGTTAATAGTTCTATTTGTAGCTCACCTGTCTAATATGGCCATTGCCTTGGACTTTTGACAGCTTATTTCATATGAATACATATTCTCAACCTAGAACCTAAATTTTTTTCCCTCCCTCCACTCCTTTGTTTTTTTTTGTTTTTTTTTTTTTTTTAGGTGCTTAAAGAACAGTACCTTAGCTACAGAAAAATGTTTTTGGGTGATGCAGTAGATGTGTTTGAAGCCAGGAGAACAGAAGCTAAGAAGTGGCAGAATGCACCCAGAGTTACTACTGGACCTACTCCTTTCAGCACCATGCCAAATGCAGCAGCCGTTGCCATGGCTGCAACACTTACACAGCAGCAACAGCCTGCTACAGGTCTGAACACATTCAAGTTATAGCTTCTTACTGTTCAAATGCAGAGAACATTATGTGCATTTTTATAAGTCTTCCTTTTGTGTGAGCACTGACAAAATTTCTATCAATAGTTGTTCTAATACAAATCTAAAAATTGTGGTAGACACAATTATAAACACACCTGAAACAAAAGACAGGGTAGTCTAGCAATAATTATACATCAGATGTTGAATATTGTGAATTTAGTTACTGTTATTTGCTGTATTGCTATAGATGCCCTTTAGAACATAGTGTTTCACTGCTGAGTTACATTTAAGAAAAGCATTAGATTCTCAAGTTGTGATTGTATCCTTTATTGGTTTAAACTCAGAGGTAATCCCACCCATACGCTGTGTTTTTAATGATAATAATAGATGGTGCATTCTTATACTCATACGTATTGATCGCAGAGGACTTGTATTCTGGGTACAGTATCTTTCTGTTGACTGTGCTGTATTGGAGGTCAGTAGGTTCATTTGGATGTTATTTGACTTGAAACAAAATAACAGGTTCTCTATAGGAGTCCAAACCAGAGTTGAAGAAGATGCATGCTAGGGTTTTTATAACTCCAGCATGGACTGAACAGTAGCAAGATTAGGAAGAAGGTTTGAGATGGATTGTACATTATGTAGACCTTAGTGGTTGAACACCATTTGTAGTGTTTATGAGGTGTGATTCCTTGGTGATTCATTTGGAATTTTGGAAGTTGCTTAGTTGCCTTATTCTTGGTAGTTTTTGTTTTGTTTTTTTAATTAGGTTTCATGTTTGACATAGAAAATGCAGTCTTAATAGTTTAACTTTTTTCCCTTGGTCATTTACAGATTTTTGAGTGAGGCTTACTTATTCTGTAGTATATGTCTTTCTGACAAATTCTGTATAATCCAGTAAATTGCAATATTAAAAAGTGAAAACCAAACAAAATCCATGTTTGGGTTACATTCAGGCCACCTATACTAAAGAAGCATGCTCTAGTTACTGTCTTCATATTTGAATGACAGCATTGACCCTCCATCAGTAAAGAGTTGTTGATGGACTTAGGCCAAACCCTCCACATTCCATCCCTGCATCTGTGCAAATGGTGGGTCCCATGAGCACTATCTAGTAGCTCTCTAGCTAGCTGGAGTATAGACTTATGTGGACAGATTGTGGGGAGTCTTTGCTCTATAGTAGGATTTTTCATTTTCACTATTTAAACAGCTAATAAGTCACAATTAGTCCTAAGATAGGTCAGAGAATTGTGATCTGGATAAGTGTTAATAAATTATAGTTTATTTTCAAGAGAATAAACAAAGCTTGAGAAAAGTGAACTGTCCAAACTCTTGTGCTTCAAGTTAATCTCTTCTGTGGTAAATAGCTAAATATGAAGCAAAATCACTTGTCAGAGTGCTTTGTTTTTTCTTTTCTTTTTTTTTTTTTTTAATAGACTAGAGTTTCTCTGTGAAACACTGGCTAACCTAAAACCAGAGATCTGTCTGCCTCTTTCTCCAGAGTGCACAGATTAAAGTCATGTGCCACCATGCCTGGCTTTTTTTTTTTTAATCGTGTAGACTATAATCTCGATGTTTGTAGGGTGCAGGCATGAAGACAAATGCTTATTCTATAAATGAATGTCTCCTATGAGGTAGGTTTGTGGAATGCAAAGGTAGTCAGTGCAAGAAAGGCCTTGGCTTTGTGTCATTTAAAGAATATTTGTTTAACCTTGCAGGAATTATTGGGAGCTTTTGCTCATGCGCTTTAATTTTGCCTGTACTTTGACCAGGCTTTGCCCTCCCCACACCCCACATCCTCCTACCAGGGGCAATAACTGCTTTTAGTGTGTCCTTGTAGTTTTTAGGGTGTATATAAGACTTTCTAATTAGGTAGAAGGAATTGGAATTTATCAACCTCAGAAATATTACAGTATGTACTTTGGAGTTGTATCAAGTTGTTAAACTATTGATAAACAACAGTGCTTACAATGATACCTTCTGTTTCTTTCCCTTTTTTATTTTTTCCCTAAAAGCTTCTCCCAGGTTCTGTAGTCACTGTATAACCCTCCCATTACAAATGCTTGTTTAGTTCTTCTTAGGACGCTGGATTGTGGCGGTTAGGAGTTTTGTTAGGTCCATGGTGTTATCAACTGCATCCCATTTAGTAAAGCCCTGTTATGTTTTGTTTTGTATCCAGGCTGTGCAGTACTTTTCATGAAATCCTTCTAAGTCCCAGTTTAAAACAACTTGCATAATGTTTTTATACATAATCGTTACTATATAGATGTATTAAAGTATTTGCTTCATTTACATATGGATTCTTGATTTAATTGGTGTGAACAGGGACACAAAGACGATAGCTTTTCTTAGATTGTTGCCTCTTTTTGAAGGTAGCTTTTTTTTTTTCTCTCTCTAGAAGGTCGAAAGGTGGACTTAATTTTAAATGACTTGCTGGGTTTTGTTTTGTGTGTTTTTTTTTTTGTTGTTGTTGTTTGTTTGTTTGGTGGTGGTTCTGGGATTGAACCCAGGACCTTATATATGCTAATAAACACATACTCTACTACTGAACTCCTCCCCAACCCTTCATTCTTTTTTAATGAAAACAAATATACATTTGGGCTTAGGCATGTTCAATTTGTGGCTGTTTGCTATGAAGGCTGAGTTCATAAAAACCCGATCAGCTATTCATGCATAAGATAAGCATCGATGCATGAACAAGTTCATGTACACTTGCCCACAAATGCTCCTCAAACCTCCCAAAAAACTTAGTAGATTTTATATTGGGATTTTCAATATGAACTTGATTTAGGATAGATTTTTTTCAGTGTATTGAGGTTGAATTTTGTTGTTGTGTTTTCACACTTAAATGTTGTTGATGTTTACATAAGACTTTTCTCGTGTGACTTAGCTGCTGCTTTTACGGAGAGCTGAGGTGTTTGTGAGGAATTCCTGCTTTCTGACTCTAGGTGAAGGTTTGGACATTTAAGGTGTAGAGTTAAATCAGAAATGTTCATCTTAGTTTCTTATGGATTTGTGATTTGTTGTTTTAGTAACCAAAGGAACATTCCCCATTAGAAGTAACAAGAATAAATTTTTCTTACCAGGGGAAGACATTTTTGTTATTTTAAAAGGTAACTTATGAACAATGTTGGTAGTTACACTAGACATTTTTTGTGACTATGGAAAATTATAAGAAATTCTAGCACTTTAGCTATAAATGGAAGTTTTACATTAAATAAGGTAATATTTATTCTAGAAAATACGGATTACAGTGCAAACCTGATTTTGTTGTGTGACTTTATCATGGAAACTTTTGTAAAATGTTTCTTTACATGGAAATTTCACTCTAGGCAATCATTGGTTTATATTTATTGATTTGATTTCACTTGTGAAACTAAGAGCCTCTCATTGAATGACTGTTCAGATTTCAAAGTGACTTGAATTGTTTACATAGCTTCTACCTGAAGGATTTAGAATCTGTTTTCTGATAGTGAAACTAATATATATATATATTATGGCCAGAGTATCATATGTTAACACTTTGGCGTGGGAGATAAGTCATCATAAGCTTTTACTACTTAAAATGTTATACATTTGCCTACTAGTTTTATAAATGATGTTGCCTTCAGAATTTGTGTGAAGGTAGAAACTCAAACTATCTCGCATCTATTGTGCAATGGGAGTCTGTCACTGTTAGATGCGTTCTGTGTCCTTATATGATGATTGCAGAAACTGTTTTGTTGCTCTTAAAAATGGACCCACACATAACAAAACCATGGATTTGGGTGACTCCCCATTTGTAAGGCTGAGGACTGTGGTGGGCATTGGGCTTTAGCGTCTTCACCAGCAGTGCCTCCTGCTAAAATGTGACAGTCTCCCAATGTTAAAGAAACTGGACATGTGCTCTCTCTGTTATTTTTGTTAGATGTAGAAAGTAATAAGCAAATTTTTTTTTCCCTGTTGTAACATTTTACAAAAGAGTTGCTAGTCAGGTCTTTATTCTTAAATTAATCTCAAACTGGATGTAAAAACTTAAAAATTTTTTAATTTATTTTTTTAATAGTAGTGTAAGAACTCTGGCTGCTATTTAGTTATTCTGTTTTCTGGATAGAAGCTATTTGAAAGTCCAGTTTCTGTCCCAGGGTAGCAAAATGTACTTCCTCATTTTGTTGTTTTGTGCTTTCTAACTTTACACTACCTTTTGAATATACAAACCTCATTCTTCATTGAACAGCGTGAAGACTTTGATTTTTTTGAAGTTAAATTTGAAGATGCATATGTCTTTGGCATTCCCTTGCCTCTGAGATGTACTAACCAATGAGTGCAGAGGCCAGAGCTAAGACTGTACTGTGAGACTTACTGAGGAGTTTCCATAAATCAGTATCAAATAACAGTCCTTAAATTTTTGTATTCTGCTTAGTTGACAAAAAAAAAAAAAAAAAGAAAGTGTAGTTACTGTGAGGGGCCTAGTAATGCTGTTCTTGCCAAACAAACTCAGCCAGAATCCCTAAAGTGGCAGTGTGAAGAGGATGACACATGGCTCTGAGTGCATTTTCATGAAGTCTTGAATGTATCGGGTCTATCAAGGTACACACGTGCCTTTGTGAATATTCATTCTGGATCTCACGAATCAGGCAATGAGTGGTGGAATGTAGCAGAGCTGGAGGATAGAACTCAATAACCTTGTGAACAAGTTGGAATTGTCATGTTACTGTGTAATTGGTTTGCTTTTAAAATGAACAATAAATTAAATAAAATAAAACATTGTCTTGTTTTTTATCTATTATATATACCATTTCTATACTATAAGAAGTCATGCCTAATTTTTTGGGTACTTTATGAAGTAACATGATAGTTTTGCTATGTTAGTGTCAGTCTCTTGATTATTGGGACATGACTCTAATACTGGGAGCTTGTTTTTTTTTAAAAGAAAAGTGAAATCTTACTTATTACACCAAATAGTTCTATCAGAAAACAAATAGAACTAAAACAGTTCTAGAAATAAAAAAACTATAATTTGTGATGCATTAAATATTTCAGACTATTAGTACATTAAACATTTGAACATTTTTCATTGTGGTAAGCCTCTTAACTGTGTAGCTATACGCAGATTAATTAAAAATTCTTTTTCAGATAAAACATTTGGGATAGATAAGCTAGGTCAGAAAGGAATCTTGAGATCAAAGTTTTAACATGGAATTTGTTTAAAAAGTAATCAATGTTCAGTTTTAAAATAATCTCATATAGGAACTTTAATCTTGAAAGAGTAAGGCAAATTTGTTTTCCCCCCCGTTTTTTTTTCATACCAGGGCCACAGCCATCTCTGGGAGTTAGTTTTGGAACGCCATTCGGCTCAGGTATTGGCACTGGCTTGCAATCAAGTGGCTTAGGTTCTTCAAACCTTGGAGGTACACTTTCCCTTTTCTCCTATTTCATTGAGCGATGACATTTGAACTGCTGGTAGCTATAACACATCTCTGAGAGGATCTGCTGCTGCTTGGGAAGTTAAGGCTCCTTCCACCTTGCAAAAAGGATTCTCCAAACATAATCACTGCTTTCTAGCATTAGCTTCAGAGCTTAAAAAATTCTGTCCTCTATGGAAAGTAGATTTAAAAAACAAAACAGAAAACCTAAGTGGCAGGGAGGGTGTTTTTCAATCAGAATGCTGAAATGTGAACTTGAGAATTAGTTTAAATCAAATTAGTTTTAAATATTAGTTCTAATGTAACTTTGAGATCCAATCTACACCTAGATTATATACATACTCCTGATCATTATCTTTTTACCTGATAGTGACCTCTTAAAATGTAATTAATTGTATTGTAAATTAAATAGCTCAGCTTTTGTCATTTCTATGTATGCTAGGCATATTTGACTGTATGCATACATAAGCAATTCAGATTATTCTAATTGTTTCATAAATTAGTAAGATAAGTCTATAAAACATATTAATTATAAGTGCACTCACAATTCTTTGTGCATAATTGGGAATTTATTATATTTTGACAGAAGTATGATATTGTAAAGAAGGTTCCTGTATGAAGGTTTCACTAAAATACAAAGAAAGGCTACATGCTATCACAGTTATTTCATACTATCTGTTCTAATTGAGAATTTTAGAACCACGGCAGGTAGCATAATCTCTTGATTACCATCCACTTTCCATAGTGTTTTTATAAGCAGTGATAGTTCATTTTCAGCTTAACTATTTCAGTAAAGCCATTGCAGAATAGCAAGAGGAATTTGGCTTTCCTGGAGGTACATCTTAGCTGTACAGTGCTTATCCAGCACACGTGAAGGCCTGGTTCCATCCCCAACTGCAAATAGAGAGTGGTGGTGCATCCCTGGAATCCCAGCACTCAGGAGGCAGAGGCAGGAGATCAGAAGGTCATCTGCAGCTACATGGGAAATAACATAAGACTGTAATAAAAATAATTGGAGTTTGTATGGAGAATTTCTGGTGAACTATCTTTGAGTACTTAGAATTTCTTCATGGGCTTTGTATGACAAAAATGTTTTAAGAGGGAAGACAGTTTTGTTAGTGTTAATATGGAGAGTAACATGGCAAAATTGACTGTAACACATAGAATGAGGTAGCTAACTGTCCTGTACTTAGTAATGAGTGGAGAGCACATACCTTGGAATATTGTAGTATTTACATTGTTGTGCAAGTCACGCTTGCTTATGAATTTAGTCAGCCTTTTTATTTTTCCAAAATGAAGTAATGTTTTAGCTAGGTATATTTTTAACAGTCTAGTCATTTCAGTGGTCAGAATACCAATATGATCTTGACTTAGTAGCCTCGTTTTTAAAAATTGCTGCTAGGTCATGCACTAGTCTGGATAAAGTAGTGTTTTATTCAGAATTAATCTTCTCAAGAAGTCTTAGGTAAGGGAGTAGGTCGCAGACTTGCTGAGTCGTGTGTGAACACCATTGACTTGACCTGTGGTAGTGGTTGGTTTTCTTGAGTGCCCTGTGAACTGTGTTTTATGCGCACTGTGTATCTCTCTGTTACCTTCCACTAGGATTTGGAGCTAGCTCTGGTTTCGGATGCGGCACCACAGGGGCCTCCACATTTGGATTTGGAACAACAGATAAACCCTCAGGAAGTCTTAGTGCAGGTTTGTGTGCTTCTGCCTGAATTCCAGGCAGGCTAAAAAGTACAAATCATTTTACTAAAGATTACACACGTTCTTATTCCCAGTAACCCCTGAAGATCCCCAATTTACTTTCTACTCTGGGAAGCATGTTCAACTGACAACTGACTAAATTGTGTAGCCTTACTTTTTTGTTGTATGTAACAAGACCTCTAAACAGTTAACTAGAGAGTCATTTGAATCCTAGTGAGTGACTTTATGGTTAAGGCTTCTTTCCTCCCTAGTAACCCAGTAGTTATAGTTGGTGCTTTGTTTTTCCATGCTGGAGAACTTTTTTTTTTGTACTGGGGGTGGACATTATGGTTTTACCCATGATAAGCAAGGAGTATACCACTGAGCTATTTCTCCAGCCTAGTTTTACCTTTCACCTTGAACCACAGTCTCACTGAGTTGTTCAGGCTGCTCCTGCCTCAGCCTCCTGAGTAGCTGATACAGTATTCCTGTACCACCAGGCAGCCCAACTAGGAGATGCATCTTAGTCCAAGCAGGTCATCTTTGGTTGTTAGTACCTCTGATTTTAAGGTATAGTGTAGTTTATGAATAATGGCTAACTTGGTTCTTTGTTCATTTTAAATAGGTTTAATCTACTCCTAGTAGAAAACTCAAAATTATGTTTGCCTTTCTATTCACTTTATATTTGTAAATATTACTTGTTTTGATATGTAATGTGTAGGGATAAGTAGCATGTCTAAAATAATGATGTAACTGTTAAAAATGTGCTCAAATTTAGGAAATTCCACTTATAAGAAGTGTTTAAAATCAGCACTGCCAATGGAGTAAGATTTGTAATCATTGGTATCAGGACTAGAATCTAAATACTACATCGGACAACCAGGCAGTCAAAACACTTGCTCTTCATTGTAAAGGCTCTTATAATATACACTGTTGCCTTCTCTTGAACATTGAGGTGGGTTGAGGCTTTGCTGAAAGGGCTTGGAATCCGAGGGCAGGTCCAGGTGCCGTGAAGGCCTTTTCTAAAATGTTTTTGGTGAGCGTGAGTAGGAAGGTACTAACAATGTGTATATAATGATGTAAGGTAATTTTATACACACAGCACATAAAATGTTAGCATACAGACAAGGAAGTTTCTGGCAGCTTTAATTTCCCTGCAGATTTCAGTTATCTGTGCTAGCTTGCTTTCTTGGCCTGTATCACTGGACTTCTATCTCAAGATGCTCTTTAAAAGTAATCTAAATTACTTTTCTGTGAAGTTCCATGTTAGAAATTCAAGGGCTGTAGACATTTTCTACTCTTAAAAATTGTATATTCTCAGGTAGAAATTTCCACTCATCCTTGTGTTTTATAGTTGTTTTTGTGATTTAACTTCTCATTTGAATATTTTCTTCCTTGAACATAAGGCTTTGGCAGCTCAAGTACGTCTGGGTTTAACTTCAGCAATCCTGGCATCACGGCATCAGCTGGTTTGACATTTGGGGTGTCCAATCCTGCCTCTGCGGGGTTTGGAACAGGAGGACAACTCCTTCAGTTGAAGAGACCTCCAGCTGGAAACAAAAGAGGAAAGAGATAAACATACGGGTCGATGTGTTGGGAATGCTTAGCAGGCGCCGCTCATTCTATGATTCTATTTTTCTAATGATGTAGTAATTGAACTGCATCTCGGGAGATTTATAAAGTTTTGATATTCTTACTCTGGAAATTGAACTTTGTTTACCTTACCAACATCTTTCTTGTGAATTCAAAATCCAGTTGCAGTTTTGTTGCTATTATTTTTGACTCTATGTAAGAAATATTGTGAAATTACTGATTGATAGCAGTTAAAAAAAACATCAACCTATGATTTATTCTAGTGTTAATAGCAATGCTTTTGTGGCTAAGGTTTATGCTGTGAATACATGCACATTGATTTCTTACACAGATTGTATGAACTCCAGGGCTTTTGTTAGAAGTAGTTTGTTCCTTGACAAGGCCTTTAGAACTGTGCTGCAGGGCATTTTGTGGATATGTATGTAATTATATATAGCATAATGCACACAACGTGTGTGCACATGAAATATATATTTACACACCTACAACTCTTGCCTCAAACTGTTCTCCTTTTCTAGTGTACTGAGTTACTCATTTTATGCTTTAGATCCTCAGTGCTTATCGGAGGAGCTAGGGGTACCTTGTCATTTCATTTGTTTACTAGAAGTGATAATTGGCATAAATATTTAATCCATTCAACTTTATTTATATTTTGACCCTTAGTAGTTACTCCAACTGAGGAACGCTCTAAGGTTCATCAAACAGATTTTAGAAACCTTTATTATCCTATATATTCTCATTGTACTACTATGGAATCTTTTATCATAGATGAGATGGACTTTAAGGAGTGTATGTGAAGTCCAGACTCATGCTCTGGGGCAAAGAGCTATTAAGCCAAATTGAATCTATGCAGGTAAAGGATGCAATGTTAACTGAGTGAGAACTTGTTTAGCTGTTCCAATACAGAATTCCTTTTTATAGGTCTATTGAGAAACCAAATGAGGTGGCTTCTCAGCCTCTTAATATCTTAAGTGCTTAATTTGGACTAGAGAAACTGCATTTTAGGATAAGTCATTGTAGCAACCGTAAACTTCCTGGTTTCAAAAGTGGGTAGAGTTCCAGGGAATGCCACAGAAGTATGTTAGGTTGTGTCTGTGTGACCTCTGTCTGTGCCACCATCTGGTGTTGAGTGAGTGGAGAACATCGTAGAGGGCATTGCTATAGGACCATGTCAGCATGAAATGTTGCTCGATAGTTTCCAGGTGTAAGGAAAACATGGAATTGCACAAAAATAGGCTAATTTTTTATGTAGAACGTTTCATACATAATGTTCATCAGTGAATATTTTCAGAATCATTTTTCACCGAGGCACCTTTTTTCTAAAATAGGTGTGGTGTATATAGATACATATATACACATATATTTTTAGTATAATGTTAGTTGGGTTTGAAGTATTGTTGGTCTGTTTTATTTATCTGCATATAACTGATTGGCATTCCTGAATTCAATATTTGCATCTTGATGTATTAACATAAGGAGAACTATCTGTCTCTGAGTACTAAACTTGTTTTTATTTGTATATTTTTGTAATTCTGCAATCCTCAGTCTAGATTACAGGGGAGGATAAGAAAAAGGTGTACTTTGACATTTTAAATTACTGTCAGTTACATATACCATTACAAAAATAATACTGCTTTGTTGTTTTTTAAGGACATTGTAATGTGTGCTGCAAATACCTGAATATTTATATTTCTCTTTTTTCTTTATATACATTTTCATATGTTGAACCACTGGAGACTTGTAATGTTCATTTGTGGTAGGGGTCAGTGTTGTCCTGGTCTCCTTTGTCTTCACCGTGTCCAGAGCCTGTTATGGAAACAATAAAATGTGTTAGTTGCTTTCAATCCTTGTAGGTCTCAGCAGTTGTACATATATAATTTTGTTATTGCTTCTTTATTCTCTCTCTCTCTCTGTCATTTCTTGAGACAGAGTTTCTCTGTGTAACCGCTGTGGCTGTGCTGGAACTTGCTCATGTAGACCAAGCTGGCCTCACTTCCTTATTCTCTTTGGTTGACTTTTAGTGTTTCCTACACTAGTAAGTTATAGTCTTGCTTTCTTCTTTCGTTTTTAACAATTTAAAGAAAATGGAGTACATTCTGTCTGGGCAGATGGCCCAGTTTAATGTGCTTGGCAAGTGAGCGCTGTGTGTGTGTGTGCGCGCGTGTGTGTGCGTGTGCGTGTGTGTGTGTGTGTGTGTGTGTGTGTGTGTGATGGCTCGCCTGATTTCAGCCACGTGAGCTGGTTAGGGAGACTAGCCACACCAGCAAGCTCTGGGTTTGACCAAGAGACCCTGCCTCAATGAATAAGGTAGAAAAGCATTCAAGAATGAGTTCTAGCTTCAACCTAAGTGTACTCCCCCTCCCCATAAATATAAATGGTAAGAGGGAAAAGGAGGATAGTAGGTTCTTTGTCATTTGGTGTTGTCTTCTAAAAAATATCATTACACATTATAATTAGGCAGGTGGACATGGGAGTAAAAAGCTAAGGCTCCTTCAGTCAGCCTCAGTCTTACCTGACCAAGTGTGCTCTTTAATTGCTTGGGTCTGGCTTGCCACACTGTTCTACAAATACCCTTTCAGTGTGTATGAGTGATCATTCTGCTTTTTTTTCCCTGCGGTATTCTCATTTTATTTTCTCTTAGCTTTTCAATAAGCAGGTTGCTAACAACAAAACTATCCTATGACTTTGATTTCCTCCCCTTTGTGGTATATTAACCCCCTCTTCCCATGTCAGTTGACGGAGATTGCCATTTGTACACTTTCCCTCTCCTCCCTACCCCAATGGCTATTCTCTGTTGTTGGTCAGTTGGGTTCAGTTCTGTAGTTGTGGTGAGTATCCTTGCACATGGCATGGTAGGAAGCCCCAAGAAGTTAACAGGAAATGCCTGCAGCTGGTCAGCGCTTTGTGGTATCTCACTATCCTTTGTCGCTAGATTCCTTGCCCCTGCACTACAAATGGCTTGTGGTTAATTCTGCTGCTTGCTTATGGGGCAGTTGAGCAGTCTCTATTAAACAAGCACAGTATAACCAATCAAAATACCTATCCCTCTGAGTTGCTCTGGCTGTGGATAAGGGATCAGAGCAGGTTAAAGGCTCTCTCTCTGTTCAGCTGGATGGCCTTTAGCCTGTAGACTGTTGTCTGTTGGGCTGTTGTATACATACAAGTAAAACTGCTTCTGGCTCTCAGCTTGGGGTTTTCATCCTTTGGTTTCCTGTGGCATTTCTGATGAATTGACCAGGAAGTGGTTTCACTTCTTTTTTCCTCCTCCACCCCCTCTTCCCCGGTGTGTGGGGGGCTGTGTTTTCAGGGCTTTGGGAGTGGCTACTTGCCTGGCACCAATGGGCCATTTACTCTGTAAGATCTTGATTGGCTTTTCTTATTGACTTTTCTGGGGAACTGGGACAAAGCTGAATGTGCAGCTGAATCCAGACCCATGAACCAGGTCAGATCTCATCATATTGGTAAGAACTCAGTTCGTATGGTTTTGGTTCTAGTTAGCTCACTCCATTGAGTGGGAGAGAACAGGAGTCTAAGAGTCCTAGAGCTGTCTGTGTAACCTGGTTACAAACAACAGGACAACAGCTCTGCACTGACTTCTGAGCATCGGGCAAGGGGTGGGAGTGGAGTGAGTGTATTCTAACTGTGGACAAAGGGTGGAGAATCCTGTATATTTGAAGAACTGAGAAAGAGCTGAGTGTCGTCTACTGGGTGGCCAACAGTAAGCCTACACCTGTAGATTGTATCACAAACAATTTCCAAAAGGGGTATTCAGGGTTTGCAGTGAATGTGAAACTCCCAAAAACTTGGGCTTTTTGTGAAACATACTGGCTGAATTTGGAGGTGGGACAGCCCCATGATAAAGAGATAGTAAGGTGTTTAAGACAGGAGATTGAGAGCACCCCGGCCACAGGACACTGCACTCTCAGTATGTGCTGCCTAAAAGCCTGCTTGGAAAAGAACTGTAAAACATGGTGGTAGGATAATAGTCTTCTTAATATAGATCAGAGCATAAGCCTGCCATGAAACCTCTTTGAGCTGGGGAGTCAGGAGAAGTCCTTCTACCATATATACAGTTGTACCCCTCTCGCTGCCATCACTGATGCCATCCCCACCTGTGGGAATGGAGCCCTGATACTCCAGCCCTGCCAGTGCCAGCATCATGACGAGCACTCTTCAGCAGAACCATCATTTCTAACTCCCCTCCTTGGGAACAACCATTCCTTCCGAGACCCCTGGAACCACTGGATATAACTTCCTATACGCCAGTGGGAAAGAGTAGAGAAAGCCAAATCCCAGCCTATTGGACATGATAGATGATGCCCTGGATGCTCTGCAGGTACCATTCTGAGAGATTTGAACAAATAAGAACAGGTCCTAGGAGACAGTGTACCAACCTTTCTGCCACTGACTTCTTAAACTGGAAAAATCACACCCCTCACAAAAAAGGCCCAGCCTTGACTCAGTGCATCTCTTATCCAAACCCAAGTTGGTATCACATGGACAGATTGCTTACCACTACTCCTAAGCATGCTTAGCCCCAAATGATGACATCCAAGGCCTGCTTCCTCAGGAGGTCCCATTGGGACCCCATTGATGGGGGTGGGGTGGGATTGGAGAGGTTCAGGTGATACACTGGAGATGCTTTTAATCTGAAACAAAAGAGGTAGAAAGGCAATAAACATGGGGGGGGATCTGAGAAGTGCTTTGGGGACCTGTGGAGAGCCTCTGAAGCACCCCACACTCCATTTGACTTAATAGCAGCTAAGAAAGTTGCTTTCTTGGAAGGATAACAAAGTCAATGCAACCTGGGTTGGCAAGGCTTAGAGACATCAGATGCAAGTTGCAGAAACTTGGGGAGGTTTTGAATGGGTGCCTTAGAAAGTTTCTGAGACTAGGAAGCCAAATGTGAGGCCGATCAAAGCTTAAAAAGAAAAGTAAATGTGCTGTTGTTGCCCTGGTAGAACATTCAGGGCACGCATGGGGCAGTGGTCACCAAACTGGAACTGAGGCCAATAGGGAGGATGGCAGGACCACCTTGATCGGAGGTGGAATCGGTTCAGCCAGTGCATATTGCCATAGAAAAACTATTGGAAAAATGAATACCCATGCAAAGCAGAGAATGCCTGCTCAGGTCCCAGGCAAGGAGAGCCTGGATGGTAGCAGCCTAGACTCTGAAAGTCAGAGGACCCAGGAAAATGAGATTATAGGCTTAGCTGATAGAGAAAACTGAGGAAGAGTAGACCAGGTCTATTCCATTGGGCCTGAAAGAACATACAGTCAACTTCTGGAGCTGGACAGTTGACCTTATATGGATGCTGGGACCACCTATTTGTTAGTGACCATGGCCCCATGACTGGCTGTTGGGCGTCTAGGAAACCATGAAGTTATCTGTTACTTTCTGTATCATCCTGATTGTACAGTGCCCCTGCTGGGTCTACCTGGGAAAGCTGCAAGCTCAAATAACCTTTATTTAATTCCCCAGGACCAGGAAACTTAAACACCAGGAAGACCTGAAACAAAAGTGTTGACTCCTACTGTCCACTGAGGAAGGAATGATGACTCTTTGGCCTGACTGAGAAGCCACAACAGGCACCTGAGCTCCCTCTCACATTTCTTGGGTTATGGACTGGGGTCAGCTCACTAGGGCTCTCCTGAAATATTCCTCCAGTTAAGACCAGGGGGATAGCCCTCTCGTCAGAGGCAATATTCCTCTCAAAGAAGCATAAGTTGGGCTTTAAAATGTCTAGAAAAACTCCTGAAATACAGACTCCTTTAGTCCTGTCAAAGAGGTTGGGGGACACCTCTCCTGCCAGGCCAGAAACACAGGACTGATGATCACAGGACTTAGGGGCAGTGAATCACAGTAATGTTTCATCCAACTGTCCCCAGCCCTTACATCGTCCTTGAGTGTCTGATCCTACTGAGGCTGTTCACTTTAGATGGAAAAATCAGCTTCTGGATTCGCACCCCCCCCCCCATCCCAACAGCCTATTTTTGCCTTTCAATGGGAAATTCCTGAAAACAGTGACAAAAGTCAATTAACTTGGACCAGATTGCCCCAGATTTTAAAATTTGCTTACCATTTTTGGCACTGTGCTCATTGACCAGTGTAACTGTAGGCTGCTCCAATATGTAGATGATTTACTGCTGGCCGGAGCCACCAAAGGCTGGAGAAACATAGCACGCTCTATCCTGCTACGGAAAACTGAGTATTAGCGCTAATAAGAAGCCCCTA
The DNA here is from genome assembly GCF_000317375.1 of Microtus ochrogaster. Classification (NCBI taxonomy): domain Eukaryota; kingdom Metazoa; phylum Chordata; class Mammalia; order Rodentia; family Cricetidae; genus Microtus; species Microtus ochrogaster. The sequence goes on from NC_022019.1 coordinate 5,240,609, forward strand.
TCTAGCCAGGTTTTCTGACCTTCAATCCCAGGACTTGGGAGGCAGAGGCAGGCAGACCAAATTGAGTCTGAGGATTGTCTGGTTTACATAGCAAGTCCCAGGCCAGCCAGAGAGACATAGAGAGACTGTCTCAAAACAATCCCCATTCCATACACACAAACACACAAATCTGACAAGAAAAGGTTAAATATCTCAGGTTCTAGTCGCAAGGGCAACTCCAGCTTAGTCCTCAAGAAAGCAGGCCATTCGCTCTGTTCAGTTCTGCAGACTCCCGTGTCAGAGGTTTCTTGGAGAGATTTGTCAGGGTTACCAAATTTCTGTGTTCTGGCAGGGGGGTGGGGGACACGTCAACAGCTTTATAAAGGGGCAGAGCAGGGAGAAAGCCTTGCTGTGGAGAAAAAGGCCAATAAAAAGCTTTAGAAGAAATTAGGCTTCTGGTTTCTTGTGTGTAAACATGCTGTCAGATGTGGGGTCTCTGCCTTCCCCCATAGCTTATCTTCATAGACTGTTAGGGCTGTGACTTTGTGCCGGCCGCCCTGCCTATGTGCATCCATGCCACAACACTCTTGGTAAGGCCGACAAATTGTGAGGATTTAACTCTTGGCTCCATTTCTTTTCCATATTGGGTTTCATGGTCTAAGTTGATGAGGACAACTGACCGGTTTCTTCCTCAAGAGGGCAGCAGATCTCATTGCAGATGGTTGCTGGGAATTGAACTCAGGACCTTTGGAAGAGCAGGCAGTGCTCTTATACTGACTCACAAATGCCAGGATGGCCAGATAGCAGGGAATGCTGTGTGAAGCCCATGCATTTGCCTACAAGTGGTTCAAAATCTAAACCCTGCAGCATTGCCTGTTGGGCCAGGTTAGCCAAGTCATAACCCCGTTGATGCCGTGATGAGGTATTTTCTGGCAGGCCAGATCTTACAGACATACCTAAAGATCCTGATGTAGCCTGTCTTATTGATGGCAATAATTTTATAGAAGGAGAAGGGTACTCTGATGACCCTCAATTCTTCCACAGAGGCAAAGAGTCTGCCCAAGGGGACCAACACAAAGGTAGACCTCAGCTTCCATAAGAGTGCCACAGGTGGCGGTGGGATGAACGGGAGCAGATGTACAGGTTCGTGTGCTGCACCTTGTTGCTTGTGCTCAGGGCTGTATATAAAGAAAGGGGTTGATCAACTCAGGAAGGAAAGGTATAAAACACAGCAAAGAAATCAGAACTCTTAGAGGATGTGTAGCCCCTAAGCAGAGGGCTGCTGTGCAGTGCTGGGGACATCAGAAGGGAAGTGCTATAACTTCCGGGGGAACTGCAGAGAGGATCAAGAGGTGAAACTACCGGAAGGGCAGGGCTGGCAGGTACTACAGTCCCATTATTTCCCAGCCAGCCAGGGAAATGGCTTAGCTTAAGACTGAAAGTGGGGTGGTGGAAATTTCAAAGATGAGGATCACCATTGCTGAAGCCATTGCCTCTGTATGGGACCTCATGTCAGCTGGACATCTCTGGAAAGTATGTTAGGTTGATACTTATATTCCTGTTTCCCCATGTGGCTTGACGAACTTGTGAACACCCGTGCCTGGAATAACCTGTTGGAGGAACCCTATTTGAGACTCTTTTGACTTTACAGAGCTCCCCCAAGCTAGGGGCAGCAAATGCTTGTTTGTCTTTGTATGTGCATCGTCAGGTTGGTTAGAAAGAAGTCTTTTTTATGCTTATGGGAAGGGCATCTGAAGTAACATGGCTTCTAAGAGAAGTAATTTCTGGGCATGGGATTCCTATTGCTCTAGGGTCAGACATTAGACCAGCATTTGCAGCAGAGGAAGTACAGTTGGTAGCTAGGGGGTTAAAAATCACCAGGAAGCTACACAAATCCTACCATCCATAGAGCTCTTGAGAGGTGGGGTATGTGAACAGTAAAATTACCAATAAGCACACCGGCAAAAGGCTCACTAAACATTGGGACCAGTTGTTGACAGTTGCTTTGTTAAGAATCAGATCCACTACCAAACAGACAGGGTTTTCTGTTTATGAAATCCTTTGTGGGCATCTTCTTGTCAGATGGATACAGGGGAATGTAAAAGGATAGGGCAATATCCCTTTAAGACAGTAGATGCAGGGGCTACGCTCAGCCCTGCTCCCATTCCTCACAAAGCCAGGAAGCCTAACTCCAAACACACACTCCTTTAAGCCAGGAGATGCAGTCTGCATAGAAGAATGGAATGCCCAGGCCTTGGAGCCTTTGTGGAAAAGTCAACTCACTGTTACTTTATCCACTCCCACTGCAGTAAAGGCGGCCAGCGAGACTCCCGGGATTCATCACAGCCAAGAGAATCCAGCCTCCCATAGCTGGGAATGTGCTCTTGATCCAGCGACGCCATGCAAGCTGACCATCCGAAGGAATCTAGTTGCACCACGAAAGGACTTGAAGAGATCAAGAGACACAACTAGACCAGAGAACAGCAGCAGCCCAGCTCCAGCAAGCTGACTGACCCACTCATGCTGGAACCTTGAGGAATCAGCCATCGGTGGGACAGAAGCTGCTGCTCTTTCTACTGGCTCGTGAATGCATTTCCAATACCTCGCTCTTAGCTCTTGCGATCCTCCTGCTTTGGGCGTTAGCTACAGGTGGCTGCCCCAGCGGACTGGTGGCCAGAGGCTCCTGTTAGCCATCTCTTACCTCTTGCACAAGATGCATGGCTGTCTATCTGTTTCTGGTAACTTGGCTCTATGTCACGGTCTCTGAACCATTCTGTGATTCTTGCATGGGGTTACCTGGATTCTGTTCTGTCACACTCATTTTGAATCTCAGGAAAATACCTCAAGAACTTGACTCTGAAGACCAGTGTACCTGTTTTAACCCCCAGTACCCGCCCCCTTTTGTGAGTGGTTAGAAATTCAAAGATGGGACAGAACCCTTTTACAAAAACACAGCCTCTGATCCCTCTGCATCAAAGACAATCTCTTTTGATGTATATGGAATCATAAGACAAGCTCAGTCCATTACAGCAGCTTATGTAGCAGCCTCCAACAAGGACAGTCATACAGTCAATAAAATAATTCCCATATAAACAACCCTAATTTGTGCTGGGTCTAGAACAAGCTAGCTATAAAATTCTCGGGGGCGCCCGGTTCCCCAAAGAAACTGAGGGCAACAGAGTAATGACATATCTTCAGTTGAGTAGTTGGGGTGCCTCCAGGTGGATGTAGCCACACCTTGCTGTGAGTCAGCCTGAATAGCATTTTGACTTTACTGTCTTTGAGCCAGAAAGCCCAGAATCGAGAAAGGTCCTCTGTTTGAAATATACATAGTCAGTTTGAACTCACGGACTTTCCTGTAGGTTGAAGGGTTAATGTCTTGCACTGAGCCTCCGCCCATGCAGCCTTCTTTCTACTGTGAGGGTGTACTATAATGAGATCAGATACCCCACCTAAATACAGGGGTCTGGCTCCTCAAAACTTCAATCACTGGGGAAACTATCACTTCACCTGTGGAAATCTTGGCATGTTTGGGCCAGAGGCTTTAGGATGCTACCACCCAAAGAACTCTGGTGAGTATCTCCTCACTGCTATGAACCCAACTCCCATCCACTGTCACACTGTTCTCGCCTCTGACAGGGACGGGATGATGTGGAGCCCCATGTGGAGTGTGTTGGCTCTTTGGGAGAATAGCATGAACTCCACCAAATTAGCCAGACCTCTGCGTAACGATGGTGCCACATGGCCTTTCTCCTTCCTACTCCCTCTGGAACAGGGAACAGACAGAGGATGCGTGTGCAAGGGCTGGATATTCAGGGAAAGAAAAAGCACTAGCTGTAAAAACTAGTGACAAGTTTTTTTTGTTTGTTTGTTTTTTTTTTTTTTTTTTTTTTTTTTTTGGTTTTTCGAGACAGGGTTTCTCTGTGGTTTTGGAGCCTGTCCTGGAACTAGCTCTTGTAGACCAGGCTGGTCTTGAACTCACAGAGATCCGCCTGCCTCTGCCTCCCGAGTGCTGGGATTAAAGGCGTGCGCCACCACTGCCCGGCTAGTGACCAGTTTTTATGACTCAATATTCTCCGGTCCAGTCACTAGGATAGTAGATAGGTCCCGGAGCTAGCACACTGTCTCTGTATGTTAAACTGCAACATTAGGTCACACACTGTCTTTAGATTTATGATTAATACAACTTAACCCTGCTCTTGAGTTGCTAACTAATCAACAAGACAAGATAGATAGTGCAGTTTATCAAAACCATTTGGACTTGCGTCTGTGGAAAGTTCAGCCTACGCAGAACAGCAGAGCCTGTAGAGGGCATCGCAGATGGGGTGACAAAGCTTGCTCGTCCCCAGTCCAAATCTGAAAGACTTTGGGATCCCTGGGATTTATCGGAAGATGGTTTTGGTGCTTGGGGAATTCAAAAGCCTCTTAGATGCTGTGCCTTTTGATCCTGGTTGGTTGCTTGATTCTGCCCTCTAGTTTCCTTGGCTAAAAACGTCTGTGCTCATAGTAGAAGGCACAATTGAGATAAAAAACTGACACTTATGATAAGGTGGGAATAAAAGCCTATAAGCCAAGACGATGTGTTGTGACCCGAAAAGGGATCTAGCCTCAAAACCGGGGAATGGAGCAGAAGGACCTCCGGAAGCAACAGGCTAACATTCCTGAGATATCTCACTGTGCCTCTTCCTTCCTGCACTATAAATGGCTTGTAAATTCTGCCTATGGGGGAACTGGGCAAACTCTATTAAGCAAGCTCGATAAACCAGTCCAAATCAGAGCAGGTTAAAGGGCTCTGTCCAGCTGGAGGCCTTCAGCCCAATAGACTTGTCTGCTGGGCTGTTGTATTAACACACTAAAACTAAAACTGCTTCTGGCTCTCAGCCTGGGGCTTTCTTCTCTTGGTTTGCTGTCTCTTGTGTCTATGTTTAATGCTTCTTTGCGATTGATTCTCAAAAGAATTTGCTAAATGGCGTATAAAGTTCGTTTTAAAATTAGACTGTCTCCCGCCATTGCCCTGCACATCACTACCGGTGTGTAGCAGTATCCATTTCCTCAGATTCTTTGTAATTCCAATTCTCAGCTGGAAATCAGTAGTTGCCCGGAGTGGAGCTTTTAAATACGCGTGCCCACACATCTTAGCTGTGTACATTCGTGTAATTGCATGCAGCAGCCTTTGCCTTTTTGAACACCAAGTCACCTGGCAGTTTTTCCTTATTGGCTCATAGGATCTCTGTTAATGGGCACTGAGATTTTTTTTTTTTTAATTGCTGTGAGATGTCTGGAGTCAGCTGGGTTCGGAACTGTGTCTTCACACTGTGTGATCTTTTCTAACCCAGACCTCAGCCCTTTCAGCTGAAGGTGAACCTGTTGTGCACGGTGGCTGTATTAAGAAAACGATGTACTGGAAACAGCTCAGGAAGAGCCCTGTCTTTTGTTCATTCTCTTTGCTTTTGTGTGAGGTGTCTGTTCTAGGACACATCGATTTGTGTGTTAATTTTCAGTGACAGTTCCGCTCATTTGTGAACTTTAGCTGTTTACACCCCACCCTCCTTTCTCCTCTGCCTCCTCTCCTATGGAAGCCCTGCTTCCCATCAAGCCCCTCGTTTATTACGGGTGCATGGGGGTTTGCCTGCATGTTTTGTCCATGCACCACATGCATACCTGGTGCTGTAGGAGCCCACAAAGGGGCACCGGATCCCCCAGAACTGGAATTACAGACAGTTGTGAGCCGCCATGTGGGTGCTGGCCGCTGAACCTGTGTCCTCTAGAAGAGCAGCCAGTGCCCTTAACCACTGAGCCATCTCTCCAGCCCCAACCCCACTCCTGTCATTTCTCCCTTTTGTGTCATTTACTGAGTCGAGTGGTTTTTTTGCCTGAGCACGAGTGGGAAGCTCTTTACTGGAACCGGGACCACATATCACAGCTGTGGGAGGAGTGGGACCTTGCTGGATGTTTTCATTGTTCAGTTTATGGTTTGCTATGTCACTCAAAGTCATGTCTTCCTGGCTGCCCCTGAAGCCTGGGTTACAGGTGCTCACCATTAATGGTCAGCATCTGGGACATTTGCTGTTTAAGATAAGCTTTTTGATTTCTTTTTGTTTGTTAGGGTTTTTTTTGTTTGTTTGTTTGTTTTTGGTTTTTCAAGACAGGGTTTCTCTGTGAAATAGCTCTGGCTGCCCTGGAACTCATCTGTAGACCAGGCTGACCTCGAACTCACAGAGATCGCCTGCCTCTGCCTCCTGAGTGCTGGGATTAAAGGTGTGCGCCACCACCGCCCAGCTAAGATAAGTTTTTTATCAAGCTTGATTTTTCTCTCGAAAGTCTTAACTGAGATTTTGATTGTATTCACAGTTAGCGTTCTGCTCTGAAGAGAAGTGACATCCATGTAAGACAGTGGCAGAGCACTTGTCTGGCGTGTAGAAAGTGACATCCATGTAAGACAGTGGCAGAGCACTTGTCTGGCGTGTAGAAAGTGACATCCATGTAAGACAGTGGCAGAGCACTTGTCTGGCATGTAGAAAGCCCAAGTTCCGTTCCTGCTTCCCTTCCAAAACCATGCATCTAAGATAGCTAACATCCTATCCATCTCAAACTATTTATTTATTTATTTTCCCCCAAATGTGAATTTGGTACCTAGGAAATACTGTTCTAAGATACTTATCTTGTGATATGCTCTGTGTCAGTGCTGGGCTTGCATCTATGTTCCTCTCCTGTGTGTAAGCCAGTCTGAACCCAGCTGAAGGCTTGTTCAGAAAGTACAGGATGTCATGTTTACTGTGTAGAAACCGTTCTGGCTGCCACACTTAGCCCTCACATGCCTGACCTTATACATAGGTCCTAGTACCACCCCATCAGCAGAAATCTCTCAAGGTGCTTCCTTTGTTTCATTTGTGCCACAATGAGATTGAACGCAGGGCCTCACTTAGGAAGGCTCTACCACTGAGCTATGCCCCCAGCACTTTTTTTGTTTTATCTTAAAACCTGGTCTTGCCCAGTTGCTCAGACTGGCCATGCACTCTAGCTCAGTGGACCTTAAACTTGTGATTCTCCTGCCTCAGCCTTCAGAGTAGCACAGGTTATAGACCTGTGGCCCCAGGCCTGGCTGGAAATCTTTAGTTTATAGATGAAGGAACCGAGGCTGGAGTTAAGCAACTTGAGGTCATAGGACTGGCAGGCCATGGGCCTGAGGGTCGAACCTGGATCTGTTTAATTCTGAAGAATGGTTTACAGCCTGTGCCTGCGTCTTGGCACGGTGCATTGATGATGTTCATGCCCAGCTGCTACAAAGCACAAGAGGAATGGAGTCACATGACTTATGTGCATGATTGTAAGCAAATCACAGACTGTAGATCAGGGAAAGGGAGATAAGTAGCCAAGGCTATGGGATTTTTAAGGGGAAAGTGGGTACAAAGGGTGTCCTGAAAAAGAGGACATCACTGAGAGTTTCATGGAGAAAATACACTTACCCTAGCAAGCAGGGTTGGGGGTTTGTCTGCCCTGGAGAGGGTTGAGGGGCGGCTGTAACTATTTGATTTTTAGGAGATGTTGAAGAGACGTTTACAAGAACATCTACAGGAAGCTTGTGTGACTCCTGCTGCAGACTGGCTCTCTCACCGGTGGCTAGAACTCCAGCTGGCCCTTGAAATAGCCTAAGAGAACTCATAGGATGAAGAGAAAGGATTGCTGGTCTAGAACGGCCTGCTACTTTTCTTTCTCGCTCTCATGCATTTCTTGCTTTTCTAACTGGTCTACTTGTCAACGAAATCAGAATGTCTTCAGCGGCTCAGCAAGGTCGCAGTGTTCCCGTGTGTTTGAACTAGTGATACTTTCTTGTCCGTTTCCCTTCGTGGTAAGTTAAATGACTCAGTACACATTTTTCGGTCACGCGGTGTTGTCAACCACTAGTGTGAAGTTAGTGCTGTCTGTATCTACTGGAAGTTGTCAGCACCGAAGCAGGCAGGACCTCCTCTAGGTGCTCCATATATTATTTCCCCAGCCCTATGAGGTGAGTACCACCTCTAACATGAGGAACTGGGCACAGAGACAAATACCCCAACAGGGACTGAACGAATAAATGGATAAGCCTAGATTCAAATGAGCAAGCTATGATAGGCTTTTAACTACACACTGTAAGAAAGGATTCTTGTTAATTGATAGAGTTGCAATTAATCTGCTTAAGTGGCAACAAGACAGTAGTTGGTTTATAGCAATGAGGATGAGTTTGGTTTATGAAGCATCACAAAATTAAAGAGCCAAACAATTTAAAGTAATCCTTGAGGTTGCAGGGGTAGCTTAGAGGTGAAGCATTTGCCCAGTACACACGAGGGCTTGGGTTCAGCACTGTAAATCATCTACATTTGAACATATTAAAAGTGCTCCAAAATTTAATTTGTGCTCCACTCTCCATGTTCCTGTTAAGCTTTTTTCATCTTGTTCCATAGTTCACAATTGTTTCTTTGTTTACAATGAGAAGTTGTCCTTCTGCTAGGATAGTTGACGTTGGTGTCTAGTCATGGTAAATCTAGTTTACCGTGTGTGATCTCCTTTGCCCTTCATCTGGCGACAGAAGCAGCTCAGTGAATGTTGTGCTAAGTCATGATGCTAAGACACACTCTCCCCAGGTACCTTTCACGCAGAACCTTGCAGTCTGTAGTTCCCCGTGTTAATACTGCTCTCTGTGTTCTGAAAAGTTGAAAAGGCAAAAGAAAGCTTCCTCTGTGGCCAGTAAGCATTTTCCCCACCTGTTTCTTTTGCAATTTTGCCCTGTAACTAAACACAAGGACTTAAAGATATGAAATCCAGATAGAAAGCCCAAGCATGAATTCCACATCTCTGCAGGTCCTGCTTGGAGAGCGAACCCCATTGGACCTCTGGACTGTGCTTGCTGGAGGTAATGGTTCTGCTAAACTTTAAAAACTGTCACTTTAAAGCATATTTTGTACTGTAACTACTATGAGTATATACATAAACTTGAATACAATTTAAAGCATGATTGGAAATTATCCCTGTCTTTATTTTTATTGAAAAAAAATGAATTAGCACACACCATTTTATTATGGTATTCAGATAAAACTGTTGATTTTCACCCCTTCTTCTCAGCCCTTCAGCCCCCTCGCGCACTCTCCCGCACTCCATAGCCCCCTTGACACTTTCCTGTCCTGTGTGCCCTGGTGCCCACCCTCCACTGCTCAACTTTGTATCTGTGGTCTTTCTAGTTTCAGAAGTGTGTCGTCTCTCACTGAAGTGTACACGTATATTATAAGCCATGATCCACATATGACATGACATGATACTTTGTCTCTGTGAGTCTGGGTTGCTTGATTTAATCTTCACGCTTTCAGGGGTCACCCATTTTGCCTTCATTTCTGGAGATGCCCCACAAACACACAGTCATCCTTTGAAATGTGCCTTTAATGAGGGTTTCAGGCAACGTGCTGTGGGCATTTGGGCCCCTACCTCCCCACTGACCTCCTCCCAGGTCCACCCCACCTTCCTACCACAACAACCTTTTAAATAACCTGCTGGCTCTGCTTTGTAACTATCCATACACTTATGGTTGTGTGTGTGTGTGTGTGTGTGTGTGTGTGTGTGTGTGTGTGTGTGTATACACATACATACTGGGGCTGTCCAGAAGGACATGGTCAGCCTACCAGGAGTTTGCACAAGCCTACCTAGTCTGCACCCTTGAGGAAAACTCACTCTCCTAATCCCAGAAGCCTGTCCATTGCTCCTCAGGGGTGGAGCACCATGCACCCCTTTCAGTCCATTACAGAACGCTGGCTACTTGATTTTGTTCAGGCAACCACCGCTGTTGTGGGCTCATGAATACCAAGGCCTGTCGTGCCCAGAAGACCCCATTTCCCCTGCTCTCTGGTGCTTCCAATCTTCCCACCTCCCTCTTCCTCAGTAGTCTGTGAACCTTGTGGAGGTGGTGTGGTACAGATGTCCCATTGTGGCTGAGTGTTCCACTCACACATTCTCGGCACTTCGACCAGTTGTGAGCATCTCTGATACCCACTGTCTACTGCAGAAAGAAACCTCTCTGGTGAGGTCAGAGCTGCACCAGTCCACCAGTCCAGCTAGGAGTTGGGAAGGCGGTTTGACACTATGTGCATTTAGTGGGGTAAGAGCAGTAGGCTTACACACTCTCTGTGAGTGTATAAGCTCAGCAACTGTGGGTTTTTGGCCAGATTTACTGTACCAGGCACATGTTTCTTCCTATGGATCAGGGATTAAATCCAAGCAGACAGCAGTGACTTCCCCTCATGACAGCTGTGCCTCTATTGCATGTCCTATCTTGCCACGTGGTCATTATTGTAACTCATAGAGTTCACAGTTAACTTTCCCTACAGCAGCCTGCATCGCACTCTCCAGTAAGAAAAACTAGTCAGCAAGAAGGAAGCTTTCTGGTCAGTACCAATTAGACCTCCCTGTGAACTGTGACCCAGGTCTGTGCTGTCTTCAGCAGTGGGGTCTTACCATCAATTTCTGATGAGCAGTCAAAGCAATGGCAATATCCCATACTGTTTGGGGCTTCGCTGTTTAACAGCTCAAGGGAAGTACCCTGTGCCTGGCACTGGAATCTTTATTTGACAACCTATGTCTTCTGGGAAGAGCATCACACCTCGAAGAGGGTAACACCAATAAAACTCCTTTATATGAATATATATTCATATGTATATACATTTATGTACATATATCATGCAAAGGAAACTTTAAAAATTATAGGGTTTCCATGTGGTTTTTTTAAAAAATCCTTTGTGGGGCTGACTGCGAGCTTCTGCCCCATGTGTACGACTTGCTATGATGGAAGTCAAAGAGAAGAAAAAATTCACAGGACGAAGGCCAAAGACAGAACAAGGAAAGAATAGATTTCATAAAAACAGTGATTCCGCTTCTTCAAAAACCATCCCGACCGAGGAAAGCTGGTAAGGAAGGTGGGCCTAAAGTCACATCTAAGAACTTTGAGAAAGGCGCCACCAAACCTGGCAGAAAGGGTGTAAAGCAGTTCAAGAACAAGCCACAGGGGGGCAAAGGACCGAAGGACAAATTCCAGAAGCCAAATAAATTCAACAAGAAGAGGAAATTCCAGCCAGATGGTAGAAGCGATGAATCAGCAGCCAAGAAACCCAAGTGGGATGACTTCAAGAAGAAGAAGGAGTTGAAGCAGAGCAGGCAGCTCAGTGATAAGACCAACTATGACATCGTGGTTCAAGCAAAGCACATCTGGGAGAGCTTGAGAAGGAAGGACTGTGACAAGGAAAAGAGAGTGAAGCTGATGAGTGACTTGCAGAAGCTGATCCAAGGGAAAACCAAAACTATTGCCTTTGCACATAACTCAACACGCGTGATCCAGTGCTTCATCCAGAATGGGAATGAAGAGCAGAGGAAGCAGGCTTTTGAAGAATTGCAAGGTGACTTGGTTGAACTAAGTAAAGCCAAATATTCCAGGAATATCGTCAAGAAATTTTTCATGTATGGGAGTAAACCTCAGATAGCAGAGATAATCAGAAGTTTTAAAGGTCACGTGAGGAAGATGCTTCGGCACTCAGAGGCATCGGCCATCGTGGAGTATGCGTGCAATGACAAGGCCATTTTGGAACAGAGGAACATGCTGACAGAAGAGCTCTATGGGAACACGTTTCAGCTTTACAAGTCGGCTGATCACCCAACTCTGGACAAGGTGCTGGAGGTGCAGCCGGGAAAGCTGGAGCTTATTATGGATGAGATGAAGCAGATTCTGACTCCCATGGCCCAAAAGGAAGCTGTGATTAAACACTCACTGGTTCATAAAGTATTCTTGGGCTTTTTTACCTTTGCACCCCCAAAACTTCGATCAGAATTAATTGAAGCCATCCGGGAAGCAGTGGTATACCTGGCCCACACACATGATGGCGCCAGAGTGGCCATGCACTGCTTGTGGCAGGGTACACCCATGGACAGGAAAGTGATTGTGAAAACAGTGAAGACCTACGTGGAAAAAGTGGCTAACGGCCAGTACTTGCATTTGGTTTTACTGGCAGCATTTGATTGTATTGATGATACTAAGCTTGTGAAGCAGATAATCATATCAGAAATCATCAGTTCCCTGCCCAGCGTAGTAAATGACAAATACGGGAGGAAAGTCCTGTTGTACTTGCTCAGTCCCAGAGATCCCGCCCACACGGTTCCAGAAATCATCGAGCTTCTGCAGAAGGGTGATGGCAATGCACACAGTAAGAAAGACACCGCCATCCACCAGCGTGAGCGCTTGGAATCCATCTCCCCAGCTCTGCTAAACCACCTGCAAGGACATGCGCAAGAGGTGGTGCTGGACAGGTCTGCGTGTGTGTTGGTGTCTGACATCCTAGGATCTGCCACTGGAGATGTTCAGCCTGCCATGGATGCTATCGCCAGTTTGGCAGCTGTGGAACTGCGTCCTGGTGGCAAGGACGGAGAGCTGCATGTTGCTGAGCATCCTGTGGGACATCTCGTTCTCAAATGGTTAATAGAGCAAGATAAAAAGAGGAAAGAAAATGGAAGAGAAGGCTGTTTTGCAAAGACCCTTGTAGAGCGCGTTGGCATGAAGAACCTCAAGTCCTGGGCCAGCATCAACCGAGGTGCCATTATTCTTTCCAGCCTTCTTCAGAGCTGTAACCAGGAAGTTGTAAACAAAGTCAAAGCTGGACTCAAAAGCCTGATTCTAACGTTGGAAAAAAACAAAAGCACCAGCAGAGGAGTGGAAACTCTGCTGGAGAAGCTGACTGCATAGGCGTGCTGGGCGAGAAAGCTGGGGCCCGCTTCCATGGAGAAGGGCGGATCCCCATACTCATAACTGGACACTCTGTACATGCATTCTTTGTTAAAGGACCTATTTATATAAAATTGTTTCTAAAAGAGAAAAAAAAGGCTTTGTGTTATTTCTCAGCCTTCTTTTCTTTCCTACCCTCCTATCTCTCTTTCCACTCAAACCTGATCCCTTTCTAGTTTCTTGAATTCCATAGGAATCTGTATAAACACATAAACATATAAATCTGTGTGTATTTACTATATAAATCTGTATAAAGATCCACACAGGAGTGAGAATGAGAACATGCCACTTTTGTTTCCCTGGGTCTGAGTTCATCTTGTTTATTTTATATAACAGTATTGTTCTCTCAAGTTAGTGGTAGTATGGTTGGTTTAAACTCTTGGAAATACTATAATGAGTTTCCATTTTTAAAATCAAAGTTATTTTGAAACTTTGGAAAGAAGGGTTTTCTTTAGGTTTTACTCAGAGATACGGCTTTTTAAAACTATCTTGAGAATTTTATAAAACATTTATGGTTTGTTTTCTCTCTGACCCCTTGACACTTTGGCATACTGTAAACATGTCACTATTAAACCATATCTGTCCATTGGTTTACCTCCGAGATCTCATGTTAATATAATATAAAACATAGTCCAACTCAAAGTCACATGATCATTAAAAATTTTGATACTTTTCATATCCAAGTTTCATTAAAAAAATCCAACTTCTCTTTAAAAGTTCAATGTCTCTCAAGTAAAATTAATAAACAAATTATAAAAACACTCACATTATATACTTTTTATTCCAAGAGGAAAGAACGAAGGCATACATCTACTACACTTAGGAAAACCAGTATCCAGTAGTGTAGCTCCAAGTCTTATGGTTCAGGGTCAGACATCTGGTACCTGTGATCTTCTGGACTTCAAAGGGTTTGGGCAACTTCGTTTCTCTGATGCCATAGATAACATACACAGCTTGTCTCACAGGCTTAGGTCAACTCCATTCCACATCTGCTATTATCCTTGGTGGTCATAGCATGTGTGTACTGTGCCATGGTCTTGGCAACTCCATTGTGCTGCAGTCTCTACTGCAACTGAGGCTGCACCTTCACCAGCGTCCTCTCCTGGCCTCAGCTGCTCTCATGGCCCCTTCGTGTCTTTAAAGCCAGTCCCATCTGGCCAGCTCTTACCTATTATCCAGTTCTGCTTCCAGCTTGAGAGACGCCGTAGTCCCCTCTGAACCCTTGCTTCTGTGTGGTGACCCTGAGTAAACACTTGGAAGAAGGTTTGACCTCAGTAACGCTGGTCTCCCACAGCCACACCTGACGTTTCAGCCACGGCTAGCTAGCACTAACTGTCCAGCAAGCAAAGGTTTCGTTGCAGAGGCGCTCGTCTCCTGTCAATCACTGCAGAGGCGCTCGTCTCCTGTCAATCACTGCAGAGGCCCTCGTCTCCTGTCAATCACTGCAGAGGCCCTCGTCTCCTGTCAATCACCTGCAGAGGCCCTCGTCTCCTGTCAATCACTGCAGAGGCGCTTGTCTCCTGTCAATCACAGCTGATTCTTCAGTCTCAGCTGATTGTTGAAATATGAGCGGCGGAGCTGCATCCCCAGCATCCTGCCGCCCACATAGCTAGCTTAGCTTATGCCCCGAAATAATTACACGGAAACTGTATTCTTTTAATCACTGCCTGACCCATTAGTTTCA
>NC_022019.1:5277473-5299717 GCF_000317375.1 Microtus ochrogaster
AAAAAGTGAAAAGGGAAGGAAAAGGAGAGAATGAGGAATACACCCAGAGCAAGAAGCCAGCAGACGCTAGCCAGACACAGGGAAGCAGTGAAAGTAAGATATACAGAAGTAAGAAAGGTAATAAGCCCTGAGACAAAAGGTAGACAAAGAAAAACAGGTTCATTTAAGTTATAAGAGCTAGCTAGAAACATACCAAAGCTAGGCTGAACATTCATTACTAATAATAATCTCTGTGCCATGATTTGAGAGCTGGGTCGTGGTCCCAAAGAAAAACCCTGGTACACACAATGCTGGCATTTGGCTTTGTGCTTTAGAGAGGAAGGACTCGGGACTCAGGATGGGGAAGAGCAGAGAGGCTCAGAAGCGAAGGGGTGCTTTGCCCCTTTTGAGGCTGCCGTCAGGGATTCACCACCCTGGTAGATATGACCAGTCATTCTCCTTTAGCCTGGCTGGTTTTGGCATGTAAGTGACAGTCTTGGTTTGAATCAGGTCTCAGGTTCTTTCATGCAGAGGTAAGTGAGCTGGAGATGGGTGGGGGGAGGGTGGGGTTAGACTGTGGAAGAATACTAAATAAGGGTAATATGATTGCAGATTCTGAGGAATGATGATATACATTGTTGAAGTCAGTATTCAATTTAGAGAGTAGAACAAAATAAATACTGCTGAAACTTGGGGGCTGGATTTGGTCTAAGCACATTATATGCATACACGTATGAATGTTAAATATTTAAAAACGTTATTGAAACTATCTTTTCATCCAGCCTTGTCTCCCGAGAGGATAAGCCAATGTCCTGGGATTTAATTTTACATTTTCTTTGATGTCTTAAAAATAACTGTATGACTTGTGCATATTTCCCTAAACACTTCCCTTTTATTATTTTTTTAGTGTTATGAGTATATTGTTTGTTCCTTTACAAATCGCTTATACTTGCTCATATTTTTCATATTTGCCCATGTTACATTTATGCACAGCTCGTGAGTTCTTCCCTGTACTTGTCAGTTGTGACTATTTAGCTACTCCTTCTCCAGACAGCAGACACCTACTGACCCCACATTGCTTCCTATTATGAAAAATGGTTGTCATGAATGTTTTTCACGTGTTTCCTGAGACATCATGTGAGAGGTTATCTTGGGAGGTGTTTTGTCAAACTGTGGGTGGTGATACATAAGCCACGAAAGTCAATTTAGAAGACAGCATTAGCATTACAGAAGCAAGGGGGGTTTAGGAGCGTGTGAAGGTTCCAGGTTCCAGCCAGATCTGCATCTGTCCCAGGTCTCTATCTGCTCAGTAGGAAGCCACACACAGGAGGCTGTAGGCATTCAGGAATGAGGAGGGGCCTACCTGGAGACCTCACAGACGTTTCCATGGCAAAAGTGGAATTTAGAATGTCAGACACTACGGCTGAGTTTGGTGGCTCCAACAGCAGCTTGCCAAGAGGATGTGTGATCTGAGCGTCTGGGCACTGTCACAAGCGGAGACAGGTTCCTGAAAGTGAAGAGAAACCATGGACGTCAAATGGAAGCCAAAAGAGGGAGACTCGCGGGCTCAAAGGAAACAGCTGAGCGCTCTACCCCTGGGAAGCCGCTTCGTGAAGCACCAGGGTAAGGAATCAGCGCACCTACATAAATTTCTGCAGGGAGGGTGTAAAAGACGTGAAAACCCAGAAAATGTCATCCTGTATCACACATAGTAAGAGCAAGTGCGTTTTCGTTAAACCAATTTCACTTGTAAGCATTCTGAGCTTGCTATTTCTAGCTCTGCACCGAGGTACAGGCTCGCTCTTTTTCTTTTTTCCTTGATTTTTTTTGAGACAGGGTTTTTCTGTGTGTCCTGAAACTCGCCCTGTAAACTAGGCTGGTCTTGAACTCAGAGATCCGCGGGGTACAGGTTATTTCTTACCCACACTGAGGTACAGGGTATTTCTCATAGTGGTGGTGTCGGTAAGAAGACAGAATGGGGGATGCGCCTGTGCAGTTTTTCCATGTGAATTTGTGCCTGCGTTCTTCCCGTGTTCCTGCCGTATAACTACACTGGCATGCTCAACAAGAGATCCATTGACTGTTGGTGATCTAGTTAGTTCTCAGTGGTGTCTCCTGGTGGTGCTCTAAAATTTTAAAACTCGCGTTTTCAGATCTATCTCTAGTACATGAGCTGGCTGTTTGGAGCCCATTTCCTATACAGAGACACCTTGCTCAGCCTAGACACAGGCAGGAGGGTCTGGGTCAGGCATCAATGCAGTGATGGAACAGACTTCATTGACTCCCCGTGGGAGGCCACACTTTCCCTGAGGAGATGGGAGCAGGCCAGGGGAAGGTGTGGGGAGCCAGATAAGGGGGAGGAAGGAGAACTAGGATTAATCTGTAAAATTAAGAAACAAACAAAAAACCAAAGTATTAAAAAAAACCTCACATTTTCCTTTTCTTATTAATGCGAGCATTCCAGCTATTCACCTTTGGTTGGTTATATTAGTTCTAGTTTGTGTCTTCTTTTCCCCACCTATGATGTCTTTTGATGGATAGAAGTTGTTCTTGGCTTTAATGCCATTGGACTTCATTTTTTTTTCCTTCATGAGTTTGTATGGTTTATAAAAATGTTTTTATTACAAAGACACAGGACGTTCTTATCTATTGCATTATTGCGGTTTTAGCCTTTCTGATGGAAACAGACTTACTGTGCGATGCGAGAAATCAACCCCCCCTCTTTCTCTCTCTTCTCTCTCTCTCTCTCTCTCTCTCTCTGGAAACTCAGAAGTTTATTGACTCATTTGTTCACTCCTCACTGCTTGAATGTGAACTGTTTTATGGAGCTTTCTGGTGTGTACTGTATGTATGTGTGTATTGTATGTGTGTGTTGATTGTATATGTGTGTGTATTTGTATTGCAAGGACCTGAACCTCAGCCCTCTTCACGCTAGGCCAATCCTCTCCCGCTGACTTTATCCCAGCCTCTCATACTCCCTTCTCACCTAATGTGTGTTCAGCTTTTTCCGGTTCTACGTGGAGTTGGAAAGAATATATTTTTTATTTTAAAATTACTTCTATGTATTTATTGTATACGTGCACATACATACTTAAGCACACCATTATATGTGTGGCGGTCAGAGAACAGCTCGTGGAAGCTAGTTCTCTCTGTACCACATGGGCTTGGGCTTGAATCTAATCATCGGGCTTGGTGGCAAATGCCTTAACATGTTGAGCCATCTCAAAGCCCAGAAAGCACGTTGATTATTTTCAATGTGCAAAATCCTTACGCATATCCTATACATCCTGCTTTATTGGTTACATTGCTTAGGTCGTCATCCTTATTTTTGCCTATATCACTTGATTTGCATTGAGAATGGTAACTGAAACTAAAATCTATTATTAGCTTGATGTCTTTTTCTCCTTACATCTCCTATAGCTTTATGCTTTGTAAAAGTGACTGACAGTTTATTTGGAGCACAGATCTTCACTATCTCCGTTGTCAAGGCTTTGAGAATTATGATGTTTTTGTTATATGTAATACTTTTATGGGCTGAAATTCTGTTTTGATGTCACAAGCTCAACATTAGCGGTCTTATTTTACTTTACCCTCCCTTTGGTCTAGCCCTTTGGAGTCACTATGTTTTATGTTTTGTTATAGGTGGTATATAATAAATCTACTATGTGAGCCAAATTGAAACCGCCTTTATAGTGTGTTAAGTGAGCCCATCACATTTACTGATACAGTTAGTATATTTAAGCCTAACTCAATTGTGTTTTATGCTGTAATTATTTTATTTTGCGTTTGTTGTGTTTCTCCATATATTTTCCATTAAGGCTGAGATTTTAATTTCTGATGGTAAGAAAGACTTCAGTTTAGGGGAGCTAAAGATGTCTCAGCAGTTAAGAGCACTGGCTGTTCTCCCAGAGGACCTGGGTTTGGTTCCCAACACCCATGGCTCACACCTGTCCATAACTCCAGTCCCAGGGGATTTGACACCATTCTCTGTCCCCTTAGGGAGGTACATATATATATATATATATATATATATATATATATATATATATATATATATATATATATATATACACACAAAACATCCATACACATTAAATAAAATTTAAAAAATGACTTCAGTTTCTGTTCTAGTACTTAGTACTTAGACTTTTTTTTTTAACAGTCTTTGCTCTCCATTTTCCCACTTACATCTTCCTACCTTGTTTTCTAGGTTCTTCCCTCTGTCCTTCCCTCCCTCCCCTTCTCCTTCCTTGATTCCTATTTCCTGACCAAATCCTGCTGTTTTACCCAGGCTGGCCTCCAACTTATGACCCTCCTGCTGCCCTATCCTCAGTGCTAGGGTTATACAGCTCAAATGTCTTGTTTGTTATATACAGCCATGTCTTGTTTTGTTTGCTGATCTCTAATATTGTTGACTTCTGATTATTACCTATGTAATAATCAACTAACTTATTCCACCTTCTTTCCCCATTCACATTTATGCACGCGGATGATGTCACCTAGTCAAAAAAGACAGTGGATGCCCTACTCAGGGACCCTCACTACACTCCCCCTAGGTGTGCATTTGAACACACTGAGTGCTCACTGTGCAGCCTTTCATCTTCTGTGATGCTCCTCGGGGTCTTGTGAGGATGGCATGCTTGACACTTGTGTACACTTTGCATTTTATATCTGTCAGTTGTTAGCTTTTTGTAGTTTTTCCTTTCTTTTCTTTCTTTCTTTCCTTACTCTTTCTCTCTTTTTCTTCTTTTTTTATTTATTTATTTTTTTTTGATTTTTGAGACAGGGTTTATTACTCTGAAGCTTTGGAGCCTGTCCTAGAACTAGCTCTTGAACTCACAGAGATCTGCCTGCCTGTGCCTCTTGAGTGCTGGGATTAAAGACGTGCACCACCATTGCCTGGCTTGTAGCTTTTCTTCTCTAAAAATATTTTATGTGTATAATTGTTTTGCCTGCATCTATGTGTGTGTACTACGTGCGTGTCCAGTGTTCAAAGGAGGTCAGAAGAAGGCATCAGATCCCCTAGAACTAGAATTATGGATGGTTGTGTGAGCCATGATGTGGATGCTGGGAACTGATGCCATCTCCCCAGTCCCTGGAGCTTATGTCTTTAAAGAGCAGAGCAGGCTCATTCTTGCCTCCTCTTTGCTTCATACTCTGGCCCAGTGTCTCTCTGCTTTCCTCTGTAGTGTTTCTTCTGTATGCTGCCTTTTCTATGTTATGCTTAGAGAGCAGTCCAAGTCTTTTGCCTTGTAAGTTACTTGACTCCCTTTATATCTAAATGAAAGCTTTTTTTAAATTTTTATTTGGTATTTTGTTAATTTGATTTTTTTTGAGGTAGAGTTTCTCTGCTGTCCTGAACAGACAGTATAGCCCTGACTGTTGCCTTGGAACTCACGCTGAAGACCAGGTTGGCCTTAAACTTAGAAATCTGCCTGACTCTCCTCCTGAATGCTGGGATTAAAGGCATTTGCCACTACTGCCTGGCACAAGTCTAAAAGCTTTAACTAGGCTCTGTTTATTTCGACTGTTCAGTCAGGTTTTGTTTAATGTGAGAAACATTCTCTGTGTTATGAGTATAGCTTGGGAGACACTCTCCTGATGGTCCTTTGTAAATGCTAGTATATATGTCAGACCTTCATTTTTGTCTTCTGTTTCAATCTTTTTTTTTAACTTTTAAAATTTATTTTACTTTTAGTAGTGTGTAGTGTTGTGCTCACAGGGTCCAGAAGAGGATGTCAGATGACCTGGAGTTGGAGTTACAGGTGGCTGTACGTTTCCAGATATGGGTGCTGGGCCCCCAACTCTGGTCTGACGGAGAGCAGTGTCAGAGATTGAGCCATCTCTCCAAGCCCCCATTCCAACATTTTCTTCTTCTTAATTTCTTGTTTATGTTCTTTGCTGTTTTCCTTCTTTTATTTAATGCTCATTATAAAATTTCTATTTGAGTCTATTCTTCCTTTGCTAACCAGTAATTAACCTGACTTTCATTTCTGAGATGATGTTACCTTTTGCTATAATTTATTTCCTTGTTTTAACTGGATTTTATGCCCTTCTTCCTGTCTGTAAGTGATCTGCGGCCAAGCCATGCTCTTTGCACCAGTACACTTTGAATCCTGTGTGAGTATTGTGCTTGCTAGCGCTTCCTCCTGCTGCTTGAGGAGGGTACTGTGCACGAGTTCTTTGGTGTAAATGCTTCGGTTCTTATTTTACTGGGTTTTTCATTTTGTTGTGTTTTTCCCCCAGTAGGTTTGCATAGATGCATATTGGTTATATCTGTATGTGTGTATCAGTCAGCTCATATATATATTTTATTTTTTCAAGACAAGGTTTCTCTGTAGCTTTGGAGCCTGTCCTGGAACTAGTTCTTGTAGACCAGGTTGGCCTTGAACTCACAGAGATCTGCCTGCCTCTGCCTCCTGAGTGCTGGGATTAAAGGCGTGCGCCACCACTGCCAGGCTAGCTCTTTATTTTTTGACAGCAACAAATTACCACAAAATTACTTGCTCAGGACCAAAATTTCAGTGGCTTGTAAGTATGTATTGATGAGCGGATGGAGCTTCACGTGCCTTACCTGGCGCATTCATGAAGCCACATTCAGCTTCTGGGTTGGCTGATGACAGGAATGGATAGCTTGGTCCCTCTGTCCCTGCAGCCTTTGGATTAAAGGTGACACCCTAAGAAAGTGTCAGTGAAACTGTGAACATGTGTGAGGCCTCATCTCAGACCTTCCAGAGTGACAATTCCACTGTGTCCTGGCAACAGAAATCACAGTACTAACCCAGGTTCAAAAGGAGAAATCAAGCCCCCAGGCATACTGAAGAGACTTAGGTAGCTGAGAAGAGGGATTGGTGCACTAGTCCTTGTGAATAGCATGGGAAATTCCTGGTTCAAGGGGACAGTGTGTATGAAAGAGATGCATCAGACACTGTGTGTTATTCTTCTGAGGATGCTAAGGCGACAGCTCCTTTGTCTCTCTCTGGCACGCTTTTATCTTTGGAACACTGAACCCACTACTACTCAGCATTAGTTTGTTACTTCGCTACTAACTCTCCAAAAGGGAACTCACTTGCCAATCTTAGTTCCCCATGGTACCAGCTCAGGTCTCACACACAGCTAAGCCCTCCCTGTACTCAGAGCTAGCTGTCATTTTCAGCATTGTCACCCTTGGGAAGGAGTTTTCTTCCCTACTGGGTTTTTATTTTGATTTGTTCTTGAGACGTGTCTTACCTTCTATCCCAGATTGGCCTTTAACTCAGTGGTCCTGCCACAGTCTCCCTAGAGCAGGAATGGCGGGCATGCAGTACCATGCTGCCCAATTTTAGGTAAATCTTAAACCCTTGTGTCTTGGTTACTTTTCTATTGCTGTGATAAGACACCATGACCAAGGCAACTTAGAAAGAAAGAGTTTGATTGGCTTCTGCCTCCAGAGGATTAGCATCTACGATGGCAGAATGAAGGCGTGGCCACAGGTATCTGAAGCAGCAGCTGAGAGCTCACATTCTACTCCGAGCAGGAGGCCGAGATCACACTGGGGCCACACCCCCTCATCCTTCCTAAACGCTTCTACCAGCTGGGGAGCAAACATTCAAACACAAGAGCCTGTGGGGGTCGTTCTCATTCAAACCCCCACATCTTGCGTTCTTTGCCTTCTCTTCCATGGTGACTGACTCTCCTAGTCTCCTGGCAAAGGCTGGGGCTGGGATCTTAGTTACATCTTTCCTGGACGTTGCTATTTAGTTTTCTGTGTTCAGGTTATCTGAGGTCTGTAGTCCTTTTTGTCGCCAGTGTCTACAGCTCGCATAGAATGATTTGTTTGTCCTTCGCTGTTTGCTGAACATTGTGTAGAGGTTCAGCTGCTGATGGCCACTACTGTCTTGGCCTTTGATGACTAATATTTCTGTCTTCTTGTTCTCCATATTGAACATCTAAATAACATTTTCAGATTTTCTTACAAATCCCCTTTCCAGCTGAAACAGCCATTTTTACTTAAGGTATATTTTTGTTTTGGAGGTTTCCAGCTCACCCAGGGAGTTCAGTTCTTACACTGGGTTTTGTAGGGGGAAATACTGCCTCAGGGGAATCCTTGCCCATCTTACAAGATTCCTCATGGCTCATGGGTCTCATTTTGTCTCACTGCTTTTAACCTTGCCCCACATCTCTCGATACCTTTTTCTGTAAATTTTCTTTTAGTGCTTTCAAAAGTTTGATAACATCACTTACGAGGCCCAGGACTCGTCCCCATGGGCTATTTTTTATGACAGTCATCTTCACTGTCACTGGGCTGGTGGCAGCCTGATGAGAAAGAACCATTAGGAGGAGCAGAAGGGATTGACTAGACGTGCAGAAACAGAAGAAATAAGTTGCAGATAGACTGAGGACTGACGTAACCTGTGACATGAGGCAGACCAGGGTAGGACCTAGGTATTGTTTGTGTCTCCTGGGGCTGCCTCCGAGGACACGGCTGCCAGGCTTATGTGATTGAGCATGCTGTGGTCTGATCTGATGATGACAGAGGCTTGCTTTAATCCATTCATTCGCTGTCTCAGCGGATGAGGCTGATGACAACCCCGAAAGCCTGTCATCTATTTATAGCTCGAGTGTGGTGTGTGTGGTTCCAGCTCGCAGCGCAAGATGCCTTTCGGGCCTTCTGAATCCTCTCCCCGGCTCCCCAGAGACTGTTCTGTGGATTTTGGCCATTTTTTGCTGAGCAATCTCAAAGCTGCCAGTTTCTGATGCAAAAACTTTTTAAGTACCAATCCTCTCATTTCCCACAAAGCTGACTCACTCTTGTCCCCTGCCCTAGACTTCCACCTTTCTCTTTTATTGACATAATTTGCCATTTGATACGTATGCCCATAACCTAAACCTGCCTGCATCCCTCAGAACAGGATGGTGATGATTCTGTTTGGACAGAGAGAAACTGAAATGACTAGGGCCAGCCCACAGCCAGAAGTAGCACCATGAGGGAAATACAGAGCTCTTTCTTATAAGACAGCTCTGTAGTGGGGGGTCATTGAATCATCACAACTAGACAAATGTCTTGGATGGGGGATGTGGTGTGGGGAGTTTACTTATTTGCTTGTTTTTTTTTTTGTGTGTGTGTGTATGTGTGTCTTGACATGCTCATGTCAAAGGACAACTCTCATGAGTCTGTTCTCTCATTCCTCCATCTGAGTGCCAGGGATGACATTTCAGTCTTCAGGTTAGGCAGCACGCACAGTGCCCACCGAGCTACTTTACAGGTCTGGCTTGGGGGTGTTTAATAGCAATCTGTTTTCCTCTATAGGCCTTTGGGGCAGCTCTGCGGGTTAACAGAACATCCTTTCTGTGAGCAGGGCCTGAATGGCACATGCCTCTAACTTGGTTCTCTAGAGAAGCTGGGGTGTGAGACCATCAGGGGCTATATAATAACCTGTCTAAACAAACACCTTTCTATGGCCTAGGGGAAAGAGAGGGAAACAATTCTGAAAAATTTAAATGCAAGAGAAAAGCTCTCCCAAAGGGTCCAGCAGAGTGGCTGAAAATGCAGAATCATGACAATTAATGCTGCTTCCTACCTGAGTGGTCCCATGACAGAGAAGGACATATACAGAGCTCGCTGCCCACTTGCCCTTCTTCTGCAGCAGTGGCCATCTTGGTAACCGGTGTCCCTTCAGTCTTTAGGTCTGACAAACAAAGATCAGGAAGTCAATGGGGGATGTTTTTTCAGGAAGTCGAAGGCTCCAACCCTGAGAAAGCCACATAAACACCCCACCTTCTGAAAGACAAGACCATGACTGTCAATGGTAGAGACAGATGTGGCTTTTCAATGAGTTCTCTGCGATGGTTTTTTCATAGGGCCCTGGAACAACCTACCCCCGCCTTGATTCGGTGGCTTCATAACTAAACAGGCAGAATGTCTCTTAACTCCATCTCTGTGTCCCCCAGTTGCCCACTATGGGTGGCTTCTGCAGAGTCCATGCTGTGTTATGCATATCTTACCCATTCCCTCCTTGCCCTCTCAGCATCCCAGGGGAAATGCACAGTCCACTTTCCAGAAGGATGAGAGAGATCTGGGTCCAGACTACACGGCTCCACTTGTTCCTCCAGTTCACTACAAGACATTTTAGCACCCCCAGCCCCTGCTCTGCAAAGAAATACATGCCTATTGGGAAAACTGGAAAAATACAGAAGGAAAAGAGGGAGGTATGGAGGGGAGGAAGGAAAGCATTAATGCTGGGGTGAGATCATCCATGGGTCTCCAATTACAATTTCAATTGAATAGTTTAAAATGCAATAACCTAGTGAAACATTAACAGAGAGACTTTGGTATAGCAACATTTCCTGGTGTGATCTGAGCACACGGATCCTTTATGAAGATCAGGATTAAAAACCTTACCATGAAAACAAGTTAAAGACCAAAGCCATAAATGGCGTTGCTTTCCCAACAGCTTCTCAGGTGATGAAGGAAGACCACCCTAAACAGTGATTACTGAGTACACGGGGTAAAGATCGACAGCTGTGTCCCTGCCATCACAGTCTTAATTCTGCCCCCTGGAGTTTAGTAAACCTTTACTATCCTTCTGGAACCATCCTCAAAAAGGAATGAAGGTTCAAGTTTGAACAGGGAGAACACAAACTAGAACTTGAGAAACAGGTCATTGCTTTAGAGGGTGGCCTGGGACGAAGAGTGTTCTCCAACATGAATTCCATAACGTTCAAGGTGATGCCCTGAAAGAATTTGACGGCCTGAAGCATCTTGACGGTCTGTAGGCTTGCTTTCCTGGTCCTGTATCTCCTGGGTCCTGTGCTACCTGTGGTCGTCACCATTGACAGCCTCTTCCAACTCCTGCAGGCTCGGAGGCCTGTTTAATCTTGGTCCCTCAAGCTCCATCCAGGAGGTGTGTGAGGGCACACCATAGTCTCTGTATCTCGGAGCACCTAGGCCTTGCCCTGGCTCAGTGGTTCACTGGCTTTGGGTATCTGAGGGTCATGCTCTTTCATTAATTCTGTGGGGGTTCACCATAGTCAGCATCTGAAAGGAATCTCTAACAGATAATTGTTCTTGGGGTGGGGGAATCTCATGCTCAGCTCTGAAACAAAACAAAATGGAAAGAAAAATAACACAATATTGTGTGAATAAAGTGCCAATTAGAGAAACATAGACTTGAGAATGTCAATGGCAGCTAGGCATGGTGGTGCGGGTTTTTAGTTTTAGCATTCAGGAGGCAGAGGCAGGGGAATCTATGAGCTTGAGGCCAGTCTGGTCTACAGAGTTCCAGGACAACCAGGGTTACCTAGTGAGACCCTAAGGTTCTGTCGCAAAAAAAAAAAATCACAAAAATGGATGCTATCACCAACAAGCATGAGAAAGCGTGTAGTTTTCCTGAGCAAAGCTACACAAGCTTTCCAAAAAGGGCACTGGATGCCTCTGACTAGCTACACTGTCAGGACGAACCACTGGCTGCCTTACAAGGCTACTTGTTTGCTCTCGGGGGACTCTGTTCTGAAGTGGAACTCTATGCCCTTGACTTTCATTAATGTGTGGTTTTTCTATGGCCAGGTCTTCCCCATTCCCTGAGCTTTTTCTTTTATCTGTAAGGGAGGAGGGAAGGGAGATGTGTGGGCTGCTGAGTAAGCCTGGGTACTAGAGGGAGGGAAGAGAGAAGAAGGGAGGGGCAGGGGTGGGGTGAGGAGAGGGAGAAGAGGCAGCATTGCCTTTACTTGACTGCTCAGGGCCCTGTAGCGCCTGGTGACCTCCTCCAGCAGATGAGGCCAGAAAACACCAGGATGCCGTCATAACATGCAAGTGAGCATGTGGGGGTTTGTTCCCAAGATCCGAAGGCAGCCTATGAGTGAGTCTTCCAGTCTCTGACATTTGGAAGTCAGCAATGCTCTTACCGCATCCTGTTTGTTCCTACTCTTTATTTGTAAGCGAGCACCATGTTCCCCGTAATATGAGAGGAGAATTGGGCTGAGGATATGGGATAGGCTTGTTTTTCTAAAGGTCAACGAAATGGTATCTATCGGCAGTGTTTTCCGGGGAGAAATAATTGGATTCATTCTGGCAAATATTCAAATGCGTGATCCAAAGAGAGCTGCTCAAATGCCACAGAAGTGGGGTTCACCTGCTCTGTGCTGGGTAGCCTCTGGCAGCTGAGGACGCCCACTTTCTGGTAGGTTGCGGCTTGGTGGGCTGCACAAGCTGTGTATCGGGAACCTATCTTGAACTTTCCCTCTCTTGTCTGGTCTAGTTCAGACCAATAAAGTGTTAGCTCCTCCTCTTCCTCAATGGCCATCACGTTCAGAAGGCCCAGAGATTGCCCCATTCCCTCAGTGTGCAACCCACAGCGTTTTTGGATGCTAAATTATTCAAGACTGGTCTTGGCTGAAATGTGTCTGCCTTTGCTATTTCTTTGTATTCAGCTAAAGAGATCAGAAAACAGTGAGGGAAAGATGTGGACACACATGGACACCGAGCTAAAGTGTTTTTAGCCCCCTGAAAACAATGGATCTGTCTGCAAATCAACTTCGCAAGGTGACTTTGGCAAAAATACCTTTACATTTTGCCCATGTAGGAAATCCTCACCACTGAGGAGCCCCTTTGCCGAGATGGAGATGTTCCTGTTGAGGGGAGAAAGGAGTGTGTGTGTGTGTGTGTGTGTGTGTGTGTGTGTGTGTGTCCCAATACACACTTTAATGTGTTTAGTAAATTCCAGCATAGGCGCTCTGAGGTCCCCCCGCCCCCACTTTCCTTTTCTCAAGTGGGAAGAATTCCCATGGCCTAAATCAAGCTGCACTCCAGATACCGGGTGGAGGAAAGAGACATATTGATTGTAACTGATAGCATCGGGCTGGATCAACAGAGAGAGCAAACACTGCTGGGTGCTCTTCTGAGTGCTGAGGCCCCGCCCCCCCCCAAAGCTGCAGCTCTTGGGTCTGCTCTTGGAGCCCGTCTGAAGAGGGAGGGGCACAGGGGCCTCCTCTAGACCCACTCCTTCCCAGGCTTTGTCCTCTGTGTCATCCTGACCCACTCCTCTTCATTTAATAACCTATGCTTGTCTCCGTAATTACATCATAGAACAACCCAGTCTTTTCTTCAGTCTGCTGTGCATTTCCCCAGCTGCAGTGGGCAAAGCTGCTGGTAGCACAGGGACTTTGCCCTGGGATGGGTTCCTTCATCTTTGGTAGCATCTGTACACTCAGTAGGCCCCTCATTTCAAAGAACTCTTAGACGCCAAAGCTTGATTTAACTCAAGATCTAGATTTTGAATAATGTATATTTCTTTCTTTCTTATATATATTTTAAAAGTTGATGCTTTGGGAATTTCACATCATGCACTCCAATCCCACTCATTTTTCCAGTCTTTCCATGTCCCTCCTCCTCCACCCTTGTAGCCTCCCCTGCAAAAGAAAACATAAAAACAATGATGTGGCTGAGTGTATGAATGTGCACTGTGGGCATCTAGGAGCCCTGGAGGTCAGAACAGGGCATTGGATGCCTGGAACTGGAGTAGCATATGGTTGTGACCCATGTGGGTGCTGGGTATTGAACCCAGGTCCTCTGCAAGAACTTTAAGTACCCTTAACTGCTGAGACCTCTCTCCACCCCAAAATAACAGTCTTCAAATGACTGATTTTAAAGATGGCTCCTGCCTGCAAGGACACAAGCCAAGGTGCCTTACTCCCCACCTACCCCAGGAGAGAACCCACCATGGTTCTGCCAGTGTCCTTGTTGCCCAGCTTATGCTGGGTTAACTTGCGCATGTGGCTGCCCTGGTGGTATCTTGCCAGGAGAGCAAGAAGAGACCTCAGAACTGAGACCCCTGTATCCCGTCTATGCAGCTTACTGCCTGGCTTCTCAGAAGGGACCTGCTCACCTCAGCTTCCAGCACTCAGTGTGAATATGTGCACTAGGCTCTTAGCACGAGCGGAGACTGTGCATACTCCAGTAGTCTCCAGCAGCTTTTAATGGCAGCTAAAAAATGAAGCTGTGTCTCTACATCTGTTAGTTCTGCTTCCTCTAATGGATTCAATTAACTGCAGCTGGAAAACAGACAAAAACTGTGTCTGTGCTGAATGCCCACCGACTTTGTTTTCTTGTCATCACTTCCTAAACAATGCAATCTTAAAACTCCTTTTAAAAAAATATTTATTTATTATGTATACAATATTCTGTCTGTGTGTATGCCTGCAGGCCAGAAGAGGGCACCAGCCCTCATTACAGATGGTTGTGAGCCACCATGTGGTTGCTGGGAATTGAACTCAGGACCTTTGGAAGAGCAGGCAATGCTCTTAACCGCTGAGCCATCTCTCCAGCCCCATCTTAAAACTCTTTGTATGACATCAGCATTGTATTGGGTACCATAAGCTACTTAGAATGATGCAAAGGGCCCAACATTGCAATACGACATTGTCATCCAAAAAATGCTGGGCCTTCATTACAGATATCCTGGGACACATGCGGCCTATGGGCCACAGGTTGGACATGCCTGAAAATTATTATTGAGGAAGCATACAGAGGTCTGTGCAAGCACTATACCATTTTACAGCAGGGGTCTGAGTACCTGTGGATCTTGGTCTCTGCAGGCATTCAGGAACCAGTCTTCCGGAGCGAGAAGGGCTCCTGCTCTATAGAGGCATGCTGTGGGGACCCACGTGATAGGACATGGGCCAACCAGTCTCTGTCTGATACAGACAGAAGTAGCCGTCCCTTGCTGTCCAGGATTTGTCGGGGTCCTTCCTCACTAGGCTGCGTCTCAAAGCTGTGCCCTCGCCTGCTTCAGCCATCTGTCCTCTGAGTGGCAGTTGTGAGGTTTGGGATCCACATTTTCCCTCCCCATCAGTCCAGGGTACTCGGAGAGACTGGAGCCCTTGGGCAGTGATCATCCTTAGGGCAGACCTAAGAATCACATCTTTTGAAAGCTTGTCATTGACTGCTACGTGGCTGGCCCTGGAGGACACAGTGCTGAGTGAGATAACTGAAACACAGAACAGACGGATGCTGACCGTCTTCCTCATGTGAGGATACTGACTGACGACCTCATCTGCAGAGGATAAGATGGTGGTTACCAGTCTGGAGAGGGTGGGAAGGGAGCAGGGAGAAAGTGTGGCTACTGAGGACAGGGTGTGTAAGTAGGAGGGCTCCTTTTCAGTGCTCCAGACCACATCCATGACTGGCGATATTTGGTTGTGGAGAACGTTCCTAATGCCAGTGAAGACTGTGAATCTCCGTGATGCCGATTTCTCTGACCTGACCTCACACCTTCCCATGTTACTTACCACACTGTGTGTTGTGTGTGCACACAGTGAGTGTGCTGCCTGAAATACAAAATGTGAAAAGTACGGAAGAAAAGTTCCCATTCTTTCCTGTATCCCTGGAGATTGAGGTGGTGATAAAGGCAGGGCAGGAGGAACGTGCCTCAGGAGCCCACCCTCTCCCTGAACTTCTCAGGGGTGATTTCAATGGTCTGTGATGTTGCAACCTTCATACTGGAGTAAACCTGAACTCATGTCAGGAGGTGGTGAGATAAAAGGATCTTAATTGAGTGAATTGTTTAAAAATGTTCTTTTTATATGTATTATGTCTATGTGGGCATGCGTGTTCCATAGCTCAGATGTGGAGGTCAGAGGGCCACACTGTGGGGTGGTTCTCTCACCATTATGTGGCTTTCACGGATTGAATTTGGTTGTCCAGCTCGTGTGCCACATACCTTTACTTGCTAAGCCGTCTCAGTGGTTCTCTTTATTCCTATTGTTTTTTGTCCATGGGCTTCCACTTATCTCATTTATCATTTGAGGAAAATTATTATCTTAATGTATAAAATTTGCCTTTCTCATAACCGCTGTGTGGACTTAGTATCTGTCTCCTTGCTCTGCTTGGACAGCTGTGGTCATGGGCATGTTTGCTGTGCCTGCTCTTCTGAGCAGGTACTGGGGGTGGATATCCACACTTCTCCCATGCCTGTCTTGGGCATGTAGGGGAGAGGGCAGTCTTTGCATCCCTGACTATTTGGAGGTGCTGATTACACTGATTTCAACTGTGGCAATGCTCACACAGTTGACAAGTTTGCTAAGAGAAAGACTGGGGAATCACAGTCGTTATTGGTAGATGGTGTGGTGTTGCAAGGTAACTCCTTCAGGGAACACACAGGCTCTTAAAGCCAATAGAAAGTCTTTAGATCCAGGTAGCTCTCTATAGTTTCCTGTTTAAGGTGGAGACAACTGGAGCCTCTGGCAAAGATGGAGGAAGTTCCTGGGACCCTGGAACGTCTCCCGTTGCACCTCCTCTAGGAACTGTCCATTTCTTACACTATTGACCCAGGGAAACCAAGCTTCTCCCACCCCAATCTCGCTGGGGCCTCCAGAATGTTCTGAGGTAACGCCTTCAAATAACACACTGAACTTTTGTTGTTGTTTTTGTTTTATTTTGTTTTCGTTTTTGTTTTTTGGTTTTGTTTTACAAGACAGGATCTTTCTATACAGTCTTTGTTGTCCTGAAACTCACTACATAGACCATGCTGGCCTTGAACTCAGAGATCTACTTGTCTCTGCCTCCTGAGTGCTGGGATTTAGGGCATGTACTCAGCCTCAAACACGTGGACTCTTAAAGCCAATAGAAAGTCTTTATTTACTGACTAGCGGGCTATGTAGGGAACTTCCCCAAATGATATAGCCCAAACTCTCACTATTCTTTTGCCTTTTATGCCTAAAAACCACATTGTTGTAGACACACTCTGTTTAGGAAGACCAGTTAATGAGAAGCAAAACTACAGAAGACCAAAAAAGAAGTTAGTACAAATATAATGTAGAAGTCATTACTTCTACACATCCTTTTGTATTCTATACTCTCATCGTTCCTCCCTCAAACAGCAAGTCCTCCTGAGAGGATTTCACAGAGGGTCCACTATCAAAGTCACCTTTTAGCCTCTGACTACAAAGACAGAGAGGCAAGAATGGTGTGGGTGGCAGCTGGACCTCCAAGGCTGTTTTCCTGATTGTTTCTTGGAGCCCTGTGTGTCTTAGGGCAGGGCGACAAGTATGCATGCCCCTACCCTTCTTCTGCTCACTGGAATGCCATAGAATAGGTGCTTGGACAGCTGCCGGTCTGCTCAGTCGCAGAGAAACGCCCCTGGGTTGAAGATGACTCCTGTTCTTGGTCATATGTGCATGCTCTGTGCTGTCACACCTCCCTTGAGATCACCGTGTCCTCATCTCAGCCCTCTGTCTTCTCTGGCTCTCCACACACCTATCCCTGCAGTTACGGTCTAGGGTTCTCTCCATCTGAGCCCACCCACAGTGGGTCCGACTCTGCTAACCAGGTACCTGAGCTTTGCTCACCACTGGAGGCCCCAGGAGGCAGAGATCTATCTGCGGGGTCATGGACAGGAGAGAGCACACCTGCTTCCTGCTGATGCAAAACACAGATGACTGGGCCAAATCTGAAGTCGTTTTCTCTGAGTGAGGCACAGATTATGCATATGCAAATCACCTGGATGCTTATAAAACTCAGATACACCGGACTCTCCAAAGTCATAATTAGGCAGAGGTAGGAAGTGGGGATCTGCAGGTCAGTAAATGTCCCGGTTTAACTAGAGGAGAAAATTATGAACGAAAGTTGGACATCGACTAGCCTAAGACCTGAGAAGGAAAGGCAAATGGACTGAGTAGTTCTGCCATAAGGGGAGGAAGAGGCTTTGTACCGTGGTGAGTACAAAACCAAAATACAGAGCCAAGACGTCCACAAGAGGCATTGGGTACCTGAAGGGGTCAAGAAGAGCAGAGCGGTCATTTCCAAAGCAATGCCCTAGTTGCTCAATGGGAGTGTGGGGATACCCATTCCTGAGCATAGTCAGAGGGAGTCCATTGCCGAGCACGCGCAGTTTCAGAACCCGGAGCCTGTGTGAGAAATAGAAACACCTCGGGGCTTGTTCAGCTTGTGCCACGAAATGTTAACTGACAATAAAGAAAAGGCTACCGTGGAGGCACAGTGACAGAGGAGTCTGTCTCTAATGGCACCGTCCTTATTTAGTGGCCAGCACTAGCTGCTTTATAAGATGTGGGTTTGTCATTTTGTAACCATCGACTTTCAGAGTTTGAAGGGATCTACTCACAGCATTTTTGCGGTGGAGAAACAAGGCCAAAATTCATGTAGTGACTTGGCCAAGAAGCCACATTCTTTATCTCACATGTTCTCGGTGACAGCTTCATGAATGATTTACTTATTGACGGGGGAAGCAAATCGGTAAAAGAAAGGCTGAAGGAAAGAGAGATGAGCAAGGGAGGGTGGTATTTATGCACCAATCACCTTCCAAATTCTTCTGCAAATGGGAGACCAACTTCCTCTGGTGACCAGATTGGCCTAGAGTAAATACAAATTGAAAACACAAGAACTGGACGGTCAAAGCTGTCAAATCTGTTTTGCTCCACATTGAAAGGCGCTTACGTCATGCAACTTGATCTTTTAGAAATAATATATTCAGGCATGGTAGTACAAGCCTCTCATCCCAGCACTCAGGAGGCTGAGGCAAGACTGGGAGTTTGAGGCCAGTCTGAGCCACATCATGAGTTCAAGACTAGTTTAGGATTGCAAGAATTAGCACGCCTTGCAAGAACAGGTATTTTAAAAAAGCATTTAAAAGCTTATATATTTCTGTGACATTTCTAATGCCAATATTTAAAAATTAAAGAAGAAACATTTTAAAATTAAGGAAAAAAAAAGCCCAGAAGACTGTCATGTGGGTGCTTAGACACCGAGCCCTGAGTTTGTTGTAAGAAAAGCAACAGATTGAGAAAACGTTTGATGAGCTGTGTCGTTCCTGAAGTGAGGAGGAGGTTACTATTTTGGCTTCAGATTTCCTGTGTTACTCAGCACAACATGAACCTGTGATCAGTCTGCCTCTGCCTCCCAAGAGCTGGGATTACAGGTCTGCTCCATCACACCGAATTTGTGTGGTGTTGGGGACAGAATCCAAGGCCTCCTGCATGCTAGGCCTGAGGTACAAGCCGAGCTACATCTCAGGCCTGGAAGCAGTTACTTTAGTCAAGGAAAATGAGATAAACGAAGACCGCGAGGGAGACTTCTCAGAGCCATGCTAAGCTGTGGTCTTAATGGCTTTTCCCCCTGAACGCTTTATAATACACATGTAGGTGCAAGGTTACAGTCTTTTGTTCGTTTGTTTGCTTTTGAAGCATGATAGCGCAAGCATGGTACACTGGATACGGCTCACCTAGGGTTGGGCTAATCACCCCATCCAAATGAACCAGGGTTCCAGGGCTCTAAAGTGGGGCTCCACCGTGGGTTACTTACTAGCCGATGCTCATAAGCAAGCGTTGAGAGATGCTTGAGAGGCAGTGGGTGGCTTCCCTTTTATGCTGACACGCTTGTGTATGCACACGTTCCATATAATGGCCTGCTCCAGGTGAGCGCGATGAGGAGCAAGGACAACAGCCAGTCCATACTCTTCTGCTGATGAATGTTACCGTAATTTGTATTGTCCTGGTTGTAGCTTGAGGACGGTTACTTCCCATTCCCGGCCATCTCCATTCTCCTTCCAGAAGTCTAGTCCCTAAGTGAAGCAGTCCTAGGGGTGAGCTATTCCATCCTTAAAACTTTTCCATACACGCATTCTAGAGCTGTAGATATTCTGGAATAACTGGAACTTACTGCCCTATGAAGTCCAGTGGGGCCTCAGAAGGGCTGATTACCCAGAGCAAGCTG
The DNA here is from genome assembly GCF_000317375.1 of Microtus ochrogaster. Taxonomy (NCBI): domain Eukaryota; kingdom Metazoa; phylum Chordata; class Mammalia; order Rodentia; family Cricetidae; genus Microtus; species Microtus ochrogaster. Next base: position 5,297,155 of record NC_022019.1, read on the forward strand.
CATCATCAGAAACTCAGTTCCCTGACAGCTGAGATGACCATAGAGTCTCCAGGAAGCCCCCAGTTCATATCCTCTCCAAATGGAAACTCTCTGCCTTTTGGTATCTTGCTCTGCCTCTGAGTCACAGCCCCAGCCCTCTGGCGGGTCCTGCTTGGGTCATGTGATCACCAACAGATGAAGTGTTGGAGAGGTGGACCTGTGTGGTTGTGCTACTGTTGGACTTTGAAGCTCATCCCTAGAGAGCAAAGAGCCAGCATTCCATAGACGCATTGCCTTGTCAACCTCTGGGAGTAGCTGTCACAGAAAGCTCAGAATGCCCAGTTGAAGCTTTCTGTGCTGCTGACATTAAAATACGGCTTTTGATTTGTGCTCTTGAAAGTCGAGAATTAACGTTTGAACTTAATTCTCTGTGGCAAGTCTGCTTTGGGCCAGCTCACATTCTGTTACGAGTCTGTTTGATGATGTGGGTAAACTCTTTAACTCCTCTGACCCAGAATTCCCTCATCTGCAAAACAGATGCCAGCATGCTCAGCCCTTTACATTGCTTTGAAACTTAATGGAGAAAGTGCTAGCAATCCATTTATCCTGTTAGCTGATCTGGAGTAGGCACTCTGTCATCACTGTTGTAGAAACACATCATACTCAGAAGACCATCTGACATCACTCAACTGCTGTGTTAGCAGAGGAAGTCCCCATGATCCTTGGTTGTGTTTTGTCTACTAAAGAGATGCCATGTCTCTCCCTGTGGTCTGTTGATTTCACGGTGCTGGGAATCAAATGTAGAGTCACTCACAAGCTAGGCAAGTGTTCTGCTAGGGAGTCACAGCCTCAACCCGCCCCCATCCTCTTGTCTAGACATTTGTCTCTTCCCCATCACTCCATACCCGCACTACTCCATTTTCTGCTGATACCCCAGTACCACAAATGGGGCAGATTATAAAGAGCAGGGATTGCGGCTTTCTATTCTACCCCAAGGTTGATTGACAGAGTCCTGAGGTGGTGCAGACCATTAGCTGACAAGAGACAGGGAGGTGCGCCTGTGTCTTCCGTTTTCTCTTCCTCCTTACAGGTCTAGCAGCATCCCATTGTGGGGGCTCTACCCTGATGATCTTATGGGATCCCGAGTTCCTTCTCAAGACTCATTCACTAAGGACCACAGTTAGATTGAGGCCTTCCCGTCTTTCCCTTCACAATGAGCAGCAACGATTACTGTGGTTCCTTCAATATTCACTGCAGGCACAAGTCCAGCCTTGGATGGAAGCAGAGCCTTTTAGGGCAATGGTCCCTCTGTAATCCTATATATCATAGGAGATTATGTCTGTGACCCCAATAATTAGGAGATTAAAAATTAAGGCTTTGTTGGAAAACAACAAAAAGAGGACTGTTTCCTATTGTGTTTTTAAAGTTGTAAAACTGGCCTGTGAAATGGCCAAGCCTGATGAATTAAGTTCTATCCTTTGGGCCCACTTGCCAGTGGGAGAAAAGTGAACTCTGCAAATTTCCCTCTGACCTCCATATGAGTGCTGTGGCATGAATATATTCTCATCACAGAAATAAACAGAAATTAAAAAATGTATAGAATAAAGAAGGATCTAGAAGTTTTAATACTTATTTCTCTAGATGTGGACATAGATACATACTATAAAGACATACTGATGATGACAAGTGTTCATACAGTTTGCATATATCTATTGAAAATAGGTATATATATATATATACACACACACACACACATTATATATGTATACATATAGATTCACATCTCCACTCCCGTTTTTGGAGATAAGATCTTACTGTATATAGCCTAGGTTGGTCTCTAACTCAAGATCATCCTGTCTCAGCCTTCTGAGGTACTGGGACTACATGCTTGAGCCTCATGACAGACATTTATTCTTTTTTCATTACGGGTTATATTACAAGGACTGGAGAAATGGCCCAGTGATTCAGAGCAACTGTGGCTCTTCCAGAGGACCTGGGCTCAATTCCTAACATCCACACGGTAGCCCACAACCATCCATTACTCCTGTCCCAGGGCATCTGAAAGCCTCTCCTGACCTCTGCATGCACCAGGTACTTATATGGTACACATACATCCATGTAGGTAAAACATTCATATACATATAATAAACCTAATCTGAAGATTTTAAAAAGGTTATATTATAAATACTTTTCAATTTATCAAATAGTCTTAAAACATTTGTATTTAAAGACTATCAAGGTTCTCTTTCTACACTGATGGTGGGAATGGTGCAGATACTATAGAAATCCACAGATTCTTCAGAAAACTAAAACTAGCATGTGATTCAACTGTACTACTCTTGGGTCTGTATCTGAAAGATTCTGATTTAATACACCAGAGACACGTGCACACCCATGTCCATTGCTCTAGTGTTCACAACAGCCAGGAAATGGAACCAGCTTAAATGTTCATCAACAGATGAATGGTAGAGAAAAAGTGATACATATGTCAAATTTTATTCAGTTATGAATGAAAATGAAATAAGGACATCTATAGGCAAATGCATGCAACAGTAAATCATTGTTAAGCAAAATAAGTCAGACC
>NC_022019.1:5300044-5313567 GCF_000317375.1 Microtus ochrogaster
TGTGTGTGTGTGTGTGTGTTTTGTGTGTAGGTTGTGAAAGTAAAAAAAAAAGCTACCATGAGAGGGGCAAACAGCATCTTGAAGAAGAGAAGTGTAAGAATGTAGAATGTAGTTGGCTGGGCATGGTGGTACATATCTTTGATCCCAGTACTTGGGAGGCAGAGGCAGGTGGATCTCTATGAGTTGGAGGCCAGCCTGGTCTACTTGTCAAGTTCCATGTCAGTCAAGGCTGCATAGTGAGATTCTGTTTCAGAATAAAAGGAATTGACATGAAAGGACTGTCATCTAGGGACAGATGGGGGCTTGGAGAATGACCGTGGAGGAAGGGGATGAAGTGAGCAAGCTATATATGTCTTCTCTTTCCATGGCACACCAACTTTAAATATTAAAATAATTCAGGGCATTTTATTTATTTGCACATCTTCTTACTCACTGGGCTTGTTCTCCAAAATTTTCCTGCTGAAATAACGTGACTACTACAGCAGTTAAAATGTTATTTCTTTTATTTGTATTTCAAAGGTCAAGACAGTGAACTGCGAGCCTCTTGACTATACAATTTGACAGTCTTAGCATACCACCTCATATGTACCCTTTGTTGACAATAGTCTTAGCACATGCAACCATATCTACCCTTTGTTGACAATAGTCTTAGCACATGCAACCATATCTACCCTTTGTTGACAAACAAGTTTCTGTGACCCTGGAAATTCCCTTGAGTCCCTTTCCCTCCCAGAAAACCTCCACAACTTGACCGGTATTGTTGTGAATCCAGCTGAGTCAGGTCACTCAGTCATGTTGAATGGGTTTCTAGATTCATCTCCGTTGTTTGCTGATCTGCTTCCCTTTGCTGAGTCACCTTCCATTTTAGGACCAGACTCCAGTTGTGCCTCCGTGACCTGTTAATGGCTGTTTGGACTGTCTCCAGTTTGGAGCTATTACGAACAAGGCTGCTATTAATACTAATTTTGAGTATTTCTGTAGAAATGTTCACTTCTCTTGGGTATCTGAAAGTAGACTTTCTTAGCCACAAGGAAGGTGCGTATTGATCTTTCTGAGAAACCACTAGGTCTTTTTTGTCTGTCCTTTAAGTACCAATCTACACCCCCACTAGCAATATATAAGTTTGGGTAGCTCAGCATCCTCCACAGTATTTGGAATTATTTTTTGATTTGGGCATGCTGACCATGGCAAAATAGATTACTATTTTAATTTTCACATTCCCAGTGACTACTGACAATTGTCACCTTTCAGGTGACTATGTGCATTTTGCTTATCTTTTTTGATAAGTGTCTGTTTAGGTATTTTGACCAGTTTTGAAAAACTTGATTTGTGGGAATGATTTACACATAGAAAGTCCTTTAAGTGTTGTGGAAAAATCTCTTCCCAGTTCATGGCCTGCCTCTTCTCCATCTTGTCCTATCTTTTGCTGAGTAGAAGCTTGTTTCTAATGCTAATAATAACGTTTACTTTTATGGCTAGCACTTTTCATGTCCTTGCATGACATCTTTCCCCCATTTTTTTCTTGAAGATTGAAATACTTTTTTTTTTAGTATTTATGATTCATTTTAAGTGTTGCGCATGAATAAAAAGCTATACCCCCTCCCCATTCTGGGCATTAAGCTGCCACAAGATTGTCTATTGAGAAGATTGTCTCCACTCTACTGAGTTGCTTTTTAGTGTCTTTACCAAAATTCCTTTACCATATGGCTCTCTGTTCTGTTTCAACGAGCTAGTTCTCTATTTATTGCTGACACTCTATGGTCTCCTTGCTTTTACCATGTTCTCTGTGAGTCTGCATGCCATATAGTCAGCATATTAAGTGTGGAGAACTCACACATCTTTTATTAAGTTTTCTATAATATTATTATTATTTCAGTAATATTTTATTAAAATTAAATGAGCTCGTTTCTAGTTCTGCTAGATTGCATTTCCCCAAATGGCTACAGCGATGTTTCCACCTCCCATGCTCTCCCAGAATCTTGTCGCTCTGTCTCCTCTCTGTTTGTGCCGACTGGGCCTTTGTGACTGTCTGGACAACCAGGATGGGGCAGAAGTGGCACACCCTGCGTTCCCAGGCCAGGTTAGGACAGGTGGCCCTGTGTCTTGAACTATCTACTCTTGGAATCCCATCACCTGGTTTCAACAAGCCCAGGAGCAGAGGTCCAGCAGCAGGCCAGTAGCAGATGCCAGACAATGAAAGGACCAATAGAATAATTGATGGGAGGAGCTCCTTGAGGACTGTCCTGTTTTCACTGGGAAGACAGGGAGCCGCAGCCTACTATGTCTTTGATCAGAGGTGGTGTCTGTCCTCAGTGTTCAGTACTAGCCCGGGGGCTTGTTCCCAGGGCAGATCTCCTGGTCACGTTAGAGAGGGTGGAGGTGGAGGAAACTGACCGAAAAGAGTCTGGACAAACCTTAGGGTCTCACAGTGGAGACAGCAGCCCATTCTGTGCACAGTTTGGGGGCGCCGCTATCTTTCAAAAAGGAAAGGAACTCTTTAGAAATGAGAATTCAGATAGAATTTAGGCCATCAAAACGTAGCCATGGAATCTTTAGTAAGAATCTGTCGAAAACTGAGATTTACACGACATGATCTCCCTTCAAAGACCGTTTACCCAATACTGTCAGAGTTGACTGTTAGCTTGTTGGTCTATAAATAACAAGCAAGAAGAGAAAGTATACAAGGAAGGAAGGAGTTAGTCTGTGGACAGGAGGAAAGGAAAGGATCAGGTTGGGTTATAGGCCTGCGCTGGGATATTCTGATTGAGATTTTCTTTCAATGTGCTGTACGCATGCCCTTTTCTTTTTTTAAATATTGCATATGTATGTTTATAACAGTCACACGCACATAAATATTTTGAAAAGAAACTGTTCTAGGGCTGGTAGCTTAGTCAATTTCAGTAATGCTGGCTCTCCCCAGGCATCATTCCTCCCCTGACAGGCTGCTCTGTTCTTGACTTGGGAAAACCTGCAGCCATGGCCAATGAATTGAAGCAATGACCTTGAAGGTAATGTCATACTGCTTCCAAAAAGTGGAATGAAACACACCTCCAGGACTGTCCTATTGCTCTGGATTTTGTGCCTGCTTTTCTTTCCCCTTGCTGTTGGGCCTTCTATACGTCTAGCCCAGACTGGGCCAGGACAAAAGGGTTTCTGTTCAAAGTCAGCACTGGTTGTGTGCGATTCATATAGCCATAGGATTCTATGCTTAGGAAATGATGGAATGTGCCTCATTGCTTTGTTTTCTCCTGAGTGCCTATGATTCCTTTTAGTACCTGGATGATGGGACTGAGGTCTGGATTCTGGGGCTGGGGCCAGTCTACTCTTTTCAGCTTTGTAAAAGGCAGTGAGGCGAATTTACCGTGGAGATAAGGGCAACTCCCCTCTATGAGCTGCCTTAATGCTCCTCCTACATGCATGAGGGCTCACACCTGTAACCTCCACACTTGGGAGGCTGGGGCAGGAGGATTAGCACCAGTTCCAAATCATCTTGGGCTACACAGTGAGCCCCAGGCCAGCCAGGGCTCCAGCACAGTAAGACTCTTATTCTTCTATATCACCGCCCATCACACTTCTCCAGAGCATTTGGCCAGTTTGGTACTGGAAGGTACCTAAAAAGTCAGGAACAATAAACTCGTTTTATGCTCTGATTCTGTGAAATCAAAGGACAATAAAAAAATAATTATTGCCTATTTTGTTATTGTTCTCATCTAGTTCTCATTTTTTTCTTGTTTGGGGCATAATAATAACAAGTAAGTTTTCCTTCAAGCCCCTTTCAATATTTTGCTTATTCCTCAGGGCATTATCACAGAAAGTGTATGGAACCAATAGTGGTCCATTTTTATATCTGCAGTGCCATGGTCAACCTAAGCTATGAAAGTACCCTTCCTTGGTCTGGGAGATTCACTGAGAAGTTCTGCCACCCTGAACCTCAGCTCAGCACTTGAGACATTTCCCTCTTGGACCTTCCTGCTAAAGATTCGTTTCTTCTCAGAACCGTGTTTCCTCTGAGGACCAGAGCTGAGCTCTTTTGTAGGAGGCATGGGGGTCTCCGTGTTTACAGATAAGCCCTTGGGGAACCTGGAATGTTAAGCACACAGGGCTGTGTCTTCAAGGGATGGAAAGTAAGGCCTGTCCTTGCCCAGAAGGCTGAACGGCTTCTCCAGCCTGGTGACCTTTTGTCCGGTCTCTGTGGCCAGAGACTCCTCCAGGACCAGACCCTGACCACAGACTTGTTTTTCTCAGTCGATCTATAGCACCCATCTGTACTGACTTTACAGAAAATTTTGATGTAGACGTGTTTGATCTGTATTTAGCTGCCTTTGTTTCTTAAGACGATTTGTGTATGTTTTGCTGTGCACGTGGGACTGAGTTAACACCAGAATAGTTTTCACCAAATTGTGCTGTGCTAAATATGCCTAAAATAAACCCCTCGCCCGCTGTCAGACTTGGGAAGTTTGAACCCACATGGGCTACAGAGTCGTGTTGAGCCAACTGCCTTCCTACCTCCTAAGGCTCATCTCTCTGCAGCCCCCTAAGTTCTCAGAGACACCCCCATTTTTATGCAAAAGGAAAGGCAAAGATCACTTCTGCAAGCGCAGGAGCACAATCAGGTTGGCTGGCTTGTTTTTTGCTTTTTTAGTCTAAGGTCAAGATTTCATCAGACATAGTAAAGATTTAGTTGGTTTCTTCCTCACTACCCCCATGGAACTGCGCTCAGAGAGACTTAGCTTAAACATTAAGGAAAGGGAGAAATCAAACAAAAGCAGGTCGAATGACCTTGGGCCAGTCACCCCTTACCTCTCAATGGATTTGTTTGCATGTAGAAGGTGCAGTGCGTGTATCGTGGGCGTGGATGTGTGTGGTGGGTGCCCCTCACAGCGTTCTGAAGGACTGACGATTGTGACAAGCCGTGGAGGACAGGGGCTGCAGACCCAGCACTTCTTTGAGTTTCAGGTCCCAGCTTGGAAATTCCAGTTCTGCGCAAAGGACCCAGGAGGACCCCATCGGACTGGATGCAAAAGAAAAGAAGCTGCTAACCAAAAAGGGAAGGGAGTAGGAGGACCCACGGCTGCACAGCACAAGTGACAGGCAGGGGAGATAAGGTAGCCGACTTCCTGAGGCCCAGAGCCGCCCAGGTGCGCCCATCCCCTCCCGGAGCCCGCACCCAGCCTCGTAGCCCTGCCCGCTCCTCCCGCGCCACCTGCCAGGACTCCGACTGGCGGCGCAGCCTCCTGCGGGCCCCCGCCCCCGCGTTGCCGGGCCAGCGAGGCCGCCGCGGCATTCCGGGCGCCGCCGCATTGGCCGCTGGGGTGCGGGAGGCGCGCTTGGCGCAGCCTCGGGGCTGCGGGCACAGACTGGAGCGTCCCGCGGCGCTCGCTCTGCCCTAGGTCGGCTCGCCCATGGCCCTGGCTCTGTGGCCCTGGCGCCCAGCCCCGCACGCAGTCTCCATCGCCCGCCTCTGGTTGTCCAGTCCGCCAGCCGCGCGCGATGCTGAACGGTACGGGCCTGGACCAGGCGTTTAAGATGTCGTTGCCGCGGAGGGCAAGGATCGGCGCGTCCGTGGGTGAGCGGGGAGGGTGGGCCACTGGGGCGGGGGTGGCGCACGCGGCTGGGAGACTCTGCTCCGCCCTTCGTCCTGTCCCCTCCCCTGGGCGCCTGGGGCTGCGGGAGTCCGGACGCCACGCCCTACTGCCCCCTGGCTGGACGTCCTTGCACCCACCCGGCTCTAAGCCTCCTGCGGGAGCGAGGGAGCGGCAAGTGTGAGAAGTCTCAGGCCCCTGGCACCGTTGTGTATGCATGTGTGCGTGTGCGTGTGCGTGTGTGTGTGTGTGTGTGTGTGTGTGTGTGTGTGTGTGTGTGTATACACACAGGCTAGCGCGCGCGTCAGGTCCCTGCGCACTTACGCGGTGATGCGGACCAAAGCATCAATTTTCTGCTCTGTCCCCAGTCCTGGTGGGCACAGTTTGGTCACTGGGAGGACTTGTTGCCTCCCAGGCTGTCTGCTACAGAGACTTAAGGGAAGCCGAAGGTTACTAAGAGTGTTTTCACCACCTGGGGCCCAAGTGCTCAGGCTTACACTAAGGACCTAGAGGCTTAGGCTTACATTATACGGGAAAGCTGCGGGAAGCTGTGGAGACTTGATGCACTCATAAACACCCTCTGGCAGTGGCTTGGCTAGGATTGGAAATACAGCTTCCCCAACTAGTCACTTTAGATGTTTTTGTTGTATAATACTCTTAGACCAGGCACATCCAACGCTCTGTGGCTACAGCACTTGATAGGTGACCTAGATGCTTATGTGTTGCAAAACTGGAGGGGGAACCTGCAAAATAATGCCCTGTCTTGCATTTCAGGCCTCCTTGAAAGGAGTCTGGGTAGATCTCTGATGCAGAGGGTTCAAGGTTTAGGTTCGGAGTTGAGGATTGTGTGTTTTGAGATAATAGGCATATAAAAATAAATGACCTTTCCATTTCCACTGTTGAGCAATGTAAGGGAGAAGAAACTCATTTTAGCTAGTGTTTGCTCAAGTTGGGCAGTATCAGGACACCATCACATTCTTTTCGAGCAGAATCCTTTCCTGAAAGGGTCACCAGGCAACACACCAAGACTACGAGGTGGGGAGTCCCAGGGGCATCAGGGAGTAGTGTCAGAGGGACAGCCTAGGTGCCAGCAGAGGGAAGGAAGTGTGTGCTTTTCAAAGCAGTGCCACGGATGCAAGGCTTTGTGAAGAAAGAAGCATCCCCAGATGGGAAGGGTACAGAACTTCTTCTTTGGGGAAGAAGGGAGAATGTAAGATTTAGTTTTGATCATGTCCCATCAGAGATGAGATGCCCACTGGAAAGCAGAGTGGGGATGGATTGGCTTATGAGCCTGCGTTCACAGTCAGAGATCTAAGTTTCAGAGTGCTCCCCAGGATGCCTCAGTGGGTACCTCCCTGTAGGTATGCGGGGCCTCCTCCCAGAAGAACCCCTCTTTAATGTTCTGCATTGTTTAAGCTTCAGGTCTTGATTTCTGCACAGGGGCACACCATCTCATTGTTCACTGGGTCCCCCCCAAATTATGTAACTAATACCAGAGGATTCTGAAGGTGTCCTGAGCATTCCAGTATTTTCAAATTTGGAGGGTCTTAGGGGCAACAGAAAGGGACTGGAATATGATGTACCGGATCCCAGCAAGTCGGGAAAGCCGCCAAGAACTCCAGAAAGAATCTGGGCATTGATGCTTGGCTTCATCTGTGGAAGTCACTGATGCCCTTGGAAGAGCTGCTATTGTATAACTGTGGGGCAAAATAGCTATTAGAGGGGGTGCAAGAGAGGAAGACAGGACTTGAATACAGACTGTCTATGACACTCTTTAGGGAAAAGTTTGCAGAAAATGGAGGGAAAAGCAAACGGAGTGGTAGCTGTAGAAAGTAAATTCCGGGGAGGACGCTTTGCAGACTGACTGCCGGGTCCAGCTGTGCAATAGTATGAACACTCAGTCTAGAGTTTCTCAGTGGTCTGCGGTGTGAGCATCAGTAAGGAGCAGGGTTCAGAACTCAGCAGTTTAGAGAGAAAGGTCTAGGAGTTTCTGAAGGTGGAGGGCTTTGGGACCTTGTTGATGACAGGTGTGGGATGCAGAAGAGAAAATGTGTGGCTTTACAAGATGGGTCTATGTAGAGCACATAAATCATGGATGGGCAAGAGGGAGGCTGGGGTGGAAACCTGGGCAAAGGCCTGACAATTGCCTACTCCCATAAAGTAGAAGGGACGTGTGACTTTCGAAGAAGCCTGCTGCTTCTCATTTAGTGCAAACTAGCAAAGGCAATCTGAGGCTCATAGCTCCTTCAAGATTAGGTGCCACCCAGTAGACTGTTTACTAAAGCACTTCCGGGATCGTTACTTCTGGTGACTGTACCTTGGACTCCCGTTTTACTCTGGGTGCCCTGGCATACCTTTGTCTGCTCCTTTCTGCAGCCATCTGTTATTCACCAAATGATGGGGATCCAAAGACCAGTTGACTTTGGTTGGCTGTAACACGAGTTCCTGGATATGTATTGACCACTTTCCATGTGCCAGACACTTCCGGGCTCTGGTGATGGAGCCCTGGACAGGATAGGTGCTCTCTGGATGGAGCCCAAGGTCTAGGGAAGAGTCCAAAGCATACTGTCAGAGCTCTCAATCGTACCCAGCCTTGAGTCTACGTGCACGGGCAATGCACACAGTTGAACAGGGAAGTGAAGCACACGTGTGCATAGGTGTGTGGGCAGTGACATGGGGGAGGAGGACAGAAGGGAAGGGAGAGCTGTGTTCTGGGGACGACAGCATTCGTGTTCTCCAGGGTAGAAGCTTCTTTCCTCTTGCTGAGTTTCTGAATTTGGCTTCATGAAAGATTGGCAATACAGAGCAGGCAGACAGCAAGCCCAGGGCCTGTGCCTTTAATTTGATTAAATACAGGACCTGGATGGCTTCAAGTCCTACTGAGGATGCCCTTGCAGGTCTGTTCCAACTTCTTTACCCAAACCCTTTCATCTCCCCTGGCCTCTTCAGGTCAGTAATGTGTTTTGTTTGTCTGTTTGACTGGGCTCCTGTGTGGGCCTAGTTTTCTTGCATCTCCTGTAACTGCCTGCCCTGAGTTTTAAAGGAAGGGGGTGTGGACAACAGAAGATGCCAGAAGCTGTGGTATAGAAGCTAAGAGCTGGAAGATGGCACAGAAGTGCTTTAATCCCTTCACTTTACAGCAAACTATTTCAGAGCAGCTGGTTCATTTCTAGCAGAACCAACTAATTTCCAAGGCCCACTGGTGTGGTTCAGGATCAGTTCCAGTCCGAACAGGGCATGCTTATTCTACACGGTTTCCTCTTCTCTGGTAGGAAATAAGGCAGACACGGGTCTCATATCCCTCGCTTCTGTGGTCTGCACTACCCAGTGGGCACTCTACACACAGACTTAAACCATCTCTGTCCTAGATACTTTTGTACTTGACCTGAGGGTCTAGATTATATTTGGAAGTTCTTGGAGACGGCGTCTGTTGGGGGTAGATACCAGACTAGGTTTAGAGAGAAATAGGTTCAAACTTTGAAATTGTCTTCTGCTTCCTATGGGCCATTTCTTTACTTACATTATACAATGAGGATGTGAAGAAAGAGTCTCCTCCCCAGAGCTCGTGTGTGTGTGTGTGTGTGTGTGTGTGTGTGTGTGTGTGTGTGACTTGCATAGCACAGCACTGCACATATTAATTACTGGATGCACGATCAAGTAAGACAGCGGCTAGTTCTTAGGTTGCCCATCACAACCTGACATGGTCTCCTCTACCTAGACCCCTATTTCAAGTGATACAGAAGCGGGGACATCTTCAGCTGTTGGATTTTCCCCACTAAATCTAATGATGGCTTACCCAGGATGTGGCTGCATAAAGGTTATTTCTAGGTTTGCATGACGCAGAAATCCATACTCACCAACTACCCAGATCCTACCCTGTCCATTCTCTAGTGTCTGACAATTGTCACCTTCCCTACACTGTCCTGTCTTATGCCTGGAGGTGGCCACGATGCCCTTAATTTGATGACTTTAGTTATTTAATAATTAATTCACTTTTACAATGGCTGCTTTATCTTAAATCCTCATCTGATCGAGGTGCCAGCTAGACAGATGGATTACATTAAAGTTATTCTCTTAGAACCTTTGGATGGTTTATGAGAGGATGTTCAGACAGTGCCTCTGAAGCCCCTTGTCCTTGGGGCTTTTCACATTTGCTAAATATAACCCCTGGTCAATCGCACACAGAGACAAGATGTTATTTACATCCTATTAGGCTAGTGAAAGTGCCCAGGGCAAATGTTAACAACCTCTAAGAAAGGCTAAAAATAAAAGTGAGCTCACACTCACGCCCTGGCAGCTTCTCCATATCATTGTCAAGGGCAGACACAATGCCTAACCTGCTGCGTGGTGCTGAGACAGTTATGTCCGTGTCCCTCCCGGGCTATGTATGCACTTAGGTGTGTCTATGAGAGTGCATCCAGGTCTGGCGCGTACCCTTGTTCTAGGGACTTTAGAAGGGTGAGGCATGTAGATTTCCTGAACCCAATTTGGGACAATGTGGACCATTCCACGAGAACTTGTGTCAACAACAAAAATATAATAAGAGAAACATACATATGATAATTGTCCATTAACATCAGTGTGGTGGAGGGCTCAGTATGCCGGCCTGCTTCCTTACTCCTGTGTGTGTCCTGTGTCTGTGCTCCTTGCACTGAAGGAGTATCTCTCACCTGCTAGTGAAAGAAAAATGGGTATGTCGTAGCTTCTCCTAAAACTGTGGCCTCATCTTCGCTCATTTTGATTCAAAGATTTTCGCGTTTGGAACGTAGTTCCCTGCATTTGAGTTATTGTGTTGGGAATGAGCACGTGTTCATTTCAGACATTCTCAAGGAGCATCTGAGCACAGCTTCATCGCCAGAGACACCACGTCAGCCAGAGGCAGAGGGTTCCCAGGATTACTGTAGATGTTTCAAGCACATCACTGAGATTGATTGTGCAGAAAACTGGGGCAGCAAAGGATTCCTTGGCGTGAGCCTTTTTGCCATGCAGAATCTCACTGCAGATGCCACATTCAGAGACAGTCGCTGGTGTCAGGTCCTGGCACCTTAATGGCAAGGAGCTGTTGGTTCTTATTCAGAGGACACGGCCGTGGCTGGTCCGCGGTTATCCAGTTAGTGAGGGATTAGGCCTCCTGCAAGACGTTTTCAGGTCAGCTCCATAACCCGTTATCCCCATCTAAGACTCTTGTTAATTTTCTTTTTACTGTCTTCATCCTAATGCCCCGAGCATACATATCTTGATTTCAAAACTCTGGAGTTTTTGCCTTTAAACTCCACACTAGTGGTTACTGTCTCTGTGCCATCAAGTTAAGTGACAATCCCTTCTTTAGAGTGCCAGGGGACCTGCCCAGCAGCTAGGTTTTAGCCCAGCAGTTGGCTTAGGGTTTACTACAGGGTCATTGGTGTCATGCCCCAGCCTGTATGCTGCTGCCCCAGATGACCATGCTGTTCTTTTCTGCTGGAACACAACCTAAGTTTACGCAGCTTGAGTCCATCTTCCTTGTTACTCTTTCTAGATGTTTGGAAATGGATTTTTTTCAACTCTATTATTTATTCCATGGTCTCATTTTCTGGTGGTAGGGTTTGGGAAGAGATTTTTTTTTAAAGGGGATACAGAAATGTGGGCAGGTAAGTGGGTGGGATCTCCCAGTGAGAATCAGCCAGGCTGGATACAAACACGGGGGACGAGTGGAGGCTGTAAATGAAGTCTAAAGTTTGGTCATGACTTGGCAAACACAGAATGGCAAACATTAAATGTTTGCTTTATCATTCTTTAACTTTATGGTTGTTTGCTTTAGTGGTGGCACCAGTGGGGTGAGAGGGGAGGGGAGAGGCTTTTTCTCCCCACGAGAAGTGGTTATGCTGTTTGGTTCGTCAGCCTGACAAAACCGAAATGTTTATGGAAGAGAGAACTTCAATTAAAAAATTGTCTCCATCAGTTTGGCCTGTAAACATATCTGTGAGTTAGTTTTCTGTTTAATGATTGATGTGGGAGGGCCCAGACCATTCTGGGCAGGTGGTCCTGGGCTGTATAAGAAAGTAAGCTGAGGAGCTGGAGCCATGACTCAGCAGTTAAGAGCACTGACTGCTCTTCAACAGTCTATAACCCCAGTTCTGATGGCCCTCTAGGCACTGCATGCATATAGTGCACAGGCATATATGCACTATACCCATATACACAAAGATTAATTTACAAAATGAAAGAGAGAAGGAAGAAAGAAAGAAAGAAAAAAAGGAGAGAGAAAGAAAGAGAAAGAAGAAAGAAAAGATCTGAACAAGTCATGGAGAATGATCCAGTAAGCAGCTTTCCTCCATGTTTCCTGCCTCTGCTCCTGTTTAAATTCCTACCCCGACTTCCCTCTAGAATGGATTGTAATTAGGACGCATAAATCAGATAATCCTTCTATCCCTAAGTTACTGTTGGTCAGTTTATCATAACAGAGAAGCAAGCTGGACAGTGATGTTTGCACCTCACTTGTCTGATAACGTCTTAGATTTTTTTAAATGTGTATGTAGAGACATCTCTCTCTCTCTCTCTCTCTCTCTCTCTCTCTCTCTCTCTCTCTCTCTCTGTGTGTGTGTGTGTGTGTGTGTGTGCGCGCGCGCACTCGCGCGTGCTCCTGTACTTGCCAGGGCACACTTTGAAAGTTGCACAAATTGCGGGCGTGGGTTCTCTCCCACCATGCGGGTGAGATTGAATGTAGGTCATCAGACTGGTCAGCTAACACCTTCACCTGGTGGGCCATCTCACTGGCCTTATGCCTCACGTGTTTTATATTGTCTTTGGGAAAGTCCAAGATGTCATGGGTATGGTAAACAATGCTTTGCAGACCGCTGTCAACAGATGGTCAAAGAGGAAGGTGAATTTGTAGATGTCCGCCAGCCAGTATGGGGGCACGAACTCTGTGGGACTGACTGATGGTGAGTCAGAACAGAGCTGTGTTGTAATGTGAAAATACACACCGAATTTACAGGACTTAGTATGGAAAGGAAATTTGTGAGGCATGGTGGCCCACATGGTTAATCCCAGCACTCAGGAAGCAGAAGCAGATGGGTCTCTGTGAGCTCCATCCAGCCTAATCTACACAGCAAATGTCAGGCCAGCCAGGGCTACACAGAGAGTACACACATACACACACTCACACATATGCACACACACACTCACACACACATTCAACGTATATATCATATGTATATATATATATGAAAGTTATTCATCATCCATATATTCAGTTATACATTAGTGATAATGCTTTCTGTTTACTACATGGTGAAAAACTACCTAGCGCATATCAGGTTAAAATGTACTAGTTAATTGTTTATGTGATTTTAATTTTTTTTTGAGACAGAGTCTTACTGTATAGCCCTGACTGGCCTAGAACTTATTTT
This sequence comes from Microtus ochrogaster, assembly GCF_000317375.1. Lineage (NCBI taxonomy): Eukaryota > Metazoa > Chordata > Mammalia > Rodentia > Cricetidae > Microtus > Microtus ochrogaster. The sequence goes on from NC_022019.1 coordinate 5,313,015, forward strand.
GTAGGCTAGGTTGGCCTTGAACTCACAGAGAGCCACCTACATCTGGCTCTCAAGCGCTGATATTAAAGGCAAGCACTACCATACCCAGCTTTTAATTTTACTTTTATTTTGTATGCCTACTAGAAATTAAAATAATTAGTATACAGGGTATTAGATTTTATTGTGGTATTTTAAATCTAGTGTTAAAAAATTTAAAGGATGTTCATAGCTTGTGTCCTATTTCTGTTGGACAACACCTTTACAGATCAGGTTCAAGTTTTATCTTACTCTCTGACAGTTTTATCCATGTCACATTGATCATACTCACTCCATGTCCACTCCAATTCTCCTTCATCCTCTCATTTTTGCTCTGAATATCCCAACATGTCCTTTTCTACCTTCATGCTCCTCGCTTTTGTAACCCACTGAGCCCAGTTAGTGCTGCTTGATAGAATGTTTATTGGTCTTGTTGTCTTGATATAGTGCAGGCCTTGTGCAGGTGACCATAGCTGCAAAGGAGACCTTGTGTAGGTGACCATAGCTGCAAAGGAGGCCTTGTGCAGGTGACCATAGC
>NC_022019.1:5313667-5338193 GCF_000317375.1 Microtus ochrogaster
TGCAAAGGAGGCCTTGTGCAGGTGACCATAGCTGCAAAGGAGGCCTTGTGCAGGTGACTACAGCTGCAAGGGATTCATGAGTTATGTCTGGTTCAAACATTTCTGCTCTGTTGTACTTGAAATTGTGTACTTCCTGATGTAAAATGATCCAAGTAGGAAACTGAGATTGTGGGAGGGTGGGTTCCAGATGCTTGCCTAGGGTTCTCGGCTTCTTCCCAGGGAAGACATCAGAGCCCACGTTCTTAGATTCCTACAGAATTCCTTCCAGGCCTATATTGTCTTCTTACCTTGTATGAAATTTCCTTTGGGAACAATCTATTTTAATTTTGAAAATAAACTAGGTCATACTACTGTGAAATTCTATTCTATTTCTTTGAACCCAGTCTCTTGACGAAATCAAACTGCTTCAGTCTTTGACTGTTGTCTGATAATTTTAGCCAAGGTTTGTAGAGATTGTTGGATAGGATGATCTATGAATTCATGGGATAAAGGACTCATGGCCTCATGTGGCACCTTGCAGAGAGAACAGCCTCACATCGTCACTGTCCAGTCCCAGTCCCCTTCACAAGACCAGTGACTGTCTCAGATGTCGTTTCTTTTCTAGGTATTAATTAGTGTTGAGCTGGGCTTGTTTTAGAGAAACAGGTGTTACCCCACCCACCCTCTCTCCATGTACTTCTTCTCTTTACTGCGTTATCTTCTCACCTATGTGTAACAGAAAAGCTCAGGAAGTAAACGCCAAAGGGGGAAAACCCCTGAGTAGATTTGCTATAGTCTGGATATGGTTTGAGTCTGTCCCCAGAGGCTCTTGTGTCAGAAGCCTGGTTTTCAGTGTGGTGGTGTGGTGACTTGGGGCTTAGCAGAACATCTTTAAGTCAGTGAGAATGTGTCCTCAGAGGAGATTGAAGTCATTCTTGTGCGACCTCTAGTTAGTTCTCCCAGAAGGTTGCCATAAAGGATCAACCTGGACATGCAGCGGCTTCTCTGGCTTCTTCTCATACCATGTGACTTTCCTCCACACGTGTGTGCCTGCCAGTGCAATACTAGCCATCATGAGGTCCTCGGTAGATCTTAGTTGAGGCCTGAACCCTGCAGAACTGTGAGTTAAACAAACCTCTTTTCAAATTAAAGTTGTTTACCTTCCAGTGTTTCAGTAGAGCAGCAGAAAATGGAGCAAGACTGTGTGGAAGCACACTGGGGCTCTCAGCATCCCCAAGTCTTGTGGAGGAGAAGACAAAGGTAGGTTTTATTACAAGGGATAATGCTGAAAATCTTTAATTGTTCAGGATTCTGAGAGCTTAGGGATTACGTTTAAATCACACAATCTTAAGTTTTTCTTAAGCTGTCATAGTAAACAGTGGCGGTGGCCAGGCAGCAAACACCGTGTGATTATGTTTAGCTAACATTGCCTGGGTAGTGTACAGTTAGTGTGCTTGCTCTTTGGATCTATGAGTCCCATATATGATGAACGGCTGACTATAGTGTTTAGTAGCTTTCAACAGGGAGTCTTAGACTACACACATGGGGATAGAGTGAGGCTGAGGGGCACAGGGAAGGGGAGCCATTCTGTAGTTATAAGTCTCTCATCTAGACTTTTTAAACATGAGGAATATGCAGGGCAATGCCAGTAGTGATAAACTGAGGGTGTGTGATGACGTCACAGTGTCACATTGTGGTGTCAGCACCATGATGTCAGCACTTGTAATTTTATGTGGAGACAATGTTGTGGCATGTCTCCCCACAACAGTAACATAAAGAATCGCTCTCCTGCCCTAAAGATCTCTGTGCCGCGTTCGCTTGTCCCACCCTCCTTCCTGACCCTTCGGAGCCCTTGTGAATTTTACATTTCCATGCTTTTGCTTCCTGTAAATGTCAGACATTGGGAGTCAGCCCATCTCTAGCCTCTCAGACTGGTTGCTTCTACCTTGTAATATGTACTTAATGTTTCCTCTTATTTTATCTGGCTTGGTAATTTCTTTCTTTCTTTTTTCCCTGAACAACAGTTAGTTATTTGCATATTTTCCATTCATCCACGGGAGGGACGTCTTGCTTGTGCCCAGATGGACGGAATGTGCTGGCTAGTGGTTTGGTTTTGCTTTTGTCATCTTGACAGAAGCCAGGGTTATCTGGGAACCTCAGCTGAGGACTTGCTGTTACCAGACTGGCCTTGTAGGCAGGTCTGTAGGACATTGTCTTAATGATTGCTGTGGGAGGATCCAGTCCACTATGTGACACCACCCTCGGGCAAGTGGTCCTGGGCTGTATAAGAAACCAGCTGAAGCCATGCGGCAGTGCGCATGCCTTTAATCCCTGCACTCAGGAGGCAGAGGCAGGCGGATCTCTGTGAGTTCGAGGCCAGCCTGGTTTACAGAGCTAGTTCTAGGACAGGTTCCAAAGCTACAGAGAAACACTGTCTCGAAAAACCAAAAAAGAGAGATGCCTGTCAGCAGCGTTCCTTCATGGGTTCCTGCCCTGCCCTCCCTCAGCAGTAGACTACAAGCTGTAAATGAAATAATTTCTTTCCTCCCCTAAATTGCCTATGGCTGGTGTTTATCACCATAACAGAGAACACACAGTGTGGGGTGTTATGGTTTAAGCTGCTCTCAGAACTTGTGTGCAGGCTTCTGTGTGGACAATCGTATTCATAACAAAGCAAAATTGCTGGGCCATATGGTGAGAGTGTTTTGTTTTGTGAGAGTGTCTGTTGCCTTGCAAAGCATCTGTAGCATTTTGCACTCCTGTTGAGAGTTCACACCATTCCATGTCCTCATCCACCCTTGGCATTGTCATTATTTGGAATTTTAACCACTCAAAAGGCATGTATTAATATTCTGTTCTTTTAATTTGCAAGTTCATGACAATATGGGATGGACATCTTTCCATGATTAATTGCCATGTGTATTTCTTTCCATGCTTAATTGCCACGTGTATACCTTTCTTTCCGTACTTAACTACCATGTGTATACCTTTCCATGATTAATTTGCCATGTGTATACCATTCCATGACTAATTTGCTATGTGTATACCTTTCTTTCCATGTTTAATTACGATTCGTATACCTTTCTTTGATGAAGCACCTATCCAAATCTTTTGCTCCTTTTCAAACTGAGATGATTTCTTACTAGTGATTTTCAAGAGTCCCTTATATGTTTAGGATTCAAATCTTTTATCAGAGATGCATTTCCCAAATGCTTTCTTCTAGCTCATGGGTTTGCTTTTCATTAATGTAACAGTGACTTCTTGACAAATAGATTTATTTTTAGTTTTTAAGATTTTTTATTGATTTTATTGAGCTCTACATTTTTCTCTGCTCCCCTCCCCACCTCTCTCCTCCCCTTCAACCCTCTCCCAAGGACCCCATGTTCCCAATTTACTCAGGAGATCTTCTCTTTTTCTACTTCCCATGTAGATTAGATCCATGTATGTCTCTCTTAGAGTCCTTATTGTTGTCTAGGTTCTCTGGGATTGTTATTTACAGGCTGGTTTTCTTTGTTTTATGTTTAAAAATCACTTATGAGTGAGTACATATGATATTTGTCTTCTGGGTCTAGGTTACCTCACTCAAAATGATGTTTTCTAGCTCCATTCATTTGCCTGCAAAATTCAGGCTGTCATTATTTTTTTCTGCTGTGTAGTACTCCATTGTTTAAATGTGCCACATTTACCATATCCATTCTTTGATTGAGGGGCACTTAGGTTGTTTCCATGTTCTGGCTATGACAAACAAAGCTGCTATGAACATAGTTGAGCACATGTCCTTGTGGCACGATTGAGCATCCTTTGGATATATACCCAAAAGGTTACAGAGTTGAGACCACACAGCATATGCAATTCTGAGGCTGGAACACACTAGGCAAACACTCGACTCTCTGGGCTGTATATCCAGTCCCCAACATGGAGTTTGATTCTTTGTGTCTTAGAAAATGCTCTTTATATTCTTGTAGTCAAGCGATGGTTTTGGCTTATGGGATCTAGGCACTGCTTACCTTCAGCACCTGGACATACTGCTCTCCGGCCGCCTGCCCCAGGTTTGCTGAGTGGAATCCTGGTCCTCATTCTCCTTCATTTCTTCTGGGCTAACTGCAGATTCGCCAGTCTCCAGTGATGTAGCTGTTCTTCGCCTTGTGAAACCTCAGCAGGTGTTTCCCGTTACCTCCTCAGTGCTGGGAATTGTCGTTTGACCTGAGGATTGTCTCTGTGCTTGTCTTTGGGGGAGGACTTTTCAAGTCATACAGCTTCAAGTTTTCTCTCCCTGCAGCTTCCCACCAGGCTTCTGAGACACCATCCTCTCCCCAGTTCCCCCTTGTTCTCTCCATCTCCATTTGTTTCGGACAGATTACTTGACTTTGCTACTTTGTCATCCACAATTCAGCTTTTCCTCTCCAATTGCCAGGAGCTATCAGGCTTTCTTCCAAAAGTTAGTCTTTTTTTTTTCTTCTTTTCTTTGTGGCTGTAGGACAGTGTTGAATATTGGTGCCTGGCTTCTGTCCTGGAGAAGATACATTATAGTCACGTGAGAGCCTTTTCTAGCCACTTTGATATTTGAGTTTTTTGAGAAGCGAATCATTGCCTCCTTTCTCATGCACAGAAATTACCTATGGCTCCAGAACTCCATTGTTCCCTTGAAGTCAAGGGTTCCTGGAAGGTGCAGAGAGAAGCTGCAGGGGCCTCCAACAGTGTTTTTAGTGAGTGCAGGGTTGAGTGGGACCCATTGCCCTGGTTGGACTGCACTGGTGATACTTGTTCTGTGGGCGTGGCTGCTCATGGTTCCTCCCATTGTCATGTTCACAGTGCACTATCTTGTGAATGGAACCCCACCAGAGGGAAACAGCTTCCCCACTGCCACAGGCTGACGTGTTGAAGTACATTGTGGGTCATATCAGCCACGTGAGGTATTTCTTTTAGTCTTTCCTCTTTCCTTCCTTTTTCTGGATTGTGTGCTTCCCGTGATGCTATTTTTGTTTGATTTTGTCTGACATGGATTTTGAATTCAGGCAATTCCGTGACCCGGATGACCTAGACAACTTACTTCCTAAGTATTTTCAGGGGAGTTACCTAATTCTCTTAGTCGCGCCGTCTCCTGTCTGTAAAGAGTGGCTGCTAACACCTTTCTACCCTGAATGAATTCTTGAGCAACTTAAGCAAGGTAACCCCTTTACGCATGGGCCATGACTCAGGACTTAGTGTTGCTTATCACTGGGAAATCAATTGCTGAAGCTATGGTTACTAATGTGGTGGTGTGACATTCTTGAGTGTCACGCTAGGGGCACAGGGACTGAACTGCTTCCCCTACCTCAGGGCATCTGTATCTGTGCTCTTCTTGCCTCTGTGCCATTTGAGCTCTGCATGGAATCAGCAGCATTGTGGGGACAGTCCAGCCATCACCACATTGCAGAGCAGTGAAGGTGTGGGCAAACCCGCCTCCCACGGGAGGAACAGGATCTTGTCTACATGATTATGGTATTTTGTTAAACTTAGAATGGTGATCAAGCGGTGTCTTGTTAAGTAGCCCCATGACATACCCTCGCTCCTGGAATGGATGCTGAAGCAGGCTGAGTCGATTCAGTAAAGCTGTTCTTGGCTGTGTTCTGGACCAACCACTCCCATCTTCTCCTTACTACAGATGGAAGGCAGGAAGGACCACCAAACTTTGCAATAATTAATGATGTCCCATTTTCTTCTTAATTTCCACAAAGCACATCTTACTGAGTGATCTTCTGCCTTCCTGTCTCGTCCTGTAAACACAGGATTCTGTGTCTTTTCTCTCAAGCCATAGGGATGTTGATGATCCTAACTCCTTGAAAGCAAAGCAAACAGGATCATTGTGAGCTTGGGACCAAGGGCACTACCATAACCAGAGAAAATGTTGCTGAGCTGGTTCTACCTAGAAAGCAATTGAGGATTTCCAGGACAGTGTAACAGCCACGAGCCTCAAATGACATGCATTAGCAAGACTCAAAATAGCACAAATCCGTCTGAGCTGCACGGGGGCAGTGCTATATGTTTTTCATCTCCTAATGCCTTTCTCTCTCGTTTAAGTACATTCACCTCTGTTCATGCTTCTGCCTTTCTAGAAGACTCCGAGGTGGCACAGTTTACATCCCGGTTGTTTGTGGATTCCAGGTGAGCTGCTGGGGGTGTTTCCTTAGCAGACCACATGTATAGTGGCAGTTGGCATCATTCCTAATGATGCAATCACATACCTCTGCCTCATATGCCTTGCTGGTCTCTAAAAGGGGTATCAATAACAGACCACTTTACCAACTCATCTCAAGGCCCCTGTTGTGAGTGTGCTACATCAGAAACATAGATGGACACACTATGTCTTTCCACAGTGTCAGGATTTATTGAATAGCAATGGTTTTACAAGCTACCTTGATGCCAGCTGAGGTAGTTTTTTTTTTTTTGTTCCTGTCTTAACTACTAGTATTAACTGCTGGAACATATTACATACTACAAAGTAAATCTATCATCTATCTATCTATCTATCTATCTATCTATCTATCTATCTATCTATCTCCTATCATATAGCTATAATCTATCATCTATCAATTATTTATTGTAAATGAAGGCTTTTCCCTCTTTCCTGGTCCCACATCCACTTTAAAAATAGTCACTTGAAGGCTTAATATTAATTACAAACCATTTGACCTATTGCTTAGGCCTATTACTAACTAGCTCTTACAACTTGAATTAATCCATTTCAATTAATCTATATTTTGCCATGCGACTTCATGGCATTATCTGTTCTTTATTACATCTTGTTTGGCATCTCGGCTGGCTGGCATCTCCGCTTACTCTACACTTCATCTCCCTGTGTTCCTGCATCTCTGCTTGGTTTTCTCATCTGGCTCTTTCCTGACTTGCTATAGGCCAAATCAGCTATCTTATTAACAAATGGGAATCAAACACATTCATAGCATTCAAAAGGGTTATCTCTCATAGAGATATATGTTTATCTATTATGTTTATCTGTCATCTATCTATCAATTATCTATAATCTATCATCTACCAATTATCTATTATTTTCTATCGATCATCTGTCTGTCCTTTTGTCTGTATTACAGAGTGACTACAAAGGGTTAAAGGGACTGTAGCCAAGTTCAAGGAGCTTCAGGAGCCTGGTTGGAGGCAGTAGGAGGCTGAGTGGGCTGCAGAGAAAGAACGTGAAGGTCTCAGACGAGACACTGTGCTGGCATTCTGCTGAAGCGTCACTGCAGAGATAAGCCAGAGTCAGGGTCGAGATGACCCTTGGTGTCACACTTAGTTGCAGTATTGAAGTACAGGTCAGTGGAGACTGTGGAAGTGAAGGGTGGGACAATGTTCAGATGGTGACCAAACATAATGACAGATAGCCATTCTGGTAGCCATTGACAATAATGGAGATCAAGCTGGATTGAAGCCCCTGAGACGGTCAGTCAGGAGTTTTCTGCCTGTTGGTGACTTGACAAACATGCCAAGTAGTGAAATGGTAGATCAGTAGGAGCCGCAGTCACGGACATGGCAGGAGTCCTCCCTCCCTCTCACAGGGCCCAGGTGAGAGTGTTGCACCCTTTCCTCAAGTCTAATAGGCTTGGTGGTTTCCTAGGGCCAGTTTTCCTGATATGATTTTACTACCTCCATAACCCCTATCACTCCAGTTTACTTAGATAAATTTCTAGGGTGGCACTATTTACTTTTAGAAGTTACCAGTGTGTGCTTTGTGTGTACCAGATAGATGGTGCTGGTTACGAGCTCAGTCAGACAGCCTCTGGGTTTGGACTCAAAATGGAGTTAAGTGCTGCTTGTAACACGTAGCTCTCAGAGGAAAGCATAATCTGAAAACCACTGTTCTACCTGATAGAGCAGGAAGGATAAGGAGAGAAAGAAGGAAGAGAGATAGAAGGGAGGAGAGAGAAGGAAGAGGGAAGGAAGGAAGGATGGACCTGTCTCAGTGAAAAGTTGGAGGGAGAGTCTAAGGCATAGTAGTATGTCTCAGGAACAGGTGTGTAGCCTGTACCGGGTCTGCAAAAAGTCTGCAGTGAGTCTGCCAAAGTCTGCAGCAAGTCTGCAAATGTCTGCAGTGAGTCTGTCTGCAGTGAGTCTGTCTGCAGTGAGTCTGCCAAAGTCTGCAGTGAGTCTGCCAAAGAGTGCGTAAAAATGCTTTCTTTACCTGTTTGAATGAAATTGATTTGCCAAGAAGGCTAAGAGAAATCCGATAAACTAAATCAGGGGTCTCAGACAGAGCTCCGTGATGTGAAAAGATCATTCTGCAGCCGCAGGGGATCGACGACACAGGACAAGCTGTCTGCTCACGATGGGAGACCAATAAAGACATTGCCTCTTAAAATGAAATGACAAAGCAAACAGTGGCCTGGGTAAGGTAGTGGCAGTCAGTGCGACCTGGAGGACGGGGGCTGAAGTCTTTGCTTTCCTTCTCTGAGCTGAAGATAAGCAGGGAAAACCCCAGCTGATTTATTTATTTACTCATTTTTTTTTTTCGAGGGAGGGTTTCTCTGTGCTATTTACTCATTCTAATCTACTCCTTTGGTTAGCACACAGAGAAGTTGGTTTCACTGTGACATGCTCACACATGCATGTCATTCTACTTTGTTCTGCCCCTTTGCTGCCTTCCCACACCCCCTTTGCTGTTCTCTGCCTCCCTCAAATCATTCCAACTTCTGCTTTCACACCACGTGCATCCTGCTCTCCAGTATTCCTGCTCCTCCTTTCTTTAGCCGCCTTCCTTACTTCTTAGGGGGTTCAGTCTCCACCCCCTCTCTCTTACACACACACACACACACACACACACACACACACACACACACACACACACACACACAGAGTCTAGGTTCTTTATTTTAAGTCAGGCTTATTTTGCTCAACACAGTGATCTCCAGTTCCATCAGTTTCCTTTCAAATGTCATGATTTCTCTTTTCAACCGAATAGAATTTCATCATATATATTACCACATTTTTTAAATTCCTTCATCTGTTGATGAGCATCTAGGCTGGTTATACTTCCCAGCTGTTAAAAATAAACACGGACATGCGAACATCCCTGTGTGTAGACTCACAGTCGTCTGGGCATATACCAGCAGTGTACATATGGTCATATGGTTCTAGTTTTAGTGTTTTCAAGAATCTGTTGGTCACTTGTATTTCTTTCTTGGAGGACTATTCAGTTTATCAGCTCAATTTATTGACTGGATGATTTTTTTTCTTCGTATTTAATTTTGAAGCTCTTTATGTTCTTGTTTATTAAACATCCCTTGACTCCCTGACGTTGGATGTTTAGCCGGCAAAAGATTCTCTCCAGTTCCATAGCTGCCCCTTCACTCTGCTGGGTGTCTCTTTTGCTTTTCTATTCCATGCAATTCCAATTGGAAAATCCAACATTTTAGATGCAAAGGAAATAAAGTAGAAATCCTTAGGCTTTATGGTGTTAAAGCAGAAATAAAACTTTATTTATTTGAAATTTTATTTTTCTTGTATGTTCTCCTTAAAATATTAAATCTGTACTTAATAAATATTTATTAGCTGAGGAAATAAGAAAATGGACTTAGCATAAGGTCAGATAAATTCAACACTTTTGGTGAGGCAGGCCCCAGTGGACCAGACTCATTGGGACACCTTCAGGCTCCTCTCTCAGGTCAGTGATAAATCAAGTAGAGCGCAGGGGGATAAGATCTATGGGTTAGGGCTATGGATGAGCTGCTCTGAGTGGATCCAGGAAGCATTGTCTTTGGTGACAGATAAGGAAGTGTCTTTGGGACCCTGTTTATCATGTTCAGCTTTGCAGAGAAGTACCAAAAATATCTCTGTCTAGTGAGTTCTTACTCAAACCCTACCAAGCTTTATTGAATATTTTTCATGTCTAATGTGTCAAGCAGCGACCTGGATTCAGAGGGTGATAAAGGATGTAAAATTTGGTTCTCTTTGTTAAAGGATGCACGGTTTCTGTTTCCAAAGAATTTGCCTTGTGGGCTTGAGAGATAAGACCTGGACAGAGAAGCAAGGATAGAAAATAAATGCTATGCTAAGGTAACCATGGAAGGTTCCACACAGTGTAATTCATGGCTGATGACTTCACAATGATACACGAACACTGGAAGCAGAGACCGGACATGGCGTGTGCTTTAGCTTTTAATTTAAAAAATTACTTTGAAAATTTTTATTGAGGGGGGGAGGGAGAGAGGGAGGGAGGGAGGAGGGGGGAGGAGAGGGATTTGTGCGTATGAGAAGGGCATGTGGCAGTCAGAGGGCGACTCTGTGGAGTTGGTACCTCTCCTGCCTTACGTGAGTTCCAGCGATTGAACTCAGGTTCTCAGGCTCTCTTGGGTGGCACAGCCCTTTACCTATTGAGTCATCTTGCTAGCATAATGATATGCTTTTAATAAGAAGATTTGAGTTAGATTCTCTTTTTTGAGTTACTTAATTCAAAATGTCATTCTAATGGCATAGGCAATCTTTACCTTTAATTTTTTCCACGGAGTCTCACTGTCTATAGCTCCATCTGGAGTTTGATAGGACTAGTAGGCCGGCCTTGAACTCGGCCTCAATCCTCCTGCCTCCGCCTCCAAAGAGCTGGAACTCTAGGCACAGATCATCCCATGCTTTTGCTGTCTGTCCGCTTTCACTTACCACATGGCTGTAATGTCCATCTTGGTGATAGCACTCAGCAATATGAAGAAACCAACATACACTACCTGTGAGATTTCTTGGATGGAGGAGGAGGTGGTGATAGTGATGGTGACAGGTGGTTTACGGGGGACAAGGGGAAATTTCCTTAGCTATTTGAAGGTTCACTGCCATGAAATGATGATAGACTGAGACAAGAACACAGAAATGCATTAATATGTGGTATGGGTTGGGTGTGAAATGACCCTCAAAACTCATTTTGATGGCCTTGTCACCAAAGCAGTGTTGGGATGAGACTGGATTGTGTTTTCCCTGACTTAATTAATAGATTAATTAATTGATGGATTTATAATATGATAGTGTTCTTTAGAGGCAGTGGAAAGTAGGAGGGGAGGTGTCGCTTGAAGAAGTCACTAAAAGTGTGTCCCTGAAAGATGTAGCTTGCTCTTGATGGGAGCAGCTATTCTGCCTCTAACCATTGTCCATGAAGTTTCTGCCTTGCCGTGGGCCTGACCACTTACACTTTTGAAAACATGAGTCAAAGCAACCCCCTTTTAAGTTACTTCCTCTGGTATTTTCTCATAGTAGTGAAATGTAATGTGCACAGCATGAACAGGGAAAGAAACGCAGCATGCATGGGGTAACACCCAACAGCAGCGCTTCTGTGGCATTTGAATGTAATTGCCCCCCTAATCTCATAGGGAGTGGTGCCCTTAGAAAGTGTGGCTTTGTTGGAATGGGTATGGCCTTGTTGGAGGACAGGGCAGGCTTTGAGGTTTCCTATGCTTAGAATACTGACCAGTGTCTCAGTCAACTTCCTGTTGCCTGCAAGATGGACTCTCAGCTCCAGCACCAAGTCTGTTTGTCTGCCTCCATGCTTCCCACCATGATGATAATGGACTGAACCTCCAAACTGTAAGCCAGCCACTCTCAATGAAATGTTTTTTTCCCCCATAGGAGTTATTGTGGTCATAATGTCTCCTCACAGCAATAGAAACCCAAACTAAGACAGCTTCCCTGCAGAGTCCAGACTTCTGAGAGGAACAGATGCTTGGTTGGGGGAGAATTTGGGGTGTTTTGGAAGTGGCTGAAGGCAAGCCATAGGAAGGACACAGACACAGGTTGCCTTAGGAGACAAAATTCTTTAGGCTAATTCTGAGAATTGTCTTCACATAAATGAAAACCATCCTGTCTTGAGCCCATTGACCCAAGCCCAAACCAATGGTCTTGGCTTTGTTTTTGCTTGATGAACAGCAATTCTATTCTTCTGAGAGAGTGTTACCAGAAGGTCTCCCTCCCACCTGTGGAAGAGTGAAGGGATTCAGAGACAAGGTGGGGGATGCCAGAGAAACTTGGAGGTGCTCCTATTAGTTCCTACACTGTTTCCTGAGCTCTAACTCATGAGTGGCATGAGTCAGAGGACTGTGCTGCAGAGACATGGCCTGACTCTGACAGAACCCCTGAGTCAGAGAGCTGCACTCCCAGATACTCAGCTCTGCCTCACTATGAACAAATCCATCCCAATCCAGTTCCTTCCTTATGCTCTCATGTGCCATATTTTCTCCCCACCCTAAGTTCGTTTGCATCTTCCCATTCCTTGTCTATCTGCCCGCACATCCATTCTACCATTGTCTGCTCATTTCCTTATTCATTATTTGGGAACCTTTGCTGAAGGCCTCTGCTGTGCCAGGCACTGGGCTGTGAGCAGGTCAAACAAGCTAAAACTCACAATCTCTGTCCCCAGGAGCTTCTTAATGAAGGGACAGCATTAAAATGGACAAGGAACAAAATCAGATAAGGTAACAACTGCTCTGTATTCTTGTTCCCTTTCCGTGTGACTCCTTGAGGGGCGGCGGGTCACTTGGCCTTCAGTTTCATGCCTTGAATATCATCATAAGTTTAACTGGTAAAAATAACTGGAGTTAAAGCCTTTTAGGTTTTTCGTTTGTTTGTTTTTGTATCAGGGAAATAATCCTTTGAGGTTCTTGACCCTGCGTGGTGACATTCAGAGACCACCCTGAAGAAATCCTTAGCCCATGGGGACTCTTGCTCAGGCTGCCTTAAGTGAGTTTTAGGGTCAGAAAGATGAAAATGTGGTGGCAGTGACATTGTCCTCATGAAGGATTTGGAGCTGAGAAAATGGTCTGTGATATGCCAGTCAGTGGGCAGCAATCTATCATAATGCACGATTACAAGTACATGGTTTAAAAATAAGACTATCAAATGCACTTGCCCCAGGATGTCCCTGGGTGCACTCGTTGATGCTGAGCCATGTGACGGGAACACCATGCCATGTCCCCTGCCTGGAGAGTAGAGATGCTCACCAATGCCCTTGCAGACTCAGCCAGGCTGGGGACTGCAGCAAGTGAAGTTGTGCCTTTCCCGTAGGTCCACACATGTCCGTCCTGCCCCGACGGTCCTCATTGGTGGTGTCGGCTTTCCTGATCGAGATGGAGAACTTTTCTTTCTCCAAGTCCCTGTGGCACTTTATATCATGCTTGAATTTATGGTTGCTTAAAAAAACAAAACAAAACCTTCTCAAAAGTATTTAGATTAAACTTGACACCTTTCATTGCCTTGAGGGAAAAATTCGAGATTGGTCCCATTGTGTACTGACCTGAACTGTAGCAGATGCTCAATCGTCAGTTTAACTCCAGGCCTCTGGAGGGGTCCAAGCTTCAGCACCAGACAGATGGAGGTTGAATTTCCAGATACTGGCCCTGAATCTTGGGAAAGGCACGAACCTTCTCAAAAGTCAGTAAACCAACCTATAAAACAGGAACACCTTCTCAGGATAGGGGGACACCAGACAACCTGTGAGTTGCCTGGCTTTTGATAGCTTTCCCATAAATACTGTTTTTGTTCTTTGGCTGCTGTTGAGCAATTAAATGAATGGTCAGTATAGCTGTCATCACCTTAAAAGCCATCTTAAAAATGGGTTGCAAGGGCCAGGAGAGTAACTCTCCCCTAATGTGTGGAAACTTGGGTCAGTAACTAACACAACAAAAATGAAAACCAATTTCAGAGGTTTTAATGTACAGTTTCTATTATCTAAGTCTACCTTATGGATTGTAGATGGGCTGGGCTTGTGGTTAGTGCCCAGCAAGACCACTGATGGAGAAAGAGGGCAATGTGACTGGTCCAGGATATGAAACCTCAGCAGAAGTTAGGAATGATGCAGAGAAGTTGAACTGAGGTAGGCGTCAGCAAAGATGCTGCCTTAGGAGAGTTCATAAGCCATGAGCTTGCTCTGTGAAGTTCTCAGTATCTGTATTCTATTCTGCAATCAAAAAAGTTACTGTTTTGTAGCAATAATGTAGCAATCAGAAAACCAAGACAAGTGAAGACTTAAGTGTGGATAGAATGTAGCAGTTTAGAGCTGACTTGACTCCTGGGCCTGCAGGGTTCTCAAGTCAGAGCAGGCAGAAGGAAGACTGGTTGTCGGCCAGGCAGCTTGGATACAGGCTGCTCCGACTGTGAGCCCTACTGACGTGCCACCCTCATGTACGTCTGTTTGATGGAAGGACCATATCAAGATGAGGCAGTTAAGAAAATGCAGACAGAGAAGAAAAGTGAACTACTTTGCCCATGTTAGCTTAAAGAAGGACCTGCATGGCCATTTGTGAAGGTGTCTCCAATGGACTCTCAGCATCCTAGAGCATGAGGGACTCCATGATAAACCTTGCTGAGCAACCCTTATCTTCCACGGCTTTCTCTGACCATTTCCCTTCTTACAATTTCCTGAGTCCGGAAATCGTTCCTTTCTCTCTATCTTGTTGAAACTGTGCAGTTATTTTCTTTTGTTGAGATGGTGTGCAAGTTCTCTGGACAAGGTCTTTCTCTGGCTCTTTCCCTTTCTTAATGTATAAAAAAAACCCTCCATATGCATCTAAGATATCAAAATGCAATTAAAATTTTAAGATGGAACTCTTTCAGTTCTCAGTCTGAATGACAGGGCCCAGCTGTTGAACTGGCTGGGACTGGCAGAGGGAAGGGATTTTGTCTCTCCCCCGTTCTTGTCATCGTTCTTCTGGCTGCTCCTCAGCTGGCACTGGTCCAACTCTGACGTGTCCACAGTAGAAGCCATCCTTCAGAGACAGGCCTTGGTAATACACCTGAAGGATTCAAAGCCAG
Organism: Microtus ochrogaster; assembly: GCF_000317375.1. Lineage (NCBI taxonomy): Eukaryota > Metazoa > Chordata > Mammalia > Rodentia > Cricetidae > Microtus > Microtus ochrogaster. The sequence goes on from NC_022019.1 coordinate 5,328,422, forward strand.
TGTGCTGCAGGCAAACCTATGTACTCACGTTTATGGTGGCACTGTTTGTAGCAGTCACGTTATTGTGGCAACCTAGAAGTCCAATGGGGGACGAATGGATAATTACAGTGTGGTGTATGTTGTAGTAATAGGAGCGGAGGGGCTGCATTCCCAGCACCCCAGCTGCCTGCTAGCTTATTCCCGAAATAACAACACATAAATTGTATTCATTTAAACACTGCTTGGCCCATTTCTATCTAGCCTCTTTTAGGCTAACTCTTGCACCTGGACTAGCCCATCTCTAATAATCTGCTGTAGCCCACAAGGTGGCTTACCTGGGAGATTCTAGCCTACGTCCATCCTGGGTCGGAGCTTCATCGCGTGTGCCTCAGAGAGCAGAGCTATCCCCGCATCCGCCCAGGAGCTGGGAGCATGGCGTCTCTGCTCCAGACAGCAGAGCTGTCGAGTCTGAGCTCACTTCCTCTTCCTCCCAGCATTCTGTTCTGTTTTCTCCACCCACCTATGTTCTAAGCTATGAGCCCAAGCAGTTTGTTTATTACTTAACCAATGAAATCAACAGATTGATATATGACACTCCCACATCAGTATGTACATAATCAAGTTTTATTTACCCAGAAAAAGAAGTAAATTCTGTCATTTGCAGGATAATTAATAGAAGTGGAGAGTCTCTTGTTAAGAGAAATAAGCCAGACTCAGGAAGACAAATGCTACATTGTCTCTCATGAACAGAATGTAACACGTGTATACACATGTCTGAAAGCCTATGATATAGTGATATAATGTAGCCTCTTGCTTTCTACAATGGTACCTAGTAATGCTTTTTAAAATTACCTAAGGAAAGGACTTGGTGCTTTATGTGTCATGCTTACTTTCTATGATCCTGGGCTAATTTGCCCTTGACCCCAGGTAGCCCCCATTGGGCCTCAGCCATGCAGTTGCTCTTCGGTGCATGCTTTTCTTCATGGTCTCCACCTTCCTTCTCACTAACTGGATCTTGAGGCTGATATTTTGGTGATTTTCAACACTGGCTCTGAGCTGGGGGTGGGAGGGAAAGCCTGCTTTTCTCATGGGTGCATTTGCTTTCTCGTCTGCTCTCAGACAGACGACCAAAAAGCAAGCTTGCCCTGAGCCAAGATCAATCTCAGGGGTTGATGCAAAGCACTCCAGTGATGTCCTTCGTGGCTATCAATCCACTGACACTGGAGTGTCAGGGCAGGACACTGAAAACAAGGGAAGCAAAGCAGCTTTCTTAATCACAGACAGGCAGCTGAGGACACTAGCAACCCGGGACCAGGGTGAGCCGCTTCCCCAAGGCTCAGGAGAGTTGCCCATGGCAGAAGGAGTCTTGTCTGCACATCTCCCACCTGTGTCTAGTTCTACCAGGGTTTTTACAACGAGGGCTCACAGGAGTGGCTGTCTAAGCACTCCATGATGGTCCTGGGAGGACTGTCAGAGCCCAGCCTGTTGCTGGTGTCCTGCTCATGTGTTTCCGTGGAGCCCCAAAGAGCCAGTGTTCTGAAACATGTGCTTCAAATCTAAAGCTGCACAGGTCTCTTTTAACCTTCTTGTTCGCTGCTGGTGAATAAGAAGTGTGTGACTTCTCAGTCTGACGCGAGGATGGGGGTCTCTGCTCTTCACCCACCTGACTCAGTTTGTGCTCACTCCTCAGGACCAGCCACTCCTCGTATTCTACTTCTTGGAACGCATTTTTCTTGACCAGAAATCACCCCCTTTTAACATTCTCCTTTATAATTCACAATGATCTTTCCATGTTTTCAGCCAGCTGACTACTGGCCCTCCTTGAGAAAGCTGGAGGGAAAGAAGACGCTGTCTCTCAAAAGCTATGGATAGTGTGACTACAGATGACGCGGGTTCAGTCCCAGGACCCAGTTGGTGGTTCACAATCATACTTAACGCTGGTTCCAGGGGATCCAGTGGCCTCTTCTAACCTTTACTGAGCCATGCAGATGAAACACACATAAAATAAGACACATCTGAAAAATATATTTTAATAAAAGCTTAAAAAGCTATAGATAAGATTTGGAAGGGACAGAAAAGAGGTTGTGCATTCTCTCCTGGGATGGAGGTGACGGAGAGATGAGAGAAAGTGATGCCATCAGTCACAAAACTTCCTTCCTTCGCAGCAGCCTCTGCACACGTGTGCCGTTAGCCTTTCTGGTCTTTATCTCTACTTGAGAAGGTTGCTGCAGGGGACGGCCATGACCCACATGTGTCCGTCTGCAGCCTGACCGAAGCAGAATCCCACACCTGCAAATGAGAACTGGGTATCTAATCTACATGTGTGACCTTGGGGATCATCCCTGAGGAACTCATACACTGCCAGGCAAGGCCTAATTCTCAAACTGAAGTTTGCATGGTGTCGCCTGGGTCTTGTGGTGTGGGCATGGCTGGGCCCCACCTCCGGGGGCTCTGGCTTACGTGGTCTTAGAGGAGGGCAGAGAACTGTGTTCTAACCGTTCTGTGACTATACTTCGGAAACTACTTGTGTCTGCTAAGATCGCAGTTTCTTGGCCCCTCTGGGGAGCACAGTGTTTCATATATGTAGCCAGACCATGGAAACTTGTCACTTCAATGAGGGCCTTAGCTTCCTCCAATCTTGAGAGCACTTACTTCTGGAAAGCTTTTTCCTTTGGAAGCTTTCTTGTCCTGAGGGATCTGAACGCCATCTGCTCTTTCTTGCTGACTCCGGACCACTGTAGTGAGCATCCATTATGGTTGTTCTCAGAAATGCACATGGGGTCATATTTAAGCCATCTGACTCCAAGGAGTCTGAGACTGCGCCAGCCAGCCCAGACTGCCGTCATAACAAACCAGGGCAGGCCTGGAGCCAGGGAGGGATGTGTGCATCCTTCTGTTCTTTGGCAAGTACTGGTCTTGTGATTGTGTGTTTATGAAAAGGCTTTGGGGGTGCCAGGGAGGGACCTGAGGGGGTTGGGCTCTGGAAAGAGCTTGACAGTGGCCGTTTACCTCAGTAGAGAGGCATTCCAGTGTTTCCAGAACAGTAAGTCTGTACTACCCGCCAGCTTACCGTTCGTATAACAAAACACCTAAGATAATCAGGTTATAAAGAGGAAAGGTTCATGTCGGCGCATAGCTTTGAAAGTTTCAGTTCATGATTGATTGGCTCTGTTGATTTGAAGCTGGGACAAAGTGGCACCTTATGGTGGGGAGTGTGTGGTGGAACAAAGCTTAGGGTGACTGGGAGGTGACCGCTGTCTCACAGTATCTATCCTCCAAGCGACAGACATCTCCCAACAACCTAAAACCTCCCACCAGGCCCCATTTCTAAGAGTGTCTATCACCTCTCAAGACAGAGACCAAGCTAGGACCATGTGAGCCTGTAGGGGACATTTTAGATCCACACTATAGCGAGGCAGTGGTGTCAAGCTTCAGTGCCCGTCAGCTTGGTGACGTCCTATTGAATGACAGGTTTGGGTTTCATGTTTTTTCTTTCTTGCTATCAGGTCCTCATTCATAGTTACCTTTTATTATCCACCATCAGGCAGACTGGGTTCATACCAGGATGAACCAGGCACGCCATGAGTGTGCTGCCCAGCTGGAAGGGATGTGTGTCCTTGGCTTTCCTGAGACATTGGATTCTCTTGGTAAAGTGTAAATGTATTTGTGGTGGTTTGCATAAGAATGGTCCCTATAGGCTCATATTGGAACACTTGGCCTGGGGGAGGAGGTGTGTCCTGGGAGAAGAGGTGTGTCACTGGGGGTGAGCTTAAGGTTTCAAAAGTCCATGCCAAGGGATAGTCCCAATCTCTGCCTCATGCCCATGGAGAAGATGTAAGTTCTCAGCTACTATTCAAGTACCATGCCTACCCGCCAGCTGCCATGCTTCCTGCCATCATGGTCATGGACTAAGTAAGCCCTCAATTAAATGTCCACTTTTGGATGTTGCCTTGGTCATGGTGTTTTTCACAGCAATAGAAAGGTAACTAAGACAATATTCATGCCTTTAAACCATTACAGACTGTCTGTGTGGCTGTTTTTTGGGTTTTTTTTTGTTTTTTGTTTGTTTTTTTTTTTGTCCTTTTTTCGGAGACAGGGTTTCTCTGTGTAACAGACTTGACTGCCCTGGAACTAGCTCTTGTAGATCAGGCTGGCCTTGAACTCAAAGAGATCCACCTACCTCTGCTTCCCGAGTGCTGGGATTAAAGATATGTGCCACCACTGCCTAACTGCAGATTATCGTTTTAAAAGGCTTTTCTCAAACAATCCCAACCTGGTACAAAATAACAGATGCTTATATTATCAAGTTACACATTTAATCAGACAAAGACCCAATGCATATTCCTAATAGATGCTGGCGTGGAATGTGGGTGAGGGGGCTCTTGCTTCCTCTATATCACAAAGTTTTTTTCCCCTTATCTTTGAAAACAAACATTTCTCATACTCCTTCCATGATTTGGTCTGCACCTTTTAAAAAGCAGTTTAGGCTACATTGTGACTGATACAGATGCTTGGGTCAGGAAGGGGAAAGCAGCAGTTGCCTGTGTGAGATGCGGTGCTAGCCAGTCTCTATGGATGTAGGCTCGCTGTGTGGCACAGGGCGTGCATCTTTTTATTTAGTTCTTTTAGAACATCTCTGGTTTGCCTTGTCACTGGCTTCTGGGTTATTGGTTCATTTTCCTCTATTTGCGTGTTCAATAGGCAGTAGCTGAGTCAGACTGGGCGCTAAGAAGACCCCCGCGGAGACATGGTTTGTCATGTCCATCTGAAGTTAATGTTAGGCTTGAGTGTAAGTGTTGGAGTGTGTCAGTGCCTGGCGTGCATAAGGCCCTGAGTTCAAGCTCCACCACTGGAAGGAAAGAAAGCAGGAGGGTAAGGAGGGAGGGAGGAAGGAAGGTAGGTTCCATTGGTGAGAGTCAGTTATTGATGTAATAGTGGGCAGAGCTCTCAGAAGGTCATTTGTTTCTGTCATGGAGGGCCCTGTCTTTCCCTCAGTCTCTTCAATGTCCTCTAAAAAACACACCATGGAATAGAATTTGCCTTTCACAGTTTGGGAAGCTGGAAGTCCAAAGTCAAGGCACCAGTAGATTCCATGTTTAGTGAGGTCTGGTTCCAAGATGGAGCCTCGCAGCAGCATCTCGTGACAGTAGAGAGAAAAGTGAGCATGGCATACCTGGGGGAAGAGATGAGAGGAGCAGGAAATGAACTTGCTCCCTGGAGTCATCTCTTAAGGATGCTAACCCCATCTGTGAGGAAGACCTCTTCTGATTGATTCACATCCAAATGAAGTTACATTAGGGGTTAAGGTTCAACAAGGAGTTTGGGAGAGATCCAGACACTTAAACCACAACACCCCATCTCGTTCTTCTGACACATGAACACTCTGCAGTCTTGGGAGCAAAGTAAGCTATTGCCAGACCCTGGATCTTCAGGGGCCTTGAACCTGGACAGCCAGCCTCTCTCACACTATGAGAGATAAGTTTGTATTGTTTATAAATGGTTCAGGCTGTGGTATTTATCATCACAACAGAGGTTAGGCAATGATCCAGGCTGTGGTATTATCCTCACAACAGAGCTTAGGCAATGGTTCCCAGTGTGCTGCTAGACCCTTCTATGGGGGATTTCTGGGGAACAGGTTCTTGCTGTCCAAGCCCAGCCCAGCTTGACTAGTTACATTGTGCTAAAAGAGACTCCTGATCTAGGGCTGTGAAAGTGTAGAATGAGCTGTAAGGAGGAAGTTAGAATTGTCTCCTGCCAGAGAATTCAGAAGGAGCTGCGCAGCCTGGCTGCAACTCCACCAGAAACTTGCTAGCCCACTTTGAGCAAGTTTTCAATTCTTTTGCATCTAGATTTTTCATTCTGTATCAGATTAGGATTTTTTTTCTGTACAGTGGTAATCATGTCCCCCCCCCCCCTTGAATCTAATGGGAACACATTCTAGAAGTATCTTTTGTCCTTACTTGTATCTGATTTTAATGGAATGTTACCAGTTGGTTACCTTCATCTGGTTACATCTGATGTCTACCCTTAACAATGGTTTGTTTCTTCAGTGAGATGCCATTGGAGAAAACTAATTTTCCATTTGCAAATGACAATCAACTGGAGATAGCTTATGGGTTAGGAATGAGCTTGTGTCTTCCACTCTTAGCTCTAGGACCCCATCTGATGCAGATTCATAGAGGCCTTGTGCATGCTGCTGCGGTCTCTGTGAGTTCAAATGTGTGCCTGTTCTTTGTTTCTTTGGTGTCCTTCATCTTCTCTGGCTCTTATAATCTTTCTATCTCTTCTTCCATGGGGCTCCCTGAACCCTAGGGAGAGTGATTTTATGGGGACACCCCTTTTGGGGCTGGGTTTTCCAAGTTCTCTCACTCTTCTGAAGATTGTCTGGCCATGGGTCTGTATTTGTTCCCATCTGCTGCAGGAGTAAGTTTCTATGATGGCTGAACAAGATACTGATCTATGAGTATAGCAGAATGTCATTAGGAGACACTTTGTTGCTCTATCCCTTTCACAGAACTGTAGTATTTGGCTTTCACCTCAGTTCTTAGCTTGGCTAGTCTCAGGTTCTTGACCACCCAAGCAGCATTGGTGATGGGTTCAATCTCATGGAGTGGGCCTTAATTCAAATCAGATATTGGTTGGTTACTCCCACAAGCTTCCCGCCAATATTGCACATGAGTGTCTTGCAGGCAGGTGACCTATGTAGATTGGAAACTTTGTAGCTGGGTTGGTATTTCTGTTTCTCTTTTGGTAATGTACAGAATATCTTTCAGTATTTTGAATACTAGTCTGTAGGAATGAAGGCTCTAGGTAGGCACCAGTCTGTCTTCTCCAGGTTCAATGAGTGCTGTAGGTGTTGTCTTCAGCAATAGGGCCTTACTATTGGTTTATAGAGAGACACCAATGCCCTTAACAATGACCTGGGTTGTTTGGGTTTTCCTACAGGACCCCTTTGGCTAAGAAATCAGTTATATGTAACCCATTCCTAGAACTTGAACTTTCGTTTCTTGATGAGAAATATCTAATTAGGGCTCTGTGTCCCTCATTAGTTGGCAGTTTCATTCAGATCCCCTTCATATATGTATATATTGTATGAAGCTTCTACTGTGTCAGATTTCCATATGACCCTTCAAATGGTTCTTAGTTTTACCTTTCCCTCCCCACATTCCCTCTATCATCTCCTTCTTCCCTTTCTTGTTAGATCTTTCTAATCTAGTACCCATCCTCATTTGTATCAAGCTATTCTATTTCCCCTTCCTAGGAAGATCCACCACCACCTCAGTCCCTTACTCTCTACCTAACCTCTGTGGTTAAATGGATTGTAACTTGTTCATCAGTGATAATATCAACATATAAGTGAATACGTTATATTCTGTGTCTGCTTTACCTCACTCAGGATATTTTTTTTCTAGTTCAATTCATTTATCTGCAAATTTTATGATTTCATTTTTTAAAAAAGTGGCTGGAGTGATTTTGCTCAGTAAATGTACCCTATTTTCTTTATCCGTTCATCCATTGACAGGCGTGTAGGTTGTCTCCAGTTTCTGGCCAATATTAATAGAGCAATACTGAACACAGCTGTGCAAGTGTCAACCATGGTCAAGTGGTAAGATGAAGTGTATTTGGGTATATACCCAAGGGTGGAATAGCTGGAACTTGAGGTAGATTCAGAAAAGAAAGTGGGAAGTACACTTGAACACATTGGCACAGGGGACCACTTCCTAAATAGAACCCCAGTAGCACAGACACTGAGAGAAACAACTAATAAATGGAACCTCCTGAAACACAGCTGTCCTCTCTTCTCCAGCCCCGAGTTATTTATTCCCACATACACCCACATATTCCCCAGTGACATATTCCACAAGGGTTCCAAGCTAGAATCAGCTCACATCGACTGGAGCAAACATTTCCGCAGAGATGTGAGTATCACCAAAGGGAAACCTAGCTCTGAAAATGAACCTTAACCTTCTCAGCTCACACTACACTGAGGTTAATATGATTATATGGAGTGTGAGACAAAGAAGGAGAGCTCTGGAAGCCTGTCATTTCGCTCTTTTATCAGCCTATTCCCAGAACCTTGAGGAACCTTAGGCGCCCAAGATCCTTCCTCATCATTCGGAGTTTCACTCATTTTATTAGTTATTTTCTCATTTCCACAATAAAATACATGGTGAGAAGCAATGTATGGGAGGAGAGGTTTTGGCTTATGGTTTGTGAGTACAAGCCATGGAGGCTTGGGAGCCCTGCTGGCACACCACACCTGAGCAGATTGGAAGGAGAGAGTAGCAGGAGGAAGGACTGGCTAAGGCCACCCCATCCATTTCCTCCTCCAAACACTTAATGTTTCCATGACCTTCCCAAATGAAGCCATCAGCTATGGACCAAGTATTCAGAACTGTAAGCCTAGGGGGGCCTTTCCGTATAAAATCCATGGCACATAAAGAAATAAGTTTTAAAAGCCAAATTATTCCCATTGTAGTTATTTTGGAAATGAAGTTTGCATTAATTGCAGGAGTGTTAAAATATAACCTATAAGATAACGAGAATTACTTAGGACGGTCAGGTAATTGAAGTGAACCAGTCAATGGGGACTCCAGAGTATTCCTGTCCATTTATAGAGGCAGTTATGGCTCTTTTTTGTAGATTTGTTTGCCTGGTTTCTCACTCCCCAGAACTTCCATTCATAACATGTCTAGGGAAATGTCTATGAGGCTGGCAAACAGGGTTTACTTCATTTAGAAGAGGCTTATTCAAGAACAGCGTGTGGAAAGTGATAAGCCGTTGGAAGACATTTCAGAGGGGAAATGACAGAGGGATTTGAAAGCAGTGGATGAAGTTGCAAAGGCTGTTGCCCACCAGGGAAGGCTTCCTTGTCTCTGTTAAAGTTGACGACGCTGTCTCCCATCAGGGGAGGTTTCCTGCCTGCCTTTTGTTGGGAAGTTCTACATGGATTCCCAGAGAGGTCACGGTCACTCACCTGGTGAAAAATTCAAAGACGGCAGCATCACTTCAGCACCGTGGCAGGGGTACCAAGCTGTCTTAGATGTGAGCTGTGATAACTGGGAACTCACACAAGGAGGCCCTGTGGGATAGTTCATTCTGAGAGCAGACTCCATAAGCTCTCAATTTACACGAGAGAATAAATGATTGTTCTAATAGGTTTAAAAAAATAAACATGATATGGTGGTTTGAATGATGTCACCTGCAAATCTTGGTCATTTTAATAGTTGATGGCACCGTTCGGGTCGATTTAGATGGATGAAGTCTGTCACTGGGGGACTGGCTTTGTCGTGCACTGCCCCTGTGCTGCCTGAGGTTTGAATGTGAGTACTCAGCTGTTCTTCCTGCTCTCTTCAGCAAGCCTGCCAGTGGCCATGCTTCCCCGTCCCGATGGTAGTGGACCCTGTACCCACAAGCCAAAGTAAACCCTTCCTTCTGTAAGCTGCCTTGGTGTGGTATTTCAGCACAGCAACAAAAAGGGAACAAATAGTAGAGAGTATTTATCATCCCAATCTGCCACCGGCCCAGCTCAGTCACTGCTCAATTCTTTCTTCCAATCGTCTCCATGATTCTTCCTGATTATCTCAGTCTTTGGATTCAACCCTCATTCCAGCATTGTTGTTTTTTCTTTTGTTCTTCCTCAGACTGCACTTAGGAAGATTAGATAGAAAGATAGATAGATAGATACGTAGATAGATGATAGATAGATAGATAGATGATAGATGGTTGATAGAAGATAGATGGATAGATAGATAGATAGATAGATAGATAGATAGATAGATAGATAGATAGA
>NC_022019.1:5338293-5340163 GCF_000317375.1 Microtus ochrogaster
ATAGATGGTTGATAGAAGATAGATGGATAGATAGATGATAGGTAGGTAGGTAGATAGAGAGATAGATAGATAGATAGATAGATAGATAGATAGATAGATAGAGTGCAGAGATTTTCCTACTCTTGATTTTCAGTCTCCCCCCTCTAGTAGTGTTTTATATCACAATGGTGCATTTGTGTGTGTGGTGTGTGCATAAACATACATGTGTGCACATTTGTGTGCAGGAACATGTGCACTTCTGTGCATGTGGAAGTCAGAGGTGAGTGTTAACTGTCTTCCTTTGCTGTTTTCCACTTTATCTTTTGAGACACGATCTCTCACTGAACTGAGAGCTCAATGACTCAGCCAGACTGGCTGGCCCATGAGCTCCAAGGATCCGTCTGTCTCCAACCCTGTCCCCGCATGTTACACATGCAGTGATTCTCTCACTGTTTACATGGATGCTTGGGACCCCAACTTTGGCCTTAGGCTTGTGCCAGCACTTTAACCAGTGAGCCACCTCCCCAGCTTATAGTATGTTTCCAATATCACGTTCTGATCACTCAGATCTAATGGCCGTCACTGGGGTTCACTCTTGGTGTCTGTACATTTTATGGGTTTTGACAAAGGCAGAGAACATATGCCCACCATTACAGCATCCCATGGAGCGTTTCATTACCAGAACAGTTCACTGCTTTGCTTCCCTTCTGGTGAGCGCCAGCAGCTCCTGCTTTGTGTTTGTGCCTTCCTAGCTTTGCCTTCTCTCGACCACCAGAGTTGGAGCCCTACCATGAGCAACCCTCGCCAGTCTGGCTTCTTTCTCTTGGTAGCATGAGATTATATTTCCTTTTTGTCTTTTCAGGGCTCATTTCCTTTTAGTGTTGTATACTCTTCCGGCCCCGCCCCTCCCAGCTCACTAGATCTCCCAGATGCCTCCTGGTGCAGAGACAAGAGTCAAAGGGTCAACATCCCTTGGGCACTGAACTTGAAAAGTGCCTTCACTGGGGGAAAAGCACCCCTTTGAAGCTGTTCCGCATGATGACATTTGACAGTTGTTTCTACCCTGTTGTAATGGATGGAGGAAGCCCTGGCTTCTTTGTGCAGTGGACTGTCCTGCCTCTGTGGTAGTGTAGTCAACATCAGCACCTGCCATTACTGCTGCTAGTCTGTGCTCTGCTGTGTGGTGATGTGGCCAGTCCTGGGTGTGGGCTGGTTTGGCTGCTGCAAGGTCCTCACAATAGGTCTGATTTTATTCATGTGGTCCTCCATGGTCAAATGTTACTACTCCCCCCCCCCTCTGTTTCAGTAATAAAATCTTAGTTCAGGATCCCAAGTGAGCTATTCCTGAGCTCTAAGGTTCTTACCAGACCAGTGGGTCAGTGGGCAGGAGCTCCCTGTGGTGTTATGTAGGGGTGAGTGGGCAGGGGCTCCCTGTGGTGTTCCGTAGGGGTGAGTGAGAAGGAGCTCCCCGTGGTTTTCTGTGGTGAGGTGATGCACTCACCCCTGAGAAAGACTGACTCTTTGTTCAGTTACTGCACGTGCCCTTTGTATCTAGGTTTCAATATAGCAAAGCAATTGCAAACTGTCACAAGAGTATCTCATTAGTTAGTGCTGCCTGTGGGTTAGACTTAAATTGGGGAACACTCTAATCTCTGATGTGCCCTCATTCTCCGTTCTTTGATTGGATACCTCAAGGAAACTAATTTTGCATATTTAACTTTTAATTTCTGATCTTAGATGCAGAAAAAAAAAATACCAAGATCTCCTGAAATGCTGCAGAAGGAAGCGCTTAAGAATTAAAATAATGGGGACATTGCCTTGGGCTCCTGGGAGCCACTCTAGGTTCAAGTCTCTTGCCAACCCTAAGGTGGCTCCCTTAACTAAGAATTGT
>NC_022019.1:5341213-5345525 GCF_000317375.1 Microtus ochrogaster
GACTCTCGGCAATGATACAAGGGTTTTAAGAATGCTTTGGGATAAAGCGTGGCTGTGATGCTTGATTCCAGGGCTCTTAGTTACAGTTTGCAAATCCACATATTTCATGACATTATAGTTGGACAACCTCTGTTGTTTATTTTCCCTTCCTGTCTGGATTGTCCTGAAAACAGTATTTTCTAGAGGTAACATGGCTGGCCAGACCAGCAGGCTCTCGTCTCCTGTGGGCTGTGACGCACGCTGTCTGCCGAGAAATAATGGCTGCAGGCTTCATAATGATATCTAATGATAATGTCTATTGTGTCTGTTTATAGGAAAGGAACTCAGTGGGTCTCATTTCCTCTAGGGAAGGAAGAAGATGGTCACAGGTGTTCGGGTATCACCCTGAGCATAATGATGTTCATGCATGAAATATGAGAAACAGGATGGGGTACTGGACAGCTAAGATTCAAGATCTCGATTTTAATTCCAGATACCACAGGAAATACTTGAGTTGTAATAAGAACAAGATGGTAAAATAAATATCTTGAGAGAGTCGGTGGAAAAGGTGATTGAAGTCTTTTTTTTTTTTTTAAATTGTGGGTTGGTTTATTTTGCCAAAGTGGCATTTTACTTTTCTCTCTCAAAACCTTAACTGTAATGTCAAGGTACTGTGCCTTCGGGGGCCTCTTCAGCGGGATAGCCTTGCCTCTGAGATCCCTTTTAGAAAGATGTTCATTTTTATTATTATTTTTGAAACCTTCATGCATGTGCGCCACATCTACATCACGCCACCCCTCCCTCCCACATCCTCCTTCCAGATTCATGATCTCTTCTTCCGTGTCACTGTACACATATATGTACATGATATATATGTATATACATATATGTATATGAAGTATATGTATATGACACCGATGTATATGTGTATGTATATGGTGTATATGTATGTGATGTATATGTATGTGTATATGTAGCGAGTCCTTTTAGCTCATGTACATGTGTCCAGGGATGACCACTTGGCATTGGAGAGCCTATGTAGGAGTTTGTCTCTAGAGGAAACTGATTCTCTCTCTCTCCTAGCATCCACTGATAACCTGTAACTCTTCATCTGTGGGTGGGGACATGTGGAACTGCCCCAGCCACGTTCAAATGTCAACGTATGATACCTTTCTGGGTTTGTTCAGGCAGCCCATACTGTTGCAAGTTTTTGGGCACCTTTTCCTTGTCCTGTCCAGGGGACACTGTCTGACAGCAGGTGTCCTGGCCTCTGGTTCTTACACTCTTCCTGTCATCTCTTCCATGCTGTGCCCTGAGATATATAGGTGTAGAGTTTTTGTTGCAGATTCATCTGGGACTGGACACCTGCAGGCGTTTATTCTATGCATTCCGGCCAGTTGTGGATCTCTGTAATAGACTTTCTCTCAGCAGCTGGTTGGGTCCACATTGTCTTAGAGATTCTACTTTTGGCAACCTGTAAAATTGGGTTCTGTCCCCTCTGGATCTGCGGCTCACATTTACATTCTCGTGGTCAGATGTTCAATCACCTCCCTTTGTTGTGGCAATTGACTCTGTCATCTATCCAGTCCTGTGAACCGTACCCAGCTGTTCTGCTGAGTTCTTAGCATCTCTGCCAGGCTGACTGTCCTCGGGGATGCTCCTCATCCCCCGCTCCCCCATGCTATTGTTCTCTTTGTCCATCACAACAATATTAGCAAATGACAATGACTTATTTATAATGCCATCAAAGCTTGATGAGTGTTTTTGAAGCATCTCATTAGTTTAGAAGTGGGCTACACAAGCTGGAAGTCTAAGCATCAGCAGATTCATTTGCCAGTCTGAGGGTGACCCTGGAGCAGCTTGTGCTGTGCCCTTGCCAGCCAGCAGCAGGGAACCCAAGGTGCCTCCACATGGGCTGGTTCTTGTGAGGAACAGGGCAGTCTGAGAGGAGCCCTGGACGAAGTGGGACAATATGGCAGCTACTGTTGGCCTCCCACTGGCTAGACACACGAGTTTTCACAAACCCCGTGACCTTCTCAGGGTCTTGTACATAATCAGGACTAGTAGACCCTGCTATGAGTAAACTAAATGTTGGTCTCTATCATGCAACAAAGGTGTTTATATTGCTAGGTGATAGGAAAGACCTCCTTAATATACTAGACATATCCATATGGTGGAATGGAGGATCAGAGTTTGGCAAAGTTTAATGTATAAGTTGGGCATACTAAGAGGGCAGCAATTTAATAATATGTAACAGTTTTGGCAACAGACTATCACAGTGTGTGTTAGCAGATGAAACGTGGGGCTCAGACCCACCTGCAATCTCTGGCATTTGTGGGATTTCTAGAATATACCCTGGAACGAACCAGGGGTACCTGTGTTAGAGCCAGAGGCAGCTTTATCAATGAGTGTCTGTCTTTACTTCTCACATTGGGAAACTGACCCATGGAGACCAAGTTAAGACTTGTCATAATCAGAGCCATGTCTGGACCAGGTGCTTCTGTCTATGTCACCACAGGTCTGAACTCCTAAGCAGGTAGAATAAAGACTCCGGTTCACAAGATCGAGGTGGCTGTTCTCAACCCCAGGAGTGGCCCGAACATTTTATAAGCCAGTCCCTGAATTCCTCTTCCATATGTTATTCCATTATGGGAGTCTCTACCTTCCTAATTCAGGCTTTCTACATACTAGATAAACCTGGTGGACATGGTAATTTTGTTTTTCAAAGTTCCAGAGAACAAGCCGCCCTGGATTTTATCGCCTAGTTTGTGGCTGGTTACCAAGTGGGCCCTTTGTTCTTGGAGAATTGTCCTTGGTTAATTTATCTATTTTCCTCTCCTTCTGTGCCCTCGGCACCACCCAGCTGGTATTTTGTCTTTTCATGAGTCCTTTCCCTGGGCGCAGTAGCACCGACTCATGTGACAGGTACCATGTAAATAATTAACCAAGGAAAGCATGTATTTCAGACGCGCCAGGCAGAAGAGCATGGTGGTTTGTCAGTCCAAATGAAATAAGGGGAGGTTTTTTTCTGAGACATCCGTCACCGTAAGACAGTGACAACCACAATTCTTGAGCTTTCCCCTTGAATTTGCGTTTTCAGCAGTACACACACACACATACACACACACACACACATACACACACAAACACACACGCTGTGCACAGAGTGTGGTTCACCTTCACATGTTTGTCTGTGATGGTGTTGGACTACTTGAACATTTTTTATTAATTTATTTAGTAACAATTTATTAAATTAGCATCTATACTTCCTTATTGTCTTCTTGTGGTGTGCCCACAAGTATTTTACAGTAAAATGTACAGCTGACAGAGCTATTGGACTATCCACGGGAAGTGTATACGGACACCCCTCTTAGAGTAGCCCAATTTTGAAGAGCTACGGGCACATCTGTCCTTTGGATAAGACACTGTCAATTCCACAGAAATCTTGTGAAATCATGGTGTTTCTCCCTTCTACAGTATCCCAGCAGTGTATAAGCCTGACTTTTCCTGTAGGGCAACTGGATACCTCCCCACACACCATGAAGGAATGGTGTGAAAAGGATTCAGTCAAGTCCTTGTTCTGTAGCCAAAATCTACACAAAAATAGTTTCCCACAGACTTTCTTTATTGACATTAGTCACTGATTAGAAAGGAGCCTCATACAGAAGGTAACATGTCTGCTCTAACAGCAGACTCAGGAAGATGGAATCTACTGGGCTTCTGCTCTGACTTAACAGGCTACTAATATTCTGTATTAGCTTTTTTACCTTTGTTTCAACTAATATAAGATCATAACCCAGGAAATTAACTGTTTATACAGGAAAAAGGCCTGAGTCTCTAAAACTAGCTTCAGAGAGAAAAATTCTCACCTGGGCACCCTGCTAGAGTCAAAAGCAAGGTTCCCAGAAGAGATTCCTTTTAACTCAACCTGCTAGATGCTAATACAAATCAAGCCCACAGGTTAGTGTGGCTACCATGATGTGTTCCCTGCTGCAGGGGAACTTCACAACTTTGCTTCCTCTGAGACATAAGGCGCCTCCTTGCCAGAGCCACCGGTTTTTGTGATCCTATGAAAATGCATCTTGGTCCTATTGTTACAGTCTATGGGATCATTAACTTGTCTGTATGCTTATATATAAACTGAAAGCTTTGTGGAGATCTCCCCCCCCCCTTTTATTTACCCTTTTGCCCTTAGCCTCATATGTTGCTCTTATGTCTTATGCTTCTTCTTTTTTTTTTTAAAATTTATTTATTTATTGAGGATTTCTGCCTCCTCCCCGCCACCACCTCCCATTTCCCTCCCCCTCCCCTGATTAAGTCCCTCTCCCTCATC
>NC_022019.1:5346257-5349519 GCF_000317375.1 Microtus ochrogaster
GCTTTTTCAGACCCAGGCCAGCTGGCTTTGGTGAGTTCCCGATAGAACATCCCCATTGTCTCAGTGACACACACACAATCTTGAGTCACTCCTACTGCTTGATTTAAATGCCGATTTTTCATGCTGACCCAAATATAACAATTCAGAAATTAAATAAATATTAAAATACTCTGAAGTGTGTGTGCAGGTGTGTGCATGCGTGTGTGCGTGCATGTGTATGTCTATGTGTGCAACCAGAGGTGAAACTCAGGGCCTCATTCTTGCGAGGCAAATACTCTACCCCTGAGCTCTGTTCTCAACTCGATTTGAGGAAATTTGTCTTTTAATACAGTGAGCTGTGATCTGACGAGAGCATCCTGGGATAAGGTGCCAGGGACACGTGCCCCCACACAGGTCCTGGAACTCTCCATTTTCTGACAAACTGTGATGAAGATCTTGAAAGGCTCAAGGGATCGGGCAGGTGTGAGCATAATTCTAGGTGGAATGAACACTTACATCACATCAGCTGTACATGCTGGCCTCGAATAAGTGGCTTCACTGCATCCCAGATGTAACTGATGGTTTCTGGATAAACCCAATCATATGTGTGTTCTCAAAGTTACAGTTTGGGAGCATCTCAGAATGGATATCATTTTGAAATATGAGTTGAGAACTGCATGGTCTATTCCTTTCTTAGGTCTGTTCCTTTCTACTTGCCCAATCTTTGAAGAAAAAGAGCCTTGGCACAGGCCAGCAGGTGGTATAGCTGGGCAGTGATCAGAGACACTGAGCTGGGGGAACCCGGAGTGCCTATGGCTGGAACAGGCAAGCGTGAATAAGGGAGTTATGTCTCTCTGGATAGCATCTTAAACATTGTTTCTACACAAATGTGACATCTCCAAGATCATCACAGGACAAAAGGGATGTGCTTGTAAACACAAACTTTGGGGTGATGATAACCGAAGTGGGCTTAATATTTTACCTGTAAAGACAGACTTTCTTAGCTCTTTCCCTTGGGTGTTTAGCTTTAAGAAACTCTTGATGATCCCTCAACAACTAGGAAGCCAATGTCTTCCTGCCCAGCACATAACTTGCTATGAGGATAAACCCTCAGGTGTGCTCCTGGAGGGAACACTGATCTCCTATATCAATGTCTCTTGCATGGCCCAGGACCATGAAGGCCTGTATCAAAGACAAATGCTCTAATAAACACAAGTAGTCTCAGGAAGTATTTGGGGTACACTGTGGTGGGCGCGGGTAACAGAGTAGGTGGACTGTGTCAGTGTGACCCCACATTCACCTGAAAGGGCTGCCTTCTCTCGGGAAACTGGGTCATGAAAGGACACACGTCGCTTTTAAGATTTAAACCGGCATAGCCTCAAACAATTCTGTACAAATTCTTTAAAAATATTATATCCATGGGAAGCCTTGCAGTTTTCACTATGTTTTCCTTTTGTTTCTAAAGTTTGGATTCAATTTCCAGGGCTCATGATCTTACTGTGTGAAGAATGATACACTCTAGGTTGACAGAGAACTCCTCTCTCTCTCTCTCTCTCTCTCTCTCTCTCTCTCTCTCTCTCTCTCCATGCGTATAGAGGCTAGAGTTCCATCCTTAGGTGCTGTCCCCGTGGTTTATAAGACAGGCTCTTTCATTGGCTTATAATTCACCAAGTAGACTATGCCTCCTGTCTCGGCTCCTTCAGTATTGGGATTCCAATCATGTGCTACCATGCTCAACATTTTATACATGGAGGTTGGAGGATTTTACACATGGATGTAGGCCCTTATGGTTACACCACAAGCAATGTTACTAGCTAAGAATCTTTAGAATTCTCTGTACTCTTCCCTGTTCTTCTAAAAAGAAATTAACCATGTGGCAACTTAAAAAAATATGCAAATAATATTACTCCTTACCTGCATGGAACCGGAAATCGATGGCAGGGAAAACAAAATAAAAGTGGTTGGAGGCTGAGCATGTAGTTCCGAGGCGGGATACTTGCCTAGCACACACAAGGCACCAGCTGCCATCTCAGCGCAGCAGAAACCGAACAAGTGAGCAAGAAAAGACAGCCCAGTGACTCTGTGGGCTGCTGCAGGAGATGAAGCAACTGGGAACAGACATTTATTACCAAAACTTGAGGTCCAGCAGGTCTTCAAGAGGCAGAACCTTACTCAAGTTCCTTTTGGAGATAGCTGAATAATAATCCCTTCTTCCTCCTCCATCTCCTGTTCCCTCCCCACCCTCCTCCCCTCCTCCCATCTTCTTCATCCACCTCCCCCTTCTCCTCTTCCTCCCTCTTAACAACCCCTTTTCTGGATGACAGAGCACCTAGAACTGATGCTTGTACTCCATCCTCCTTGCCCCAGTCCCATCACTTACAAATGACAATAGGAAGCAATTATTAGCAATAAATACGATGGAAGCTTCAAGTTCTGGAGTTTAGAGTTGGCAAGAAATACGTCCCCAGTCTGTTTTCTGTTCCTGTAGAGAACTACGCGAGACTGGGTGATGTCCAAAGCAGGAGGTGAATTCAGTTCAGTTTTCAAGGCTGAAAACTCACACAGCAGACTTCAAGCTCTAGCTAGAGGTACCTTGGCCCTTCTCATCACCTCTTGGTGGATGGCATTATAAGAGCGGGTATCGTTGTTCTCTTTTAAAAGGCTTGTTCTTCAACTGTAGCATTACTTAAACAGACAGATCCCTTATGAATAGAAAACACACACATATAAAAGATTCCTTAAGGATTTTAAGTATACAGAAGTCTTTCTGAAAACACGCCCTATTGATCTCAGTAATGTATCTTTGTGTAAGCATTTGCCTGGTAAACCTACGGGGTGGTTACTTTAAAAGCATTGATTGAGGGTGGGAAATTGGTTTACTCTCTCTGTGCATGGTTGGGTACATGCACGTGTGTGTCTGAGGACAGACAGCAGCCCCTGGTGTCAGCCTTTGCCTTCCACACTGGGACATCAACTGTTGTTTGCTGCTGTGCACACGGGGCCAGCTGACCCATGATCGTCTGGGGATTCTCCTGTCTCCATCTCCCATCCCTCTGAGGGAGTGCTGGGATTACGAATGTGAGCCAACCACCCGTGCAGCTCTATGTGGGTTCTGGGGATCCAAACTTAGTGTCTCAATTTGTGCTTGCTAAGTGATACTTAGACACGGGTGGTGTTTTTGTGTGTTTTAAAGTGTGTTTGTATGATATAGTCCTAGAGTAGAACTGAGTCTTGAGTTTTATTGTATATTTATGTTTCTAAAGGTGATACTGGTTCGTTGTCT
>NC_022019.1:5349793-5359412 GCF_000317375.1 Microtus ochrogaster
TTTTTTTCTGCCTCAGATTCTCAAGTGCTGAGACCACAGGAAAGTGCCTTCCATATTTTTGTGACAATCTCTGAGAGTACTCATTTCCACTTATTATTTATTGTCATTCTTAAGTCTTTCCAGTCTGGAGGTATCAAATATTTCCCAATTCTTGGTTTGTGTGTTACTGTACCGCTGCTAGGTAGAGGAGTAAGATTTACTATGTTCACGGTGGCGTGTCTTGTGGGAGGTTGCTATGGAGTGCAGATCTTTCCTTTCAGTGAGGTAGTTTAAGGTCTCCTGGAGGCTCACTTCAGTGAGGTAATTTAAGGTCTCCTGGAGGCTCACTTACAAGCAGGCCTTGGTACCTGAAGGTCCACCCAAATTGACCACATTTCTTTCCTTCACCCCGGGGAGAGCTGGAGAGAAGCAAGGCTTGGTGAACTCCACCTACCTGGACAGATGGGTCATTTCTGATGCTGTTCCCTTCACAAGAACTTGTCAAGTGACTTCCGCTCACTGCTGGGAAACATTCTCAGGTTACAACTCCAGGCTAGGGAGTGGGTAACACACGGTTTTGAGTAGGCAGCAAGCTGTTGCTGTCACGGACATAGAGGTTGCAATCTAAAGAAAGCAGCTGGAGTGTTCATTGTTTAGGAGTTCTCTAGATGTGAATCCCCAGGAGGAAAATGGGGAGCTAGACGGAAGAGTGAAAGGCTGTTAGTCTCTGTGTTTCAGCTATTTATTTCCCTAATGTTTTCCTTCCAAATATGCGAAAAATTCAAGAAATGAGTTGCTGAAATCGTAGTTGCCAGCTCCCCGGATCCTCTAGGGTCTTTTGCGTGCTTGGGCAGACCACTATTTGGTGACCTGGGAAACAGTACTTTTAGCTCAACGGTAAGGGCCTTGTCTGATTTGCTGAGGGATTTTGGTTTCCCTCAAAGGGCAGGAGAGTCAGAGAGTCTCATCTGGAACCTGAAGTCGGGTTAGCAGATAGTCCAGACAGGGGCCAGTCAGCAGCCATGAGCCTGGCAGAGGACAAAGCCCTGAGGGAGATGGACAGTTAGGTGTCCCCCTTTGAGGAAGACAGGTTTGAAGAAATTTGTAGGTGACACTTAGACATATCTATCCTCCAGTCACCTCGGAAGCAGAAGGTTGTGTTACCCTGATGGAGGAAGGTCATTGGTTAATTAATAAAGATACTGCTTGGCCTCATAGGGTAAAACATAGGTGGGTGGAGTAAACAGAGCAGAATGCTGGGAGGAAGAGGAAGTGAGCTCAGATGCCATGCTCCCCTCTCCCGGGCAGACACGATGAAGCTCTGACCCAGGATGGACGTAGGCTAGAATCTTCCTGGTAAGCGCACCTTGGGGTGCTACACACATCGTTAGAAATGGGCTAGTCCAGATGCGAGAGTTAGCCGAGAAGAGGTCTAGATATAATGGGCCAAGCAGTGTTTAAAAGAATACAATTTGTGTGTTGTTATTTCGGGTAAAGCTAGCTGGTGGCGAGAGCTGGGTGGCGGAATGCAACCTGCAGCTCCCACAACATTACCCTCATGCTCTTTGCATAGCTGGGTAAGGTACCCTGGGATTGCACAAGCTAGGCAAGTGCTCTCTTGATTCACATTCCAATCATTTCTTTATGCTTTGACAAAAAGTAAAATGATGGCAATTTCAGTGTATGTGTATGCATGTGTGCATGTGTGTGTGTGTGTGTGTGTGTGTGTGTGTGTGTGGTTTGTATGAACAGGTTCTATTATCATAATTGTAACCCTCCTTCAAGAAAGGATCCTGTATCATTTTATGGGATGCCATCTCATCCCGGGGAAATGAAGGAAGTTTAGGGAAAAACAGCACATTCAACTTTCTTGGACTCCAAATATTCTCCTTAGGACCTACACCCTTCCATGCTAGGGTTCTTTAAGCTTCTGTTTTTGATTTTCAAGACTGGCTTTCTCTGTGTAGCTTTGGAGCCTGTCCTGGAACTCGCTCAGTAGACCAGGCTGGCCTCGAACTCACGGAGACCCGCCTGCCTCTGCCTCTCGAGTGCTGGGATTATAGGTGGGTGCCACCACTGTCCGACTGCCTTGAGCTTCTGTGTTCATTTGCTGGATGAATTTATTAGCACTTGATAATGGAAATACTCAAAGCCTCAGAGTTGCAGAAGCTTCCGGGTGGAAAAACTGTGCAAGAATCTTTGTAGGAAGACAGTCTGAAGTGGAGTCTGCTGATGCTGGCAGAAATAGGCAAGATGCTTGCTTGTATGCCCTGCCTTCCAAAGCATGTACTTTCCATATAGAAATAAAGCACTAAAGAGTGACAGGCAAACTATTGACAAAATGAATGAGGATGGACGTTTTGGGTTCTCTTCGGTATGTATTAGTTCACGTTCTATTGCTACGACAAAATATTCGATGCTGTGTATAAAGATTTCTTCTGGAATCATCTTTACCCAAAGTATGGAAGAAGTGTCCAGAATGGACGGTATAGGTTACTCCTTGCTTTTTGTGGGGTAGGACTTTCTGTTCCCTCTGAGCCTTATTTGCACAGATAATGGATCTTGTGGTTTCTATCCCCCACGGAACATGCACTGATGGTATGATATTGATTTGTGTTTCTGTTCTTCTTTAAAAGGTTTGCATTGGGAAAATATGAAGTAGACTATTAATTTTAGGAACACCTACTGGAAAAGCATCTTATTTATTCTTCCCCTAATTTTATCTTAAACCATAGGACAAACTGTTCTCATGAATAATTCAACATCATTGGGAGAGAGAGAGAGAGAGAGAGAGAGAGAGAGAGAGAGAGAGGAGAGAGAAGAGGAGAGAGAGAAGCCCCTGTGTGGGCACACTTGTGCCTTTTATGAACAAATCTAAGCGATTGGTCATCTTTTCATTGGGTTGAGACCATGTCACTTGGTTGTCTCACTGGAGATTACAAAATTGCCTCAAGTGAAGTTGCAATAACTTTAGTTGGCAGTAACCTTCAGTAACATCCCGGTCTAGATTAGAACTACTTAGTAAATAGTGAACAATATTCCAATGTTGCTTGACTGACTTAACTCCGGTAAAAATGGAGACATTTACATCTTTTGCTTCTTCCTGCCACAGGTATATATGTCCATGCTGAGAAATCTAGGGCTGTTAACAGATCAAAGCCCTGTGACTTCAGTGGTCAAAAGCTTTGGGACTATGGTGCATTCAGGATATTGGTGTACGTAGATCAATATGACTGTCTGAAATAGAGCTTTTCCTGGTCTTTCTGGGATACTGTATTTAGCATTTCTAAAAGATTTTTTTTTTTGCAGGGTAGAAGCTTTACTGTCAAACAGGATTAGCAAACCCTACAGCTCTTATTAAAGACACCACTGCAAATGGGTTTTAAAGAAAGTACATGAAAGAGAATCCCTGCTTTACTCAAAGGCGAAAAGTAAGGATGTCAGGTCGGGCAGAGTGTGTGCTTGCTTTAGAAAGAAAATGAGCCCTGGGGTTTTGCTTGAGTTTCATTGTATAGCCCAGGTTGGCCCCGAGCTCGTGATGATTCTCCTGCCTCAGCCTCCCAAGTACTGGGCCTGCAGGTGTGTTCCACCACATCTGTCAGAGATGTGTTTTAAATCTGTTGATAATCTGTAGTCCTCATGCTTCCAGATAGACTTCTTCACCACAGCTCCAGTATAGGCCTAGCATACCATGTATTCGTGTTGGATAAGACATATCTCCTCTACTCCCTTGTTGGCTCCTGAGTGTAGGCCTTGCCCCACTCACCAGCCCACGTCCACTCCTGAGAGGCTTTCCATTTCTTAATAAAGGGTCTCCATGTCTTCTTCTAAGAAACAGGAGACACTAATGTTGTCAGTGATGTGGTTCCCAGATGGTGGCCATGCTGCAAGGTGGTTAATCATAAGGTTGCTGACAAGTGACTCTTAGGAGGTGTGGCCTAGGTGGAGGAAGTGGTTCACTGCGGATATGATTCCAAAGGGAATACTTGTTCCTCATGTCTCCTTCCACTCCTTCTACTCCCTACACCACTGCTCAAGGTGAGCAGCCTCCTCTACCCATGCTCCCCCGCCACCATGATACTTTGCCCTGCCTCAGGAAAGAGCTGACAGAATCGAGATGAATGGGGACTTCTGAGGCCTTGAACCACAGTGAGCCTTTCCTTTTAAAAATTGCTTCCCTGACATTTTGTCTCAGGAATACTGTATTTAGCATTTCTAAAAGATTTTTTTTTGCAGGGTAGAAGCTTTACTGTCAAACAGGATTAGCAAACCCTACAGCTCTTATTAAAGACACCACTGCAAATGGGTTTTAAAGAAAGTACATGAAAGAGAATCCCTGCTTTACTCAAAGGCGAAAAGTAAGGATGTCAGGTCGGGCAGAGTGTGTGCTTGCTTTAGAGAGAAAATGAGCCCTGGAGTTTTGCTTATTTGGTTTTTTAATATAGAGTTTCATTGTATAGCCCAGGTTGGCCCCGAGCTCTTGATGATTCTCCTGTCTCAGCCTCCCAAGAACTGGGCCGTCAACACCGTGTGATAAAGTGAGTGTGATTGATTAGGTCAGCGTTGAGAAAGCCATTTTATTGAAAGTAAGATTGAACAGAAATGAGACAAGCTTTCCCAGGTCAGTCCTTTTCTATTCATAAACATATGGATTTTAGAAGCAGGAATATAGAATCATTGCTACTCTTGTGAAGTGTGCCTGAAGATGCCGTTATTAACACGGCGGGCTTTTCATTTCTTTTTGCTATATTCGTTGCCTCACTGCTTAATGTATTAATTCAGACACCGTCTTTGCCATTCCATGATCCTTAGTGGACCTTTGAACTGTACAACCGTGCAATCTGGAGGGTAGATGAGAACACTAAGTAGACTGGAGACAGGCAACCTAGAAATATCCAATAAACATCAAAGAAAGGAGTTCCCATGGAAGACCACCTTGCTTTCCAAAGGGCTTTAAAGTGTATCATCAGCCTTCACAGTGTTTCTGTGGGGGTTGCTGTCTATAAATAATTAAGAGCTAGAAGAGACGAATTAGATAATGTGATCTCTGTGTCCTCGCTTTGGACAAATTGACCCAGTGCATGTTGGCTTTTATCCCCATATTTAAAATTATTTCATCATATTATTATTTAACTGTAGTAAATACGGAGCTTTACTATATGACCTAGGCTGGCTTTGAACTTGAGACTCTCCCCTCAACCTCCCCAGTGTTTAAAGTATAGGTGTGTGCTGCCACAGCCACCCTATTGTGGTCTGTCTAAATAATTATTTATCCTCCATTCAACATGGCACAGTAAGTTGTAATCAAAAATAAGTAGAAAATAGTGGAGAAGAGAAAAGAGGAACAAGGAAGAGGAAGACGAAGTCGGAGGTCAAAGATGAATTTGGCTGGCAGCCTTCAAGCAGTCAAAGGCTGGAGGGGTGATCCATCACAAGACTGCATGTCCATTAGAGAGAATAGTTGTGCTCAAAGATTCAAGGGTATACTGAATCCAGAGCTGGGTATCTGCATTGGGATACTGTGAGAGGAACTACATCCCTACCCCATTTTCTAGGAGAAAGGTAAGGAGTGGGCGATCAGGTTCTAACACTTGAACCTGTACTGAGCAATACCAGAACAACCCACAGACCTCACTACACTGGGACTGCTAGAAAGGCCATAGCCTTTTGCTCCTGCTGGAGCTGATCACAGAAAAGCTCCCGAGAGGCAGAAGCAGCTTCCATTTGGGAAGAATCGCTGGGAAGCAGCATCTTCGGCAGGACTGTGGTACTTGCGAACTCACAGTGGCTGTGGCTGCTGCACCAGACCTGTAGAAGATGAAGCCATGCAGATCCCATCTTAGATGGAGGAGGAGCTCCTGAAGCCCCACCCCTATCTGGCAAGCTTTGGAACTTGAAAACTGCTGGGTAAGAGAGTGTTCCCCTCCGGAAAGTTTCTCCTGATAGGCTGCCCATGATCTAACGAATACACCGTCAGCAAATAGACAGCACTAATTTGGACTCAGTGGACTGTGCAAGAGGACATTTAGTCAGGACGGGAATGTGCTGGAAGGTGGAGAAGTTGGAGGGGGAGTAGGAGGGCTGATATTGATCTGAATCTGTCATATACAAGCCTGAAATCCTTAAAAGAGATGCAAGACCTGCCGACTCAGCTTCACTCACCATCCTCCTGGCCTCTGCCGTGTTAGTGGGGCTTTCTCAGGCCTTGTATATACATAAGGACGAGCCTGCTGTGCCATCGCACTCAGGGGACATTTCCCATCACTTCTGTGCACCTTGCTCTTGGCAGGCGTTGAAAGTGCCACTCACTTCCACATCTGTTTCCTGATTTCTGCTAGACACACTTGCCATATTTTGTCTTGTTAAATATACTGTGCTTGAGGACTGGGATGTTTTCTGTATGAATGGATGTCAATGGAAGGTTCTCAGGCTGAGGCAGCCTAGTCATCTGCAGAGCTCCTTAAAATCCAAGGGCTGAGCCAGGCAGGTGGTATACAGCTGTAATCTCAGCATTCAGGAGGCAGAGAGTCAGGACTAAGAGTTCAAGGCTATCTTTAGCTACATAGTAAGTTTGAGACCAGCCTGGGATACATAAGACTCTGTCTCCAACTCTATATCTATCTCTATTTCTATCTCTATCTCTATCTCTACATCTACATCTACATCCATATCCATATCCATATCCATATCTATATCTATAGAGAGAGAGAGCCATTTTTTGAGAAATGAATGAAGGAAGAAGTCAGTGGCTATGTCACACACTGGCCTCTTCTCTCCCCTCCTCTCCCCCTTTTTGTTCCCTTCTCCTTATTGTCTTCTCTTCCTTCTTCTGCATTTCTTTTCTCTTCCTCCCTTTCCCTCTCTTCCCCTACCACCTTCCCTTTTCTTCCGTTTCTTGAGATGGTCATACTATGTAGTTCAAGCTTGTTCTCATAATAAACCTGAGTCAGCCTCCCAAATGCTTAGATTACAGGTGTGCACACTACTTTTGGCCATTGCTACCACCGTCTCCTCCTTGTCTTAGGCTTCTTTATTTTATGCTACAGGTGTTGTACTGTTTGGTTCTGTCAACTTGGCACAAACCTAGACCTATCTGGAAAGAGGAAATCTTAACAGAGAAGATGCCTCTGTAAGAGTGACCTGCAGACTAGTTTGTAGGATATTGATTTGATTAATGATTGATATGGGAGGGCCCAGACACCATGGGTGGTGCCACCCCTGGTGGTCCTGGATAGTATAAAAAAATCAAACTGAGCATGCCATGAGGAACAAGCGAGGAAGCAGCGCTCCTCCATGGCCTCTGCATCAATTCCTGCCTTGAGTTCCTTTCCTGACTTCCTTGGATGATGGCCTGTGACCTAGAGTTGTAAGCTGAAACCAACTCAGATTTAAAAGCTGCTCCCTTAGATCCGGCATAACTCTCTACGCTCCATCCCGTTTCTTGCATTGAGGAGCAGGTGCATTAGAAGAGGGCAGTGGCAGGGATAATATAATCCTCCCGGATTATCCCAGGCTCTTAAGCTTTCTAAACACTCAGAACCCGAGTGCACTGCTGCTGCCTTTGTTTGCAGGCCGCGAGGTGAAGGACTAAGCGCCATGCCTCCTGTCTGCGGCTGGAGAAGATGCTGCTCCATAGGTAATGGATGCCACGACCTTTTAAAAACACAGACCATGCGTCTCTACCAGGCACGGGGGAAAGGGGGCAGTAGCAGAAGCAGCAGGTGCTGGGCAGATGGCTGCAGTGAAGAATTCTCAGTGTCACACCCTCTCAACAGGGACTGTAGGCCGGAAGTTTAAGACAAAGCGAAACAGCATCTGTGTTAATGAAGGGAACTTTTTCTTTTTATTATTGTTAGCTTTATGTGTTTTACACATGTCGAAACCCTTGAAATAGTATTTAAGGCCATGCAGATCAAAGTTTCAATCTTTATGTGGATAGTAAGAAACCCATACATTCTGCTTGGAAAGGGTCTTGGATTTTTCTGTCATCTTTAAGTAGTTTGTTTGCTTGAATGGTCACCAGAGGATAGTCGTAAGGTCAGAACTATAGCTTAGATTGGAAATCATGATATTTTTCTTGTTTTCTGCTGTTTTCCCCCCGGACTCAGCAGCAGAACAGTTGTTAGCCAAGGGTGGAGTGCTGGGTTTGTTCCTCAGCTCTGCCAAAGGAAAAATGAGTTTTTCTTCCCACCTGAATTTGTTTTGAGACTGTTCCTTTTGGTTTAATGTCAGGCTGAGTTATCATTAGACGTCCCATTTGTTTATGTGGCTTAGGAACAGTAACGTGCCAAAGCCCGGAACAGATAAACCCTGAATTTGAATGTGAATGCATTCTCAGCTTCTGAGCATTTTTTAAGTGGCAACAATGATCATGGATAAAAACTGTATTCAAGAGGTAGTTCTAACTTGCTGCTTGCCGGGAGGCATTGCCTTTTGCACCTGAACGTATTAGTCCTTATTTTACGAGAACACAACTCTTAGGAACCTGGGCACAGGGAAGTGGCAATGGTTGTGCTGAATCTATTTGGCAAGACGATGTCCTGAGGAAGTGGCTCAGAGTTCTCACAGGGCATGAGGGCCTCCCCTGCTTCTCTGTCCTCTTGAGATGCCCCATCAACTCACTTACTGGTCCAGGAAAGTGAGTTGATGGGGATTCAGGTGTTTGCAATCAAGATACGAATCATGACCCCCTTGGACATACTTATCAGCATATTGGATAGACAAGAAAATTGCCACAGTAAACAATATCCATCACTGTAATGTCCTTCTTTGTATCCACACACTTTTTTCCAACTGTTTCTTTCCTGCTTTCTTGAATTTTTGATTATGTAAAATACTCATAAAATTCATTGCCATTAGCACTTTTAAAATGTTTTTAAGATTTATATATTTTTATTTTATGTGTATGAGTGGTGTGTGTGTGTGTGTGTGTACCACATGTGTGCCTGTTACCTTGGGAGACCAGAAGAGGTGTCAGAGTGCCTGGAACCGGAGTTACAGATAGTTGTGAGTGCCATGTGGATGCTGGAACCAAACCCAGTCAATGCTCTCGTGGCCAACTGAGCTAAGTGCTGAGCTGTCCCTCCAGCCCACCACTACTGTGTTTATATGTACAGTTAAGTGCATTGAGTACATTCAATAATTGTGTAATTATCATATAGAACTTTTTGATTAGTTTATATCCTCAAGCACAATACCCTCAACTTTCCTTCTGGTATAGCGTATGCTAAGATTTCCCTCTCTTTAGTGGTCAAGAGGTCCTCCTCTGCACATATGTACCACATTTGGGTTATCTCCTGATCTGCCCATGGCCGCTAGATTGTTCTGTATTTTAGCTATTGTGAGTACTAATGTAAGCATGGGCATAGACGTAGCTCACACATCCATATTTTCAGTTGTTTGGAGCGCATACTGAACGTGGACTTGTTAGGACATATGACAGTCCTACTGTGAAATTTTGAGGAACTGCCATAAAGTTTCCCTTGATAGTGACACATTTCCTATTTCTGCCAACAATTCAGTTTTCCTATTTTTTTTTTCTTGTGGAACCTCATCTTAGTTTGTGTTCATGTTTTGCTGGTGAATGATGCTACTGTCTCTTCCTGCTGGTGATGATGCTACTGTCTCTTCCTGCTGGTGA
>NC_022019.1:5359627-5367313 GCF_000317375.1 Microtus ochrogaster
TCTTCCTGCTGGTTATCTTCTTTGGAGGAAGCTCTTGATTATGTCCTTGCCTCAGGTTTCATTCTGCTTGGTTTTTGTTGCTGTTGAGGTCATGAATTTCCTGTGTATTTTGGATACCCATCCTTTATCAGATATTTAATTTGCAGTAAATGTTTCCTTCCATTCCCTAGGTTTCCCTTTTACTGTTGATGCCTTTTTATACTCAAACCCTTTTTAATTTTAGCCAAGCTCAAGTTGTCTGATTTTTCTTTTATTGACTATGCCTTTGGTGCTAGCCAAGAGACCCTGGCCAAATATAACACCCTAAGTTCACTTTTAACAATTTAATCTCATCCCTATAACTGTGAGGCAGACTGATGCTTCCTTGCCGTAACATCACATATAACATCATATATATCAAGCAAATAAAAAATGTAAAAATTTCTGCTCTAACAATTATGGCTAACGCTAACTTCAAATGTAAATTTATAGTTATTTTAACATGAAGAGTGTTTTAGGACAACAAAAAAACCACTTCCTTGGCCTATTGAAGGACAAATGGATGTTCCCTTCTTCCCTGATGGCTTCCTCTTACAAGGCAGTCACATCAATCAACTAAGCCCCAGAGACATCTACTCCTCTTCAGGAATGTATAGTCGGAAGAGGTACGTGACAGGCAAAGGTGGAGGAGACAGCCACCACACTGATCACGCGTGTGATCACCTGTGCCACCCCTCACTGCAGGAAAGTGACATTGATACCCCTAAAATGTCCAAAATGCATTGCCACGACATGTGGACTGGAGACACCATTTTAACAAGAAGAAACATGGTTTTATCTGCTGTCAAAGAGGGCAGGCACATTCTGTGTGGGAAGGACTCGTAATCCTCCTGCCTCAGACTCCCAAGGAAGTCTAGGATTGCAGGTGCATACCACTGGGCCAGATGGAGTTCTTAAAACGGAGCCTTGCAGGGAAGCTGCCTTGAAATCCTGCCCATTTTGGAACCCAGTTTTTTTTTTTTTTTTTACGTGTATTGTCTAGTGAACAACCTGTTCTGAGGAGGTCTTGTAGGATCAAATATGAAGAACCCTCTCTTTTCCTAGGCAATATTTGTTTCATTTTCATTTGTTATTCTCAAGTGCCTAAGAGGACATCATTCTTAGCTCTGGTTTCCTCTCTCTGGTGATTGTTCAGCCAATTCCGCCCTGCCTCTCACTTGTCTCGTCCCCACAGTGGTTTCCCTGATCATGACCCTCCGGAACCTTCCAGTTTTCTGCTTCTCCCTGTCGGTTGTTGCCACACCCCCTCTCGCTTCTCTTCCAGAAGGCTGGAGTGTTCTAGATGCTCCCCAGGGATGAGAGTCCTTAGCCTGGACTCTGCCCTTCGAGCTCACCCTTCCCTCCGCACACAATGCACACCGTGTTTCTTTTCATCCTCCACGATGTGACACACTGAGCATCTAGTCTTGTCTTGGTAGACTTTACGTACATTGTTTCTTTTATCCAGATGCTGTTTTGTGGCCCCGAGAGGAGTTGTTGTTGTTATTCTTAAAATAGGGGCCTAGTGATTCCCTGCCACCCCCACCCCCTGCAGTGGGCATTGCCTTGCTTGGACTTGCTACTATCTATCAGGTCACCCTATGTGCTTGCCTGAGTCTGGGCACACAAGCTCCTGATGGCATTTGACACTCTGTGTCCCTGTCTCCTTAGCCTGCAAGGTCAGTGCCGGTCTCCGGCAACTCTGCCCTAAGTGCATTCCTAGCTCAAAGTGGATCTGGTTTTATTGACTGAGCTGAGGTATGCTGGCTTTAGTCAACTATTGATTTTTTTTTCTTAACTTTCAGCCAAAATCTCCATCCTCATGTACTAGCATAGACCCCTAGTATATGCTTCTTAAGCAGAGACTATAGGGGGAGGAGACAACTTAAAAGTAAAGGGGCTACTGAGAAAAATGGAAGGCGGACTTCTGAGTCTCAGACACCAAATGGGACTCATGTAGAGAGTGGCTGGGCTTCAGGAGGAATGGTGGGTACAGGAAGCAGGGGCCCACAGTGCTCCTAGATTCTCTAGAGCACCTTCGACTCTCAAGACTGGGCTGCCTTCCACACTTGCTGCTACTGTCACTGGATGTCCCCTCTTGTCCACGTGTCCAGGCCATCACCATCTTCTCCCCGCCATGGCTCACTCACAGGAAAGCCAGCTGGGCTACTGTGCAAAACTCTTGTGACATTTGTTCCTCTGTAGAGAATGTGTGTCACCCCTCTTTCACTTAAACAGCTTCAAGGGAAAGGAGGACAGAACGTGTTTTACATGTAGTTCTGCGTGAACTTCCCAAATTGCTGCTTTTGTCCCATCGTATCGTCAACAAGAGCGTCGCAGCGGTCGGTAGGACCTACTTGTGCCGAACAAGTGAATCTGTTGCTTGTGGAACTGGTCAGGATAGACTTGTGCTTCTCGGGGAGGGGGTATTATTTTGCAGGAACACAGTCACTTTGCTAGCCTCATGCCATCTTCCAAGGAGACAGCAGTGTGGAATCACTGGGTAATTTTATGAGGTTTCTCACCGAGTGAAATATTTATTATGGGAAGGACATTATAAATTCAGAATTTATCTAAAACAAATCTGTCTGACTACAGCTGAACATATTTTTAGGCTAAGCAGAAGAGAATAAGGAAATTCTTTTGCTGCTGTGTGGGGAAGTCTTAGAGGTGCACACTACTTTTATCTTCTTAACCTGATTCTACGGAATAGTGGGGAAGCTAGAAAGTTCCTAAGTATTTACAAGAGAAAGGTTAACTTCAAATTGCTTTTCAAATTAAGTGAGTCAAGTAATGCTTTAACTTTTTTCTAATTCCTATTTTTCTTCCTTGTTAAAATAGCATGAGCTTAGGTTTTGACAAATAACATTTTTACTGTAACTCTATTTACTATGCCACCCGACCTCAGCTGCATAGAGGTGTTTTAATGGGTGAACTGGGGGACTCTACCTCTCTCTTTGTAAAGATGACACATAGGAACTGTATGTATTTATGCTGCAGTGTGAGATTTTGAACCATATATACAAGGTTAGGGTTTTGGGTATCTGCATTTGGGGAAATTTATGGATTGGTTTTTCTGTTTATCTTTGTTTTTGGAAGGCTGAAATTTGACTATATTGGGCTAAGAAATTTCCAACTTTTTTTTTCAGTTTTATTCATCCCTAATGTTTAAATGGGCCTCATATAGATGATCATAAAGTGTTCCCTGAGAATAATAAAATAATTTATGTTTCTCAATTATCAACAGTTGTAAGAAAATCTTTTACGACTTCTGTCAGGTATATTTAGACAAGATGAGAATCTTTTCACAGGTTCGATTTTGACTTCAAAAGTCTGTATGGTCGACCGTTTCCGATTTCACTGGTTTCTCTTCTCTATATCCTTCCTTTCACTCTACTTGGGCTGTGCATGAGTTTAATTGGTGTCTGCGTTGTATGTGTATACGTATCTACTTTTCTAATATAAATATTTAAGCTATAAGTGTCTATATTTAAGCACATAATTTTTGACATATATTTATGTTCAGTCCATAATTGTTCCCTGATTTCCCCAAGTATTACTTGATTTTCAAATATCTGTGGATTTTTCAAAGAGCCTCTGGCCACTTTCTGGCTGGAGCAGAGAATGCCTCATAACCCTCCAGTGTTTTCGGTCAGAGACAACAGGTGATGGTGTTGGTGGAGGGCTGCCTTGCCAGGCAGTGTGCCCTGTGTTTGTGGGATGGAGCGCTCTGCAGGAGGCACTGGTGTGCAGTTGCTGTGTGGTGTTTTGTTGTTGTTGTGTCGGTGACTGTGGACTGTAGCTGTCTCTTGGTCTACTTCCACACATGAAGAGATTACCTTCCCTCCATATTTGTTATTAGAAGCCAAAATATGTGTTTCTCTTGCTGTGATATAAGACATGATCAAAAGGAACTTGGTGAAGAAAGGGTTTATTTAGCTTACAGTCTGTTGAGGGAAGATGGTAGGAACTCGAGGCAGGGATGCGGAGGCAGAACCTGAAGGAGGAATGTTGCTTACCGGCTCACTTAGTTTGCTTTCTTAAACAACCCAGGAGCACCTGCCATGCGTGGTACTGCCCACAGTGGGCCGTGCCACCCCTACATCAATCACACCAATCAAGGAAATATCTCGCAAGCTAGCCCACAGGCCAATCTTACAGAGGTATTTTCTCAGGGGTGGTTCCCTCCTTTCAGATAACTCTAGTGCATGTTAAGTTGACAAAGCAAACAAGAGACAACTAAGGCAGAGTTGCTCATTCCTCTTGAGAACTGACTCACTTACTGTTATGAATGGAGTCTTTTAACTCTAATCCTTCTTACCCTAAACTTACCACTTATGATGTCTAGCTCTTTTTGATGCTATGTGTAGTATATTCATTCATTTTTCCTTTAACTAATCTGGGTCTTATATTTAAGGTGGGCTGCCCAAAAATAGAGCTGTAGTTGGAAAACTCCTGTTTAGTCCAGTTTGACTTTCATTTGGCATATTCGGACCATTTATATTTAATGTAGTTCTAAGGGTAGCTGGATTTAAATTACCAATTGGCTGCTTGTTTTTCTATGTGTCTAATCCCTTCATTGTTCCTTCCTGTCCTTTTCTTGATTGAGTATTGATAGAGTATTTTAATATGAAGGAGAGTGGAGAAAGGGCCTACATGGGAGGGTTTGGAGGGAGGAAAGGAAAGGGAGAAAGTAATCAAAATACAGTCTCAAAAAAATTTAGAGCATTTTAGGTGCCTTAGTTGAACTCCAACCTGTGTTTGCTAATTGTAGCTCCTTGATTTTTGTTGTTGGCTTTTATTCTTTTGTTTTGTTTTGTTTTTGTTTTTTGAGACAGGGTTTCTCCGTAGCTTTTGGTTCTTGTCCTGGAACTAGCTCTTGTAGACCAGGCTGGTCTCGAACTCACAGAGATCTGCCTGCCTCTGCCTCCCGAGTGCTGGGATTAAAGGCGTGCGCCACCACCACTCGGCCTTGTTGTTGGCTTTTATCATTGGTTCAGGATTTTCTATATGAATTTTTCCACTTGTCTCTTCCTTACTCTGCATGTCCATTTTATAATGTTTATATTATAATAACATTTATGAGATGTATGTATGCCTACTGTAAGAGTGTATTACAGTATTCTTTTGCATATTCCACTTTTATTCTTTGCAACACACATTTCCCTTTGGGGTATTTTAAAGTCCCACGATATACTGTTGGGTTTACCTTTCTTTAAAATGATATTTTAAAAAGTTTAAAGGGAATGTCTCATTTACTTATGTGTGCCTTATTTTAAATATTAAAAAAATGAACATGACTGAACCAAGGGCCTAGGCCTGCTGGCCAGGTCCTCTGCCATTGAGCCACCCCATGTCTTCTTTTGGCGTGTGTGATCTGAATTTCTGATCTGTGTATTGACGTTTTTCGTGGTTCATAAACACTGTTAGCCTTTGTACGTATGAAAGATTGGTGGAGTGGAATGAGAGACTGGCAGTTTCTAGAAGTTTTGAAAGCTGTTGTTTCAGCGTCTCACTTGCGTTATGGTAGGTCTGCCATCCCTTCCCCTCAGGAAAGCATCGCTAACTATGAGCACCACACTGTTGTACCATAGATCACCAAACTCTATTCCCTGTCAGATTGGGAAATCGGGTGTGGCTCCTATGTTTCTGACATGTCATGTCTTCTCTGGTTATTAGCAAACTATTTTCTTTACTACTGGTTTGTTCAGTGGAATATGATGTACCAAGGTGTGTGTGTGTGTGTGTGTGTGTGTGTGTGTTTAAAATATTTTTCTTGTTTGGTGTTCATTATTTCTGGGCATTTGAATTTATAGTTTTCATCCCATCTGAAAATAACTGACCATATTTTTATTCAAATATTTATATACTTTCCTTCCCACCTTCTAGTTTTCCTTAGACTCCCCCCCCCACGACTCTCCTGGGGTCGCCTCTTAGGCCGCGCCACTCCACCCCTCTTTCCCTTGGCAGCCTTTTTGTCATTGGGTTTTCTCACAGCCATGGGTTACCTGTTTCATTTGGGATTTCTTCTCAGGCCAGTTTGTTTGACCAATTCTGTACCTTGTAAACAAAGCTCTGGGTTTCGATGGTTTCTGTTTGCTGTTTTGTACGTCCTTCTGGCTTAGCTACTTGTAGATCAGTTGATCATGTTGAGGCTAGTCTGTAAACTGTAATACAGCAGAATTGGAGTAGCCTTCCCCTTAAGTCCACTTTTCTCAGTGAGGTGTGTTCCTGGAGCCTCTTAAAAGTCTGGCCTTTTTCTTCCACTATCAGTGATTATTCCTTCTTGGGTCTGGACAAATTTGCCCTAAATCTGTGCTGGTTGAAGGGCAGAAATTCAGGTCTATCTGTGCATGTCTCTGGAGCCTCTGCTTTGTATAGCTTCCCTAGGGCTCTGCTGTGTATCTTTTCCCCAGGGCTTTGCTCTGTATAGCTTCCCGGGGCTCTGCTTTGCAGGTTCTTGCCATTCTAGCCTTGCCAAACTCAGGTTTCTAAGCAGGTATTGTTTGGGGTGGTCATATTTTTGAGATTTTTATGGGTTCAGCTTCCCGGTCCTATACAGAAGACACAATCTCCCAGCCGACGTCCTGGTCCCATGGCTCCCCATGGCTCTTAGTCTTTCTGCCCCCTCTTCCGCGATGCTCCCTGAGTCTTGGGTGTGGGGTTGCACTGCAGATGTGTCACCTGGGCTGGGCACAGCAGTCTGTTGGGCTCTGCATTTTGACCATTGTGGATTCATAATGTTCTCCATCTACTGTACAAGGATTTTCTCTAATGAGCACAGAGAACTACACTTATCTGCACATGCATATGAGTTTTTAGGATAGAGTTAGAAACTAGTCTGGTTTGGGAAACTGGAAGTATTAGGGTCTCCTCTAGGGCCCCTGACCTTACCAGCCACTGATGCTCAGTTAGGTTAGCAGTACCAGGCATGGATATCCTCTTATCCAGTGGGCCTTAATTCTAATTAGACAGCTGCTGGTCATTCACAAGATGTGCCATTGGGGATACCTTGACAAACTGGCCTTTTTGTGGTCCGAAGGCTTTATACCTGTGTAGAAATTATCCCCCTCCCCATTGAAACTCTGAGGTCTTTAGGGATGAGGCTTCTCGGTCAGTCCCAGCTCCATTGCTCTAATTCTTGTGACTAAAGTACATGATGTCAGCAGTGATAGTCTTGCCTTCAAGTTCTGGAGGGAGGGAAACCAAGGGCAACAGTATCAGAGTCTTCCAGTGACTGCTGCTGAGGAATTGAAGTCAAGGCATCTCCTTCCTCCAGCGCCTGTTGCCAAGGAGTTGAAATGGAATTCAAGAGTCAACATAACAGGGAAGTCCAGGCAATACTTCTCAAGAGCCCTTTATTGGGCATCCCTGAAGCTTTTATTCCAAGATAGTTCAGGGTTCAAAGCAGGGGCAGAGAAACAATGGAAAACATACAATATTTCTCATTCCTCTCATCAGATATGCTCATGACACAGAGGGTCTCGTGGACTAATGGGGCTGTTTGCAAGATGCCCTTTAGTGTGCTAAGCTGAACTGATGGTGAGGAAGGGGAGAGGCATTCCTTGGCTGGGGAAGGCACTCCTCTCACGGGAGTAAACAGAGCTCTAGGGGAACAGAGTTCCCGCAGCAGGACAGTGTAGGAAAGTCTGTCCTATGCAGGCTACA
>NC_022019.1:5370828-5374796 GCF_000317375.1 Microtus ochrogaster
ATCACCATCACCCACCACCACCATCACTACCACCACCACCATCGTTACCATCACCATCATCATTGTATATATACATATACTCATGTATTATATATGCATTTTAGATTGTTAAAAATGTTGAACTTTTTCAGATATTTATTCCTTTGAGAACTCTGATCATATACTTTTTGTATATGTATATTTTTTGTAGCCTACTTTTTAATTGGGTCAGTTGTTTTCTTCATTCTTGGCACTTTTAGTTCTTCATGTATTCTGGGTATTAATCATCTATTAGATGTTTAGCTGGCAAGCATCTTTCCCATTCCATGGGCCTCCTCTTTATAAAATTGTTCTTTGGCTGTACATTTATTAGTTTTTGACCTTAATTACTCGGCAAATGAGTTTTCTGTTTGGACCCCTTTCCTACAGCCTTATCTTATAGGGTACTGCCTATGTTTTTCTCTTGCATTTTGGTGTCTAAGGTTTCACATCAAAGCCTTTGATTCATTTAGATTTGATTTTTGTGCAGGGTGACAGATACAGGCCCAATTTTACTCTTTTATAACAAATTTCTCCAGCAGCATTTGCTGAAAATGCTGTCTTTTCAGAAGTGTGTATTTTTGGCATCTTTGTCAAATATCAAATGACAGTAGCTTTGTGTGCTATTTGAGTCTTCTGTTTTGTTTCACTGATCTACATGTCTGTTTTTGTGCCAGTACCATGCTGTTATTTTTTGTTATTATAGCTCTGTAATAAACCTTGAGATCCGGCATCATAATCCCTCCAACATTGTATCTTTTGCTCAGGATTGTTTTGGCTATGTGAGATCTTCTGCGGTTCAATATTATTAAATAATGCCTTGGGGAATTTGGTTGGAATTCCACTGAATGTATAAATTGTCTTTGTTAGGATGGCCACCTTTCACAACATTAGTTCTGTCAGCTTGAACATTAGGGCTGTCTGTCTGTCACTGCGTGCCTTCCTCAGTCTCTTTCTTCAGAGAGTTAAAGTTTTTATTGTGGAGGTCTTTCACTTCCTTTGTTAGGAATTCCTGGTGCATTTTAGGCTATCGTGAATGGGAGTGTTTTCACGATCTCTTTCTGAGCATGTGTTTTTGGACGTAGAAAGGCTACTCCCTTCTGTAAGTTGATTTTGTATCTTGCCACTTTGTTAAAAGAGTCAATCATTTCTAGAGGTTTTATGGATCTCTTATGTATAATATCATATCATCTGCAAATAGGGATAATTTGATTTGTTCTTATCCTACTTGTCTCTCTTTAGCTTTTTCTTACCATATTGCTATGGCAAGTGCTTTGAGCACTATATTGAAAAGGAACAAGGGTAGTAGACAGTTCCCCTCATTGCTGATTTCAGTGGAATTGCTTTTTCCCCCCTCTTCATTTAGGATGATATTGGCTGTGTTTCTGTTTTATAAAGCCATTATTATATTGAGGTGCATTTTGTCCCATCTTACTCTCTTTAGGACTTTTTTTGGCTTTTTGAGACAGAGCTTTGCTGTGGCTTTGGAGCCTGTCCTGGAACTAGCTCTTGTAGGCCAAGCTGGCCTTGACAGAGATCTGCCTGCCTCTGCCTCCCGAGTGCCGGGATTAAAGGCATGTGCCACCACCACCCGGCCTCTTTAGAACTTTCATCATGAAGACATGTTGGATTTGTTAAAGTCCTTTGAGCACCTATTGAGATGATCTTCTCATAATTTTCTTTAACCCATTTATAGTACTGATTACATTTATTGCCTTATGCATGGTGAATTACCCCTGCATCACTTGGAAAAGGTAACTTGATAGTAGTATATGATCTTTTTGATATATGCCTGGATTTGGTTTGCAAGTGTTTTGTTGAGACTTTTTCCATTTATGTTCATTGTGATATTGCCTGTAGTTTTCTTTTCCTGGTGTATCTTTACCTGGTTTTAGTATTTGAAAAATATTGGCTTTATAGTAATTTGGAAATGCTCTTTCTTTTTCTATTTCTTTTGAATAGTTTAAGAATGACTGGATGTAGATCTTTGAATGCCAATCCATGTGAGCCTGGGCTTTTTAAATTGGAATGTTTTAAATAAGTGTTTGATCTCTCTATTTGTTATAGGTCTGTTTAAATTGTTGATACTGTTATAGTTTGATACTTTGATAATTTGCTTTTTATACGAGCAAGTAGCTATAATTGTACAAAACATATGTTAATATAGTATGTTTGAGAAAAGTGCAATCAAAGATTGATATTCTGTTTGTTTATATTGAGTATTTATCAGTAATTTACTGGCCACCAGAGCATTTGTTGACACACCACTATATTATTTACATGTTTCCAAAAAGATCCCAAATACTTAAAATAACATATTCTTTAGCTTGATCAATAGAAACTGATTTAGGCACAAAAGACTGAAGCTTGGAAATATAGTTTTCACAAGTTTAACATTTAGGGAACTTCTACACAAAAAATAACTTGGGGCAAAGCATCAAGATTATGATGAAAGTATTACTTATTACTTAAACTTTTCTTTCATATTTTAAAAAGATTGTTTGAGAATTTTACACATGTATATAATATATTTGTTCATATCAACCTTCCATAGTTCACTTACTTCTCTTCCAGGAATTTCATCATGTCCAGCTTCCCACTTCCATCACCTTCCAGATCCATTTCCCCACCTCTGTATCTCCCTTCCCAGCTTCATGGTCTTTGTCTGTCTGTCTGTCTGTCTGTCTGTCTGTCTGTCTGTCTGTCTGTCTGTCTCTTGCTCTTTGGTAAGGAACTTAATACAACTAGTGCTGTCCATATGTGCACCGATTTGGGGCCATCTGCTGGAACAACCTACCAGGGACCATAACCTTAAAGAAAACTACTTTTCCCTAGCAGCCAACAACCATCAGTAGTTCTCAGCTAGGTGTGGAGTCTGTGTTCCTCTCCTCCATTCATGCTGGAACATTGACTGGCTTGATCTCGCTCGCGTCTTGTGCAGGTAATCACAACTGCTGAGTTCATGAGTAGACTGGTCTTGTTTCTAGAAGACATTGCTTCACCTCAGTTCTCCCCACACTTCAGCTCTGACAATCTTTCTACCCTCCTTTTAGCAGTGTGGGGGGAAGAGCCTTGGGAAGAGGGGATCATTCCACAGACAGTTGTTCTCTGCTCTTTGACCAGTTGTGAGTCTGGTGAAGATCTTTATGATTTAGTACCTTTTACAATAAAAAAAAAATTGAAGCAAATATCTAGTACAGCAATTTTTTTTTTAAGATAAACTATCCCATCACAGTGGGTAAAGAAGCTTTCATTGTCTAGTGGGTATTTCTGTACATGGAAGACATGGCATTTAGCATTCTGAAGGACACACTGATGGCCTGCACCCTTGGAATCACAATCCAGGCCCGGCAGGGGACCATGCAGAAGCACTCCTTGCTGGAATGAAGAGTGTGAACACCGAGGAGTTCTTGGAAGGAATGACTTGGACAAATGTGGCTCATGCAAACCCCGAGGAAGTAAGCTAGCTCTGGCTCAGGGGTCCAGCAAGTGCCTTTGCGATGTTGAACCTTCTTTGGCCACAGCCATCTCAGTTAATAGGCTCTTTATTGGTTTCTTGCTGATAGAATTACACATCGTAATTCGTAATTATAGTAAGTAAATTTACACAATTTACTTAGCTGTGCTCTGTTCTACTCAGTAGCCTGTCAGTGTCTGGGGTCATGGTCTTAGGTTTCCTAAAGCATGCATTGGGGTCCTAACTGCGGGTTGTACTTGTTTTTTTTAAATATGTATATATATATGTATCTGGTGTGGTGGCTGTGCTGAGAGTGTGTTAACAACATCTGTGCCAGATGTGCCGACGTTTCCATAGAGTTCTGAAAACTTATTACAGGGCTGAGGGTTTAGCTCTCAGCAGCAGTCAACAGATGTGCAGCCTCCTAACAAAGGGGCAGCAAGAGGCTGAATTATGCATTACCTAGCTCAGGGCTATGTGGATGATGAATTGC
>NC_022019.1:5375273-5404006 GCF_000317375.1 Microtus ochrogaster
CCAGCTGAGCTCACTGTAGGCAAGGGAGCAGGGGTGAACCAGATGTGTATGAGAGAGAGAGAGAGAGAGAGAGAGAGAGAGAGAGAGAGAGAGAGAGAGAGCACTTAGATTAGAGCCTGGCATTCTATGGTGTGTGTGTGGGGGGGCTTGAATGAAGACCCTAAGGTCTGTGTTGGAAACCCCATCACCAATGCAGTCTGGAGAAATAGGCTTTGAGAGGTGATTGGTAATAGGGGCCCAGCCATTGCGAGTGGCTTCATGCCATCAGTGAGGGAAAGCTTCATCGTTCTGAGAGTGGCATCTTTATCACAGGCGAGCCTGATGCCCTGACTTGCTCTCATAGACCCATATAATGCCTTCTGTCATGCAAGGGGATGGATAGCAAGAAGATTTATACATGCAGCTTCAGACAGGGAGTTCCCAGCGTCCAGGACTATCGGGCAAATACATTTCTGTCCATTATAAATGACCTGCCCTGAGGTTTTGTTATACTACCATAACACTTAGATAACGAGGAGTTTTCTCTCCACTCGAGGTGCCTCAGATGCTGTCAGTCTGCTTGGGTGAGTGATTGACTTAAGTCTATGTTTCGAAAATCCTATTGGCTGCTGTGTGGCTGTCACTCCTCAGGGGAAGAGCAAGTAGAGGCTGAGCAAGGAAGTTACCATAGTGTCGGCATGTGGAGTGAGGGATTGAGAGGAGGATGGAGGAGGAGCGTGGAGGTCGCGTTCAGAACCTGTTTCTCAGTTACGGGGATGCGTGTGGTGTGCAGGTATAGCTAGGATTCTCTGACAGTTAGATGTGGGCTTAGGAGATGAATCCAAACATTTGGAAGTAATTGCGAAGGTAAATGCTACACTACTGATTCAGGTCAGCTATTACTGAGGTCAGGCATCATATTTCCACACAGAATAAGGAAAATGATGTTTCTTCAATTTCAGTATATGGTACATGCTAGGGACTAGGAGGTGCAAACTAAAGCCAATGTGTGGAAAATCATACATACATACACACACACACAAGCACATAGTTATGCATGTTACACACCATGTTTACCATGTATAGTGTTCAGACCAGGTTGTCTAGTATTTTCATCTCCACATCATTCTCTTGTCTTTTGGACAAGGGACATTGAGCAGCCTCTCCTCTAGCTGGTTTTGAAACACACAACCATCAGCCATCATCTCTCTGCTATGCCTTACACAGAAGTTCTGCTGCTGTCAATCATTACCACCCTTTCTCCAGATCCTTTCTTCAAGCCTTTGGTGGAAACCTTTGGCATAGGAAAATACCCAGAGATGGGCTGGGTCTTGTGAACTGAAGACATTAGGAATCATAGTAAGTGCTCATAGCTAGCAACTTTTATGAATTTCTTGTCCCTTTATTCTTGGAGTAAAGGATGAAGTTGTCATCATCATCGTCATCATCATCTTCATTATTGCTCCTATTTGAATTATGTGTTTGTAAATATGATATTACCCTAGGCTTGAATTACCTAGGATATTCCTATTCTTTGGGTTTGGAGCCACCTCAAAGGTCTGTGTGCTAAAGGGTTGGTGGCCTACTTGGCGTTATTAGAAGAGAATGAAGCCTTTAAGAGATTGGGCCACAACTGAAGTCTGTCAAATCCCAGACTCTTTCTCTTGTTGTCTTGCGTCCTGGTTATGAGGTGAGCAGTTGAGGTCCACCAGAAATTTCTACTGTGTATTGGGGATGTGGTCATAGGCCCAAGACAATGGCAGGACTGAAAATGCCAGGAACTGAGAGTCAAAAATCAAGCTTTGCTTTTCTTCCTTTTCCTTCCTTCCATCCTCCCCCCTTCTTTCCTCCCTTTCTTTCAAATTTTCAAGCCAGGGTTTCTCTGTGTAACAGCCCTGACTGTCCTAGAACTTGCTTTGTGGACCAGGCTGGCCCTGAAATCACAGAGACCTACCTGCCTGTCTCCCAAGAGCTGGGACTAAAGGCGTGTGCCACCACCACCTGGCTCATTTTTATCCTTGTATTTCTCGGTGTTTGTTATAGTGACAGAGAGTCGACTGGCATAACTGTGGTGACTCCATGGCAGGAGAGAGTTGGCTGTCATAACCGGGACAGCCTGTGCTTTGTGTAGTAAACAGTCCTGTGGTTTCCCTTCCCACTTTTCACACTGCTGAGTATGAAGAGGGTCCATTCCCGGTGACCTCAAGCCTGCCAGTATCCAAGAACCCCTTCAGGAGTTGAGGACCTTGAATCATTTCCTACAGAATAGAGTGAAGCAGCCTTGTAGAGCCATGAACCCTGTCAAGAGTGAGGACAGGCGTGGCCAAAGAGACCACTGTCTGACGTTCATCCCTGGCAGCGCCTCTTGCTAGCATTTTATGAGTGTTGCTGCACTCACCGCATGGCTACGGGTGGCATGGGTGTGCGAGCTGTAGCAAGGTGTTTCTTGGAACCGTATCAGCTGCACCTGGAGCAGGGGCATCTAACCCGGCCTGGGTTATTAGCATAGGACCTCAGAGGAGAGAAAACCCAAGCCATGTCCTGATGGTGGGTTGTAGGCAGACATGGCACAGAGTGAGGAAAAGGCACTCCAGGCGGAGGGCGGCACTCAGTATTCAGTGTTGTGTCGTTTTCTGGCCCTCATGTTTCCATACCAGATTAGAAGAACTTTAAATGCAAGAACCTTTTTTTTAGAAAAAATTGGATTTTTAAGAGTGTATGGTAATTGCACAAAATTATGGGTTTCACTGTGGCATACACCGCATCTGATGTACTTTGATCAGTGGCTGCTATTCCCTCTTTAAGCCCCCGTTCTGATAGTCCCTTCCCACTCTTAGGTCTTTTCTTCCCAGACTCCACTTATGAGAGGAAACACACTTGCCAGTTTAAGCCTGGCTAATTAATTCTCCTTAAGGCCATGTTCTGTGCTCCCATCCACTCTCCTCCTAGTGGCGCAGCCTCGCTCTGCTCTGTGGCATAGTCACGCTATGGTGAGTACATATACGCTTGTGTATATGGGCATCACATTTACTCTGCCCATCCCGCTATGGACAGCCCTTAGGCCGGTTCTATAACTGGAGATTGTGACTCACGCCGTGCCAATCCTCAGCCTGCAGGTGCCCCTGTTGTGTGCTTGTGTCTGCTTTCTTCAGAAGTGGTGTCGCTGGATTGAATGGTGTTCCTAGTTTCAGTGTTTTTGAGAAATTCTAGACCTGTTCCTGTAGTAGTTGTGCAAGCCTGTATTCCCACCCCCGGGGTCCAAGGTTCCTTTCTTCTGTACCCAGGGACAACTTTGACTCCTGCACTGATGCACAGAAGTCCTAGAATTTCCCTTGGATGGATAACTGTTTGTCTTCAATATTTTGTGCATCCTGACATCCTGTTTTCTTCTGTGTGTTCCTGACTCCAGGATAGCTAATCTCTAGCAGTTGGGGTTGGCTTTCTGGGCTTAAAGTGGTTAAACCTGGATGCCTGTGAGCATGTGGAATCTCTCTCTCTCTCTCTCTCTCATTTTCTTTTCCTTGGTCTTTAGTGCATAGACTTCAGTAGTAAACTTTTATTTTCAGACAAGAACTCAGAATGATAAAAGATTCAGCTGATAATAAACCTGATTGTGATTTTAGGATACTCCTTGAAACAGTCATAAAATAACTCTCATAAAAATCAGGAAATTAAATTTGGATGTTGGCTGGCTGGTTCATTACTGGCTGCCTTATTGTTAATGATCTCCACAGTGAGTGTATTGACTGTTGAAGGGAGTAGATGGGTCAGGGAAAATAGGATGCTTAGAATAATGGTAGGCTCCACAAAAGACACACATTTATTTTTGTTTTCCTGAGGTAGTGTCTCCCTATGTAGCTCAGGCCGTCCTCAGACTCACTATGTAGCCTAGCCTGGCTTTGTACTAGAATTCCACCTACCGAGTGCTGGGGTCACAAGCTTGTGCTGCTGTGC
Organism: Microtus ochrogaster; assembly: GCF_000317375.1. Taxonomy (NCBI): domain Eukaryota; kingdom Metazoa; phylum Chordata; class Mammalia; order Rodentia; family Cricetidae; genus Microtus; species Microtus ochrogaster. Next base: position 5,379,207 of record NC_022019.1, read on the forward strand.
CCGATGCGCTTTTTAGAGTTGTAATTGCAAGTGGCCCCTCTGTGACATGGCAAACCTGGTTGGTCTGACGGTGCTGAATGGGCTGAGGATATTGCGAGGCAGACACTCCTTCTGCCTTTGCCTGAACAGATATTCCTATATTTAAGCATTCTCACTTCTGTGTCTGGGAAGAAAATATGATACGCAAAATGTCAAATCAGTGAGAAAGTCGGGAAAATCCAGAATACTGGGGGAAGTGTGTTTTGCCAAGGCGCTGAGGATGGGGGTGACGAGCTGGCCTCCGCTGACTTGCCAATGTCTGACTACTACATACACTCTGAAGTTGCACTAAGATCACTGATGGAAGCAGATACTGGGCTCCTGTGACCAGTGAGGATGAGCCGCTATGACAAGCTGGGGTGTCTTAAGTGATAGATAAGAAAATGAATCTGCCTTGTGCATGACATCTGACTTCAATGGACTTGGAGCCTCCATCTCCCCAGAGAAGAAAAACCATGTCAAGAAGCACAGGGGCACGGACGAGTAACCGTTGGCTTTGAGCCGCCTGTGAATCTCCCAGTCTTTAGCATACGTACAAAGTTCTTGGACGGTTCAGAACCTGGCATTTTCTACATGGAAAGAGAGGCGCCTCAGTAGGATTTTAGGCATCACTTAGAGAATGGCATCAGGAGAGTGCAGAAGAAGCTGCCTCTGCCTTTGCTATTTGAGAAGTTAAAGGAGGGGGAGGAGATCAACACAGGTATTGCGTCTTGGTTCCTTTCTCTGGTGTGGGAGAGAATTAACGATGATGTGAGGGTCAACAGGGTTTGCTCTCCTGATCTGCCAGACTACTGGAGGTTTAGAGTCTTTCTGGACCCTTTAATGAGGCTGTGAGCAGAGGACTTCAGGAGGTGGCCGATGCTGCTGTCTGTATGGGTGGGGCAGAGCCACTTGGGGACACTCCTGCCTTTGATAAAGCCAAGCAGACTGTGCAAAGACTGTCGATGCGAATTCAAGCAGGAAGAAATGGTCATCATTCTGTAGGCCAGAGGAGGCGGAAGGCACTGTGCTAAGGAGCCCAGCTCTTCTCCATATCCCTGTCCCTCCCCAGCATCCACACTGGATCATTTAAAGGAGCCACACGAGAGAAATGAAGTGGAGCCAGAGCATCGTTCATCAGACACACTGAAAGTGGCTCACACGAACTTTCCCAATAGCGTAAGCTCTGAGCAACCAGACGTTTTCATTTTCCCAGCTGTCTCGGGAGAGGGAGGTGATCAGAGTAGCTGCATAGAATTTGAGGAGTTGCATCTTCCTGTGCCCAGTTCAGGGTGAAGGTGAGGTTCCTGTGTTTACTTGGCTCGAGCCCTCAGCTTGTCTACTAGATGCCTTCTGTGCCCCGTGAGGAGACACATGGCTGGGGTGACCATGAGCTCTGCCTCCCGGAGCACGTGTCAAAAGCTGAAGTCAGAAAGGGAACGATGTTTCTGTGAAGGGAGATTGAAATGGCGACATGCGTGACAGCAAGGAGTTTGCTCTTCTCGTGGGATAAACTTGGAAACTGGAGTTGGTGCTCTGTGCTGTCAGGGTCTGTATCTGAGTGTTCAGCCAACCGTGGATAGGAAATGTGTATTAAAAACAACAATGACTGTCAGGAAGATAACCAAGAAGCATGGCACAGTGTCCGTATGCATTTAGGCTGTGTCAGGCATGATGCATGGTCTGGAGGCGAGCGATAGGATGGGCGTGGGTGTTGTTCAAATGTTATGCCATTGTGGAAGGGGCTCAAGCATTAGTAGACTCTGGTGTCTAAAGCACAGAGGAATATCTTGGATCCAGCTTTCTGTAGCAGCAGCAGGTGATGATTTGTCCCTGTGAGATTCTCAGTGGGCTTGAAAGCTGATACCCATGCCTGTATCCCAGACTTGAGGTCCCAGGAGCAGTGGAGAATCTCGCCTAACAGAGGGGATTGCTATAAAAAGTGACTACACTTGCACTTAATCCTGAGCTAACCCAGCCTAGAATAAGAAAAAAAAGTCTTCTTAATTCAGAATATGAAAAATAGATTTTTAAAAAAAAGTTTGGGTTTATCTATGGAATACGTTTCCAGAAAAGCGCATTTATCTTCGCTTAATTTACAGGATGAGCTAGCAGAGGACACAGAACTGGTTTTGGGGACGGGAGCCTGTACTGCACGTCTTATTAAAACCAAGGTGTCCCAGTTTGGCTCTCTGACATGACGAACACCATGAAGGAAAAGGTTTCTTTGGTTTACCTGTCCCAGCCCAGGTTTATCACTGAGGGAAGTCAAGGCAGGAACTTAAGCAGGACCAGAAGCAAGAGCCGTGGAAGAACGCTGTTTACTGGCTTGCTTAGCTAACTTTCTCGTACATCCCAGGCCCATCTGCCCCAAAATGGCACCACCCACAGTAGACTGGGACCTCCCACGTCAATCATTAATCAAGGAAATGATCCACAGACATGCTCAGAGGACTCTCTGATGGAAGCAGTTCCTCGATTGAGGTCCCCTCTTCCCTAGTGACTCCAGCTTGTGTCGAGTTGACAGAAAGCTGTGCCTTTAGCTTGTGCTTCTTCCTCCCACTGCCTACCAGAACGCCTCACATGTAGGAGGTATTTAATAACTGAGTGAATCCAGCGTCCACAATATTTCAAGTCATAAACAGTCCACAGGCAATTACTTCTGCCGCTTTTTCTTTGTTCCCGTGGAAAAAAGATAAAAGAATCCAGTAAGTGTTGACAGAAATAAGAAGCCCTGACCCATCTCTGTCATCTTCCCTTTGTGCTCTGAGCTCTGGAACTCTTGGTAGGAGTGGATCACGTCTGCTATATTTGGAGAGAAACAGTCTGTGCAGAGTGGGGTCTTGAAAAGCCTCTGAAACGTGTCTGCCAAGGTGAAAATAACCACGTTTTGAATTTGCCCAGCATTTCCATTGTGTCTGCTTGATTAGGAGAGCTCATCAGCCCCAGTGCTCCCCGGCACCAGAGCTGCTGTGTGCCTGTGTTCTCAAGAGTCACGAAACAGCTTTGTCAGTACCGGTGTGGAAGCCAGAGCGGAGCCTGAAACTTTGAGGAGGGTGTGTGTGTGAGTGTGTGTGTGTGTGTGTGTGTGTGTGTATGTGCATGCGTGTGTGTTTGTGCGCATGTGCATGCCTCTGTAACCAGCCATGGGACTGCTTCCTTAGAGGGGAAGTGTGCCTGGAGACACAGGGAGAGCCACCTTTGTATGCTTTTCAAGTGAGGAAAGACATATCAATCTCTTATCCCTCATTATAAAAGTCCAAATAGTCACTTCTGCTAGAAGTGTGTGTGGTGATATTCAAGCTATTATTTCTTGGAGGTGGAGCTAGGGTAGAATCTAAATGAAAAAAAAAACTGCTTATGTAAGTGCTTAGCAAACTGTGGCTTGGAGGCGCAAGCTGAGCTGTGAGGTAAAAGGGGTATCAGTTCCCATTCCAACACTGTGACAAGATGTCTGGGTAAATAGTGTAGGGAGAAGTTATTTTGGCCTAGGTATTCAGAGATTTCAGTTCATGGTCGCTTGGTCCTGTGGACTCTGGTCCAGCAGTAAGGCAGAGCATCATGGAAGGAGCCCAGGATGGAAGAAAGAGCTCACTTCATGGTGACTGAAAGGGAGAGACCTGGGTCCCCATATCCCTTCCAGCCACTTAACTCCCTTTCGTTAGGCCTTCCCACCAGTAGGTTAAAACACCTTCCAACAATGCCGCTGCTGGTGGCCAAGGCTTTAACACAAGGGCATTTGGGAAACTCTGAAGAAATACACAATAAGAAAAAAATTTAAAGACGTTTGTGCTCAAAAACGAAGGAAGAGAAGAGGATGTGGGAGGAGGAGAAGGAATACGAGAGGTCACACATGGCCCACAAAGCTTAAAATATTACTGACTTGCACTTTTCAAAAACAGTCGTCAACCTTTGATTTCTATAATCGATTTCAATTTTGTGGATGAGGAAACCAGGGCTCAGCAGGCAGCTGCTTGGCTAGGCTCACAAGGGGAGCCTGTGAAAGGGGACCAGGACTCAAGTTCCTGCAAAGCTGGCTGTTAGTCCTGTCTTGCCTGTGCTCCAAGGTGTTTTGTGATTGTTAAGAAGGCTTCGCTTGTGAGTTCATCGTCAAGAGTTCACAATTGTAGGGGCCATGGCTTAGCTGCTCAAAGGCTTGTTGTATGAGAATCAGGACCTGAAATTGGATCACTAGTTCCCACAGAAAAGCCACAAGTTGAGATGTGATTCTGTAATCTCAGAGCTCAGGCGTGGAGGCAGTAACATTTCTGGAGCTAATTGGCTAGTTACCTAATTGAATGATAAGCTTCTGGTCCAATCAAAGTTTTTGTCTAAAAGATACGGTGGAGATTGTGTGAAGAAGTGAGCTGATATTGACCTCTAGCCTCTGCACTTAGGTGTGCACCTATAACACACACACACACACCACACACACACACACACACACACACACACACACACCCCCATACATTTCCACCTCCACACACTAAGATAAAAAGAGTTCACAGTTATAATGCAGTTATGACCGGCCAGAATTAAGTCATTGTCACAGGATGAGGACACAGACACCAAAGCCTGCACTCCCTGGTGACACCAGCCCCAAACTGAGGCTCCCAGACTCCCAGAAGTTCTGATCAGCCAAATATAGAGGACAAGTTTTCATGAAGCCCTTCAGGGACTTCAGGAACATAGTACACTTGTAATGAGTTTATTATAAAGGGTAACTCAGCACCACCCACAATTAGAGGTGGTAGGATACACTGTGGGGGACCCCAAGTCTGAGGTGTAATATGTTCACTTGTCTCCACATTAATATGAACCACCAACCTGTGTCATTAGCCTGAACTTTGGTATCCAGAGTGGCTTTTGTTTCCTTTTGCTTTTTTGGTTTCACTGTGTCCATGTGGGATCATTGACTGTGTGATAGAGCTCAGTCTCCGGCTGCATTACACTTTGGGAAGTTGGGCTGATAGACCTGATTCAGAGTCTTGAACTGTTCATCACGTGGTTGGCATTCGTTGCATTGCCTAGATACATCTAAAACTAGAGGCCCACCTCCAGCCCACTTCTTAACATAAATTTGAGAGTGGATGAACATACCCACCATGAATAGTAAGGGCTCCTATGTTCCTGTCACTCGGCAAGTTCCAAGGGTTTTAAATATTCCCCCCTGGGACCCCAAAATACATACCAGATGGGTTCATTTTTGTCATCTCTCTGATTTTGATTTGTAGGCTGTCTTTAAAGTCAAGTCTTTCACTGGTCTTTTGGATCATAGGAACATACCACCATGCTATACCCAGACGAATTCTCTACCTTCCAAGCCAGGTCTGATTCTACTTCTGTTTCCTCTCCCTCCACAAGACTTTTAGAACTAGTTACAGACTATAAGACAGCTTGAGTAAGGAAAACTAGGCTTCTTCTTTCTCCAGATCCCTACTTTGAGATGGTAAGACTTTATCACAGGGGTTGCTTTATTAGATAAGTCTTGGGCATTGTTTGGAATTGTGGACATATTGACTGATTATGTTAGGGAAAAATGCTGCCGTTTGGAATGAAGGGTCTTCCCTCAAAATGTTCCTTACATCAATGAAACACTTTGTAATACTTTAGCTATGCTAATTTCCATTTTGCATTTAATTCCTTACTTAAAAGCCCTTAACTGCCTGGATCTGTTTAGCTTATTATGCTACTATTATTCATAATGCTACATAGTCTTAAGTAATCAAATAATAAATAGGTGCAAGATATTTACTATTCTGGTTTGTATTGGGGAGAAATGTTAAATCTTACTAGGAGTTTTCACTTTGTTAAAGCATGGTTTCCAAGCAGTTCGTTTCTAAGATGGCCAGAGTGAGCTGTCCTCCTCCCCTCTAGCTGCTTATGTCGCAGGGGAGGTCTGTGGTCCTGCTTCCTAACTAGTGAGCACCACAGTCTTGCCATCACCCACGCGTTACATGCGAGTGAAATGCTAGGGGACGTGTGGGTCCCTGAAGTGAATGTTCTCCCACCACATGTGGATGCCACCTCCCACTAGCATGGGGAAAGAGATGAACAGAGGAGCCAGAGCTGAGAGGAGGGCAGGGCTGGCTGGAGAAGCTATAGCAGCTCGTTGGGTATCCCTGTCTATCCATTGCCCTTGGAGCTTGGAGTCACTTGTGTATCTACAGTAGCCGGCTCCCCTCTGCCCATTCCTTCTCTCCACTCATTGTCTCATCCATGATCACTGGTTCAGATATCATGTCTCATCTCTCAGTTACCTTCCAACAGCTTAAGGGTTCGTTCACACAAGCAGATGCAATGTTGTCATGGAGACTGTCTTCTTGGGACCTAGCATCTCTAGGTCTGAGCACTAACATCTAATGCAGTGGTTCTCAACCTGTGGGTCACGACCCCTTTAGGGGAATCATATATCAGATGTCCTTCTTGTCAGATATTTACATTGTGATTCATAACAGTAGCAAAATTGAACTTATGGAGTAGCAGTGAAATAATTTTATGGTTGGGGGGGTCAACATATCATGAACTGTAATAAAGGACAATAGCATCAGAAGGTTGAGAACCACTAATCTACTGAGCCCTATGTCTGAGACATCTAGAACACTTGAGAGTGAACTATAAGGGAATAGCAGTTCGCTCTTTCTGGCTCACTTTCCTTGCTCTCCTGTCTTACAGGGTAACATAAGTTCTCTATGGGCTCTTTCATGCATTAGTTGCTATACCTGGTTATGAGTAATGGATGGAATGATCAGGGTATAGCTCATGGAGACCAAAGACCTCAACATGGCTGGGATGGAGTGGGGAACTCAACTGCTTCATATTTATTTCAAAGGAAATGCTTCCTCTGTCTCCTGGTCCCTTTGGTGGGCAGGAGAAGCCTGCAGACCTGCCAGAGTGTGCCCACAGGTTAGCCACGGGCGGAGACCATCCTTCCTGGTTCCCGTGCCAGCTGATTCACTGTGGGTCACCTTGGAGCATTTAGCCATCATCAGTCCAAAGAACTGCACTGAGTCCACAGACTTGCCCAGCACGGATGTGGCTGCTGGTGTCTGGTTTGTCCCTAAGAGGAGAAGGGTTCAATGTCCTGAGAAGGAAGAAGTTCATGGTTCCATGATGGATAAGTGCCTTCCAGAGGTATCTGATCCATTAGGTTTAGATGCATTCATCCATCATAAACTTATGACTGCTGCTGATGTGGTAGCCACTGTTCAGGGGTAGGCAAGGTGAGTTTCTCAAAGCCTTGGCCATCGATTGTCCTCTGCGGGTGGTCCTCTGCGATTGTCCTCTTCTGTGGGTGCAAACTGAGCACTTGTCAATTCACCTAGTCTTGTTCTCTTAATCCTTTCCCTTCCCGTTGGTTTCTTTCTCATCTACCATGTATTTATTGACCCCCTCTATCTGCTGACACTGTGCCTGTTTATTTGGGGGAGTTATAAGCATACACTTGGCTTTTGTGCGGTGGTATCTGCAAAATGCATTAACTCAGGGTTTGTCTCAGGAGTCCAAATTTGAAACCTTCACCATAATGGGCTCTGCTATATATGGCGCAGTGTTCCCCTTAGGCAATACAAATTTGTGATCTTTTGAAAAAGTATCTTCCAGCTCAGGGGTAGGTCAAGATGAGGTCATGGCGGTAGAAGAATTTATCTGAATCTTGGCATTAGGGAACTCTTGACTGTTTCTTCATAGACTAAAATCTCCCAGTCTGGCTCCGGTGGGTAAAGGAAGATCAGCACTGTGGCATGCTAGGAACCTGGGAGATTCAATGTTAGTCTTGTTCTTTCACCTCTTATTTGTGTCAATAATCTTTTGCCATTATTAGTACTTATCAGATTGTAAATATTGGGTAAACTATTGTTCTCATTCTTTTATCATTTTTAATCATGCCTATGTGTGTCTAAATATTTCGCATGCTTACAAGTGCCCATGTAGACCAGAAGTATCAAGTTCCTAAAACTGGATTTATAGGCCATTTTGAGCCACCTAACAAGGGTGCTAGGAACTGAACTCGAGTCCTAAGAGTAGTATGTACTCTTAACTGCTGGCCATTGCTGTGTTGTTTCTATCTCGTCCCAGTCTGCTTTAAACCTCAGGTAACTCATTCTCTCCCCCTATAACCCACACAACCAGTTTCCCATTTCCTCCTGGGATGTTTTTCATTCTTCACTCAAGCCATGCACTTACTGGCTTGCAGCTAGACTGCACGGCGGATCTCTATAGAGCCAGCTCGCTTCTGTCTCCTGCTACTTTGTCCATCACTGATGAACGCTCATTGTTCTTGCTTCGACATTGTCTGTGCCCTTCTAGACCTTGTATGTCATCTGCAGTCTGCCCTGGCTCTATTCCCAGAGTTTCTTTTCTGCTCTTCCTCAGTTTGAACCCTCAACATGGATTTATTTTTCAGTTGGCCCCCAATACAACTTTTGTCTACTTATTATTCAATTGGGCTTTCATTCACAGTGCCCTCCTCTTTCCTAACGTAAGGGTCCATGTCCAGCCTGTAAGGGTCTTATATCTTCCAACCACTTCTCCAATCAAAGCAGAAAGTCATGACCTCTGACCTCGCTCGCCCTTCAATCCCACTCTCAGTTACTTGGTTAAAGCTGTCACTCACGGCTAGGTAGCTCTAATGGTGTAGACTGTCAGTTGATTTTTTAAGCTACTTGATATTTTTGATGACAAGAGGAGAGACCTCCTATTTTGTGATCCCAGCAGCATCTAACTGACTTTTCAGGTGTGGCTGCTTATGGGTATCACTTACAAAGCCATACAGTGGAGAATCGGGAACTATGTGGTCCACAAAGTAGGAAACAGTGGACGTTCCCTTGGTGAAATGGGTTTCATGGAATTGATGCTTAGAGGAATGGAGAGCCACTAAGTGAGTGCAGTCCTGGCAAGGGACTGTTTGATCCATGCTAATGGTAGGGCTTTCCTCCTCTGTGCCTATCTGGGAAACTCAAAGCCATCCTTTATGGGTTCCCATCATGTGACAGGCTGTGGAACTCTGGAAGTCTCATTCAGGTGACTGTAGTAGACAAAACAGATCCCTACTGTCCTGGAGCTTGGGTTGTTGGGTCTGGGAAAACATCGCCGATAAATACTGTCAGGTGATGTAATGAACGCTGAGGCGGAAAACAACACAGGTTAAGTGGCAGAGAGACAAACAGTCCTTTTCTACCAACTAGTCACAAAAATAGTCTCCATCTGTCTGCAAGTAGCGGGGGCTTTAAAATGCAGCCTGGCTGGGGATAGGGTTCAGTGGTAGAGCACTCACAAGGCCCTGGGCTCTATTCCTAGCCTGCAGAAAGAGGAAAATAAAAGAAACCTAAATCAAAACAAAACAAAGCCCATTCTTCCTTGATTGAAATCCAAGAAGCAGAGCTGCTGGGTTAGTTAGGATGGAAGTAGACACTCTTGTTTCCTGCCACCCTCTCTGCAATGAGAGGGCTTGGCAGTGTCTTCTGGCCAGGGCAGACCCTAGAAAGCGGGTGGTGAAAGGGGAAACGGTGAGGGGATTGGTCCTGCAGTAAGAAATAGCCTGGGTGTGGTGCACCCATTCATGAAGAAGCAGAGAGCAGGGGTGTTTGGTTTGTGAACCCAAGCGTGAGCACCGAAGCCTGAACCTACCACTTTGCTCTGAACCTACCACATTACCCTATTGCAGGCTTAGCCCTTCTTCACTAGTCTAATAGCATGTCAGCTCTGGACACTTACTTTGCCTTTCATTTCCCCTTTTTCATGTTAAGGATTGTAATCCTTACAGTCAATTTAAGATGATTTAACCCAACCTTTAGTCTTCCAGATTTTCTCCACATCACTAACAGGTTCCTGTGTAGCTAGCAAGTGGAAGTTTACTCCAGTAAGATGCATGCTTTTTGAATGAGGTGCAATATACACCTCTTTGTTAGGTACAAAGAGGTGGATAAATATTTAAGGAGAACAAAGTTCCACCCACAGAGTTGGAGATTGTGTGTATGTGTGTCTCTCCGTGTATCGTGTGTGTGTGTGTGTGTGTGTGTGTGTTTGCATGAGTGCAGTGTGTATATCCTTCTGCATACACCTCAAGAAAAGTTCCTGGGAGTTTAGCTCACTCAAAGCTTCGAGACAAGGCTTGCTATCAGTTTTATAGAACTGGGAGACGGGGAAGCTTGTGTGGGAACCATGGACACTACTTAAGATTGAGAGCTTGTGCTCTGGATCGGAGCTGGCCATGGTGATATTGAGCCGCTGGGATGATCTGACTTGTTTGTGAAAATCAGCTGCAGAACTCTGAAGGATGGCGGTGGGAGCAAGTTCTGCCCACCTGACTAGGGACTCTGATACCACAGTCCAGAGGTGCTTTCACCTCCTGTTTCTGGGATGAATGCACTTGGGGCATCTCCCTAGGGCCCAAAACTCAGCTCCTGAGTGGAGTCCTTCAGCTAGGTGGATGTCTTCTGGCTTTACCGCTGACTCCCTTGGCTAGAGAGGTCTCAGGCAATCTAAAGTGGCCCTTCTGCCTTCGCCCCCCACCTGCCTGGCCAGCGCGGGTACCGCAAGCTACAAACGCGGCCAACTCCATCCTCGCGTGCGCTCTGGGTTGCCGAGACGCACCGGAGCGCTGGGATTGGGCTAGCGGGGCCTCCTGAAGGTCCAGGGCGGGGTGAGATCTCTGGCAAGACCAGCTCTAGAGAAGCCTGGGGAACCTTCTCCACAAGTCCAGGTTGGGTGGGGCTTCCGAGGAGGGGCGGGGACTCTACTGGTCCACGGAGGGGCAGGGCGTCAGGCAGGGGCGGGGCCTCCGCAAATCCACGGCGAGGCGGGGTCCCAGGGGTGGGGCCTATTCACAGGTCGAGGTGGGGCGTCTCAAGTCACCGAGGGGTGGGGACTCACAGGTCCAAAGACCGGCTGGGTGGGGCTGGGCCTGCCGCTGCTGCCTTGGCGGCTGTGGCTACAGTCTAGTCTCCAGGGGCAGCCAAGGTACATAGGCAGCCCTAGTCTCTCCAGAGCATCCTTTGCGGCTGGTCCCCGCCTGCAGCGCGCTCGCAGCCTCGGGCCTGGAGGCTGACTTCTTTTGTGTTTTGTTTTCTGCCCCGCGTCTCATCTGCAGGACCCGTTCGTTCTTCTGCGGGCTACAAGAAGGCAGAGGATGAGATGTCCCGGGCCACGTCTGTTGGAGACCAGCTAGAGGCACCGGCCCGCATAATTTATCTCAACCAATCTCATCTCAACAAATTCTGCAACAATCAGATAAGGTAGGAGAAGCTGCAGCTGGGGGAAGCTCAGCGCTCACCTTCACGGGATGGCTTTTCCATCACCCTGCCAACCCTTAGTCTACTTGCTTCCCCCAACACTTGTCATCTTTTCCTCCTGCACCCACCATGAGCCCAGAGGTCCACACTCGGTACCCACCCACCGGGCCATGTGAGCACAGTTGCTGTGTCCTCTCCCTTTGCAGTGCTGCGCCCAGTCCCTCTGTGGGCCCCGCAGAAGTTATTCTAATGCCAAAAAGTGAAGGTGTCCACTGCCTGGACTGCCTTCCAAGAATCCCCACAGTCTCCATGTAACCTCATTGATGGCTGTCTTTGTCATAGCTCTCTTGAGGAGTTTGCGAAACGTCTGTAGGGAAGTGCTTTTCACGGGGAATCCCACAAGCCACAGGGGCTCACATTCATTTCCCAGGGACCCACTGCATTACCAAGGGTCTTATTTGCTAGGAAACTTTGTCCAGAGTCAGCAGAAAAATGATGGGAAGGTAACATTTAGCATTGTAGTGAGTGCTTAATGTCTGTTCTCTGTCTGCTGGCCACTGTGTTAGAGGCATTAGCGGTGCCAGCATCTCCAGTGTCTCGTGGAGCAAGCCATTAGCTCCAGATCAGGAAACTGGAGTGCAGAGATGTGACATGTTGCACTATGCTCATATTATATACATATATAGCTAATGGGTGGGAGGGCTAGAAATCGAGCCCCCTCACCTGACCAGCAAGCACATTCCAGCTGCTGTGCAAAACCTGTTTCTTAGCTTGGTGTTAGCCCACTTTGAAATGTCATTGAACTTTGGGGCTTTGACCAGCTTCACCTCCGAGAGTGATTTCCAAGGATAGTTTTGTGAGCTACATAGATCACCATAATCAGGTCTGGAAGGCACTGATGGATCAGGTCCCGTGCAGGTCATTGAAATGCAACCTCGTGCACGTGCGATCTCTCTCTCTCTCTCTCTCTCTCTCTCTCTCTCTCTCTCTCTCTCCCCCCCCTCCCTTTGGCTAAAACTTTGTTATTGTTACATATCTAACTATTACACTACCCCAGTAATGCCACACTGGCTGCCTAGCTTGCGGCAAGGTCTGTTTGTTGGTCACTTCTATAGCTGGATTAAGATTTGGGAAAGAATAACAATACACCTATGTGCATTTATTTTACTAAGGGAGGGTTGGAGAGATGTCTCAGCAGTTAAAGGCTAGGCTCACAACCAAAAATATTTTATTAAAGGAGCATCAGGTTGTGTGGCTTTATTTTGTGTTTCAAGAATGCCCTTCAAACACATTTTATATTTAAAAAGTGACGCTTAGGCTATCTGAGTCTTCATTCCTGAATATGTACTCTTGTTTTGAACTATGGAACATTGCAGATATTACAAACAGCCCGTTATAGTTTTACAAATCAGGGTAACTGTAATAAAATAATAGAGGGGAAACTGGAGCCTCATACGTTTTCAGTAAGAATGAGAGATGCGCTGCTGCTGTGGAAAGCGGGTTGGCGTGGCTCCAAAAGGATCAGGGGAAGGTTAGCACAAGAGCCAGCAATTCCAAGACTACATACATAGATAACACACGTGGAAACAGAGGTCCTCACAAACACTTGCACACAGATGCTCATAGCAGCAGGACTATGGTGTTCAACACACACACACACACACACACACACACACACACATACACACACACACACACGTCTTCATTTGGATGAGTCAGTGAAGTGTGGATAAGCCACACAATGGAATATCGTCTGGCTATAAAATGTTACAACATGGATAAAACTTAAAAGTTCTTAAATGAGAGAACAAGCCATGAAAATTCTCAATTTGTATGAACTGATTTATGTGAAATACCTAAAAGAGAGATGCATCTCGAGGTCTATTAGTGGTTCCTGGAGCTGGTGAAGGAAGGTGACGGTATGGGAGATGCAGAGTGACTGCCGTGTAGCCTGGAATGATGGCTGTGTCACTCTGAATACACGAAAAGTCACTGGAACCTGGCATTGGCCATGTAGTGCTAAATCTGCATGCCTTTCATATTTTTATTGAGTTCTTTGCAGAAACCACTAAGGTCATTTTTTAAAAAAAGTTAAATATTATGCGAGGAGATTAGATTGGAGCATCACTTTAAAAAAAACTTTAGTCATTTTCAAAATGTATTTTTGCCTTTTCCACCAATTTTAGTATCTCTGTGGTGATTCGGAACAGTGACAATAAAATGGAGATCCCCCACCCCATCCCTAGTTTCCATAAGAGGTATGTTGTTTAGTTTCTTGTCAACTTGACAGAAGCAAGAGACACCTGAAAAGAGGGACCCTCAGTTGAGAAAATGCCTCCATTGCCTACAGCAAGTCCACAGAGGACATTTTCTTGATTAATGGTTAATGTGGGTGAGCCCAGCCCACTTGGATAGTATGATCTCTGGACAGATAGTACTTGGGTGTGTAAGAAGCAGGCAGAGGAGCCATGGAGAGCAAGCCAGTAAGCAACACTCCTCCATGGTCTACGCTTCAGCTCCTGCCTTAAATTCCTTCTCTGACTTCCCATCATGATGGCCTGAAGACCTTAGACTGAAATAAGCCTTTTGCCCCCACGTTGCTGAGATCTTGTGCTTATCACAGCAATGGAAAGTGAACTAGGAGCGGAGGCAAACATTTAAGAGCAATGGGGCCTCAATACTTGTCTCTATCAGGGCTAGTTTTAGCCTTAGAGGGATTCCAATGGGTTACACGATAGTTTCACTTGTTCTTTTTATGCAAGAAGGGTTTGGAATAAGTGTGTGTATTGAACTGGCTAGGAATAAAGCAGGCATGTATCAGCTGTACAACTGTATGGTTGGATTCATTTAAATGTATCATACTAAGTATTAAAATGTCAATTTCTGACTTTGTGGCTTATCCTGTAAGAATGTTTCTAAACGCTGGGCGTTGGTGGCGCACGCCTTTAATCCCAGCACTCGGGAGGCAGAGGCAGGCGGATCTCTGTGAGTTCGAGACCAGCCTGGTCTACAGAGCTAGTTCCAGGACAGGCTCCAAAGGCACAGAGAAACCCTGTCTCGAAAAACCAAAAAAAAAAAAAAAAAAAAAAAAAAAAAAAAAAAAAAAAAAAAAAAAAGAATGTTTCTAAACGCACTCGACCTAGGCTAAGAACTTTACAGTGAGGGCCTTGAGCTTCTGTATTCCATTGGTGCTATTAATGGAATCACTAATGGTTGTCAATGACTTGTAATTCATTAGGAACTGATTACAAAGCTTGACCTTAGAGTTTTGGCTTTTACAAATCACTGAGGTATGGAACCGGGGCACTTCAGTGATGTTAAAGTCAACTCTAAAAAAAAAAAAAAATCATTTTTTTTTAAAACTAAGCTATTCAAGCGAATGTTTTCATAAAAGGGAATTGCTAAAGAATTTCTTTTTCTTCTTATAATTTTCCATGTGAAAAGGTTGATACTTTTTCATGGGCAAGAATGGGGGAGGGTGTTTTCTTAGACCACCCTCTCCCACTCGTGCTGGGGACGGAACCTGCCTTACACACTCTAAGCAATGCTACACACTTAGGCATGTTGCCTCTATATTAAGCTTTTTGGAAAGAGAAGATCCCAGGGGCAGCTGAGGATCCTAATGATTCATTGACTGGGGTGACTGTTCAAAACCTGCCTTCTCCAGGTCAGGGTTCTCTGACTCCCCCCACACCAAGCCCTTTCTGACTGAGAATTACTCTGTACTTGCTATTGCAGGTGCTTGACAAGGTTGTATTTAAAGACAGTGAGGTAGGGGGCTGTTGAGCATCTGGGGAAGTGCGTGAAAGATGATGTGCTGTATTTCAGCATCAGAACTGGTGGGACTCAGGGGAGAGGCATGACCTGGAAGATGGCTTGGAGAAGGAGTGAGCAGTCATATCTGGTTGGCCCTACACTTCTGGGGGATGCCCTACATGGGAATTCTAAATTTTGGTCATGTGTGTGCGAGTCCTGGACTCAGCACTGATGTCATATCTGATCTGCTGCTTGCTGACATTTTCCATCAGGAAGTCAGGGAATCAGCATTGTCACCATGGTGGTCAGCTTTGAAGCAGCACCTTTCTCCTAGGCATGGGTCTCACCTAAGAGGACAATGATTTTCGTCATTGTGTAGAAATTAATGGTCAAGCTGGGCGTGGTGACGTACGCCCTTGATCCCAGCACTTGGGAGGCAGAAGCAGGTGGATCTCTGTGAGTTTGAGGCCAGCCTGATCTTCATAGTGATGTCTGGGACAACCAGGGCTACATAATGAGACCCTGTCTCAAAACAAAACAAATCAAAACAAACAAAAAAGAAATGGATGGTCATCAATGGGATGTTTCAGTGTTCTTATACTTTGGGAGGACTGTGCACCTAACAAGATCTCTTTTCTCTGGCCTACACTCTCATCTCCTTTAACATTTAAGTGCATACTTGAGACACCTAAAGTTATATATAGCTCAGTGATGTTTTTGTTTAATTATGGAATTGTGTAACCATTATAATTGTAAAATTTAGACCATTTATGTCACTTGAAGAAGAAACTGTACCATCTGTCAATCATCCTTCTCCCTAACTGTACCATCTATCTGCCATCCTTCTTTCTCTCTTCTGCCTCTTCCCTCCCCCTCCACACCTAAATAACCACTAATCTACTTTATGTTCCCCTGTGTCAGGCATTTCCCATGAATGGTACCATATCCTCTTATGTAGTTTGTTTAAATTAAAGCATAACAAAAACTAGCTCTGTAGAGGGATGTGATGATAACTCTTTAGTTGTATATATCTTGGCGTGATTTTCCAAAGGATTGATGAACAATGTTTGTGGCCCCACAGTCAGCAGCATGTCATCTTTCTCTGTGGCTATCAATGTGTGTCATTTGGAATTCTGGCTTTCTAAGCTGTAAGGAGTTTTCATGTTTGGAGTCAGGTCTTCAGTGCAAGTTTTAGATACTTCATTTGGGTTTGGAGTGACTCATTCATTTCAGGTGGGTGTTTCAGCGAGCAGCATTCTGCAGGAGAGCAAGTGAGCTGTGTCACATTAACGTGTTTCTTCAGGCTGCTTTGTCTTAAGGGAAAATTGCTTTCTATTTAATGTAAATATATATTGCTGTCTTTGCAATCTAAGCTTAAAATAGAGTCCCACCTGTCTAGAGAGAAGAACTGAGCATCGGGTGCTGGGTGTATATAGGATCATCATTTTAAGAAGCAGGTTAGGCATTCCTAATTTGAGAATCCAAAATGAAATAAAAATAAAAACTTCTCAAAAATCTGAAACTTTTAAAGAATTGACATGATATCAGAAGTAGAAAATTCTACATGTAACCTCACCTGGTGGATCACCATCTAAACATAGGCGCAGCAAAGATATCCAGTACAGTTACTGGCAGGTTCCAAAGCATGCGATACATGTGAGACACAAATAGATTCCATGTTTAGACTCAGAAAAATCTCATTGTGTCTATGCTGATATTCCCAAGTCCAAGAAAGACAAAACAGAACAAAAAAGCAAGTAAGCAAGCCAGATAAGAAACAGCTATTTTGGTGAGGGGTGTTTAACCCATATACTGGGACCTAAATGTCACAGAGAGTATGCATGTTGTAAGAGATGGAGAGAACATCGTAACCTTTAGTGGTCCACTTGGAGGTACACTGTGGTGCACTGATGGTAAGCGTTTATGGTACTAGAGCCAGTGGCACTGGGTACTATGAAGGTAAAGAATTCTCTAAATTTTTAAGCTTCAAAATTTAGTCAGAATCTGGTTTCTGTTAAACCTGCTTATTATTTAGTAAGGAAATACCACCAAAATCTTAATAATTCTTTTGTTGATTTCCAAAAGATTATTATTTAAAGGAGTTGGGGGGTGCAGATCCTTCTAGAGTTTGCCAAGCAGGCACAGAGGTTAGGTCTTCCGTGTGGAACAAACCTGGCGTGGTGCTGCATGGCTGAAACCTCAGCATCCAGGCGGTGCTGGTGGGAGGATCCGTGGGAGGTCATCCTCAGGCGTGTAGCAGACACAGGCCAGTCTGGGCTACACAAGGTCTCAAAAACAAGCACGCAGGGGCTATGATTCACTTACCTCAGTGCTCACTGACTGAAGAAGAAGACCTGAGATGGGGTCCGTAACACTCATGTCGAGTCAGGCTTGTGAGAGAGAAAGATGACTCGGTGGCTAAGAGCAGAGACCCTGAGTTTTGTTCTCAGCACCCAGATCAGGGGGACCTGCAACTGTCAGTAACTCCAGCTCCAGGGAATCCTACATACCTGGCCCCTGTGGGCATATGGGTATGCATATACGAGTGTTGGTGTTCAATATTCTGGCGGTGGGGAGGCAGAGACAAGCGGGTCCCAGGGTTTGCTGGCCAGCTAGTCTAGCCAAAAAGTGAACTCCAGGTTTAGTAAGAGACCATGTGTCAAGAAACAGTGATTGAAGTTGACACCCAGCCTCTGGCCTCCACATGTGTCATGTACACACACACACACACACGCACCCAGCCTCTGGCCTCCACATGTGTCATGTACACACACACACACACACGCGCGCGCACACTCACACACGCATGTGCACACGCACACACACGCACACACACATGCACACACGCACACGCACGCGCACACATGCACACACATGCGCGCACACACACACATGCACACACATGCACACACATGTAGGCACACATGCAAATAAATAAAATAAATAAATCGCAAAGCTTATGTACCTCTGACCAGGGACAGCTGTACTCACCAAGTTTGTGGAAGGTAAAATAACTCATTGATTCATTGCTTATGCTGAACACATCTACCTTCAGGCCCCCTGGAGGTCTCATCTCTGTCTCTGATGTTCTTACTTGAGAGTCACATACTCTTGGTTAATCTCTAAAGCAGATGGTTTCTTGAGTAAGTGCCAAGTTCTCTGGCAGAAAGAGCAGTGAGGCGGGGAGGGGGAGGTGCAGAGCCGGACCCGCCAAACCCTACCTGGGGCTGGGTGGGATGGTAATGGTGAATGACCCAGACCCTTGGTCACTGGGGAGAAACACACACATTGAGTTGGGATCTCGTTTAATGGTATTAGGCAGATGTAGGCTTATATAGGCTAAGGTAGGGGGTGGAGAAGCTTGGGATGGGCTGAGGCACAGCAAGGAACAAGGACTAATAATAGTCTACCATGTTAGTGGTGGCTAGGCGGAGGTGGACCTAGGTCAGGTAGTCAGAGACAGGTTTCCAAACTCTAGCTAGGCTCAGGAAGTTACACTAGGCCTCACCAAACTCAAGTTAGGCTTAGGAAATTACAATGGGCCTCATGTCCAGGCCTCATGAGGCCCAACAAGTAGGAACATCATAATAGATCAGGAACACTTATTTTTGCATACACTAACAGCAAAGAGTTGACTGGAAAGTCTGGTAATTAAAAATGTTATCTGATTTATGCCTGAGGCAGGATTTTGAGGTATCTTACAGTTGGAGATATTGAAATTATCCGGTGCTTGGCATCATGTATTTCAGGAAACCACTAGATGCCTAAGTTGTCTTGACCGTATTTTTAGAAACAGGAAGAAAAAAAAAAAGCATGGCAGCCTTGGGCTAGTTAAGTATTTGATGTTTCTAAGGAAACGACAAATGTCTGGGAGAATAGACTTTGGTGGTGATATTTATCAAGTTGACCTTTGTGTGGGTGCATAATGGAACCAAAACAACCTCTGTGCTGCTCCTATTCATAGACAGGCAAAGCCATTCTGTTTGAGATCAGTGACCTATTTTACTGCCTTCCCTTCCCGAGTCCTTTCCTTTCCCTTCTTCCTTCCCCTCCCCTTCCCTTCTCTCCCCTTCTTTTCCCTTCTCTTCTTCCTTCCCCTTCCCTTCCCTTCCCTTCCCTTCCCTTCCCAATTCCTTCCCCTCCCCTTTCCTTCTCTTCTTTTCCTTTCCCTTCTCTCCTTCCTTCCCCTCCCCTTCCCTTTTCTCCCCTTCCTTTCCCTTCTCTTCTTCCTTCCTCTCTTTCCTCTCCCCTTCCCTTCACCTCCCTCCTCACCCTCCCCCTTCTTTTAAAATTTGAGACATGTTGTCACTCTATAGCTCAGGCTGTTTTTGAATTCACTTTTCCCTCTAGGCTGGCAGAATTCTACAAACTCACTGTTTTCTGCAGACTTAAAATCATATCTTAGTCTTGCTGAATTAATCAGAGGTTCATTATTCGAAAAGAAATGAAACTTTAACTAGAGTTTGAGGAACCCAAAGAGAGATGGGGATTAGGGCAGAAGGAGAAGGTTCCCGCCGAGTCTGAGAAGAACCTGTGCTGGAGCAAGATGCAGTGTGTGATGGTCTTCTTCCTTTGCACAGCCTGCTGTGATGGTGATGGTGGGGTAGTGACCAGAGTTGAGAGGCTAATAGCTTGGGGCAGTAATCAAGATTTACCCACCTGTCCCCAGTATATCAATTAAAGAAGCTAGTAGACATGAGATTTATTTAACATAACCACATGAAGAAGAGGAACAAAGGGATCCATTGTCCACCATGTCCATCTTCAGGGTGCTGACAAGTTGTTAGGGTTTAACAGAGGACCAGGGGTATGCAGAATTAGCAGTACTAATCAAGGCATGGTTGCATACTGATCTCTGATCCCTCCTGTCCTGGCTCTGCTGTGGTCTGTCCTGTGAGGTACTCTGGTAAATTGTCAGGAATGTGGGAAATCTTTTTTTGGAAGGCAAGTTTCTCCTGTGTCCGGCGCAATGGCTTCAGCCTTTCCATTCCTTAGCACAGGATGTCTGGGGAAACTTTCAGTCTTCAAGGTTCATTGTTTCAAAAGTCTGATAGGCAAAGCGAAGACTAGCATCTCTCCTGTCTGGCTCTCCTGACAGGTGCTTACCGAATGTTCTCCTGACAGGTGCTTACCAAATGTTGACACCAGGAAAGCAGAGAGAAAAGAAGGCAGACAGCTATTCTGTTGTGTCTTTTGTAAGTTTCCACAAGTCTATGATTTTCTCGAGATTAAGAAAAAAGCAAGAATAATAAACTTAAAGTTGAAAACATGAGAAATAATGTAGGAGAATAAGGATGGCAAACTCTCATCTTTCTGCTGGATGGGTTGGCAGATGCCTGGGTCTTTTGTTAGAACAGGGGTGGAAACAGAGCTTTAGTACAGAGGAGAAAAGGGCTGTGCCTTGGGACTGGAGATGGCTCAGTAGTTAAGAGCATGTCCTGCTTTCTCTGGGGGCCTGAGTTCAGTTCTCAGTATCCATGTTGGGTGGCTCACAAGCATCTGCAACTCCAGCTCTGTGGGAAATACGCCTTTGGCATCTCCATACACCTGCACTCACGTGCATATACTCACACTCACACACATGGAGTTAAAAAAAATAACAACCGTTTTTCTTAAAAAGACAAATGAAAGGGACAATGTCTCCCCAGATTGTTGTACTAAGTCAATGGGAGAACACTTGCTCTCTGGTGTCCAAGAGTCTCCCCTAAGCTCCCTGCCCACAGTTTGCACACAGGACATCTGGTCTGGGTGTACCGAGGCTAGAGGAGGCCTCAGCACTTAGACCATGGCCAGTTCTGCTGTGGCCGGCGTTCAATCTTAGATCTCGGGTTCACCTTCTGGAAAACCGCACCGAAGAGCCTGCGGTACCGTCTGTGGCTCCGCGGCACATAGCCCATGCGCTCTCAGAAACCGAATCAGCAGCCCTTTCCAGGACAGCGCTCAGAGATAACAAAAGGGGAGTCTGACCATTGTTGGGATGCTTTATCAGGAAAGTTCCTGAAAACCATGTCAGGGTAGATTCAAATGCTGATCCAGTCTTTTTCTCTCGTGAGAGCCAGCTCCACAACATACATCAGAGGTTTTCAGCTGGCCATCTCGTTTTGTATTCAAGGCGATCGAATGATTAGAGGTTGAACTTAGAACGTTGCTGGCCATTCAGGTGGATTGTTCTGTCTTTTCAGGACTTGCTGTGTGAACCGTCACTTGAATGGCTCTGGAGAGCCACCGCCCATTGGTCAGTTTCAGCCTTCAGGCTTTTGAAAGCCAACTCCTCAATCTCGTCTCTCTTTCTGAAGTGTTGATGATTTTAGTGTGTGAAATGTATCAACAATAGGCAGATTGGCAGGGGACAGAAAGCCACTATAAAGGCTCCTGCAAACACTTGGGGACCAGGAACAGAGGACAGGCTTCACAGGAGGGACACAAATGGTCAAACATTGTACAGCTAAACAAAGGGACAGGGACTTGCTCTTGGGAGGGGTGTGGGCTGTGGGAGGCTGGTGGAAGATGGTGCACAGCTGTCTTAAGATGCAGATGAGGTTTCTCCAGGGAACAGCTGCCAGGGTCATTTGTCTAATTTGGGTGACTGAGTCCTCCTGTCTTCCTGTGATATCAAGTCAGAAAAGGGGCATCAAGGAAAGCCTGTTTGGACGCCCTGCCTGTTTACTTCACCAGCAGAATAAATTTATCAAAGCACAGCCTCTGAGACAGTGTTGTCTATAACTAGAAATGAAGAAGGCCAGTATGGGATGTTGTATTTGGGGTGACAAATTGTGGGACCCCATACAGTCACATAAATTCTCTGTATCAGTGGTCTCCAAACATTTGGATTTTAGGTCCCCTCAGTATAACTTGTCAACACAAATCTTTACCCGTGTGTTTAGATATCTGTACATGGTATTGTCGCCATGTCTCAACTCTTGGCGTGCATTTGCTAAGACTCTCAGTTAAGCCCTGTGGATTTATTTGTCTGCGTGCTTAGTTGTTTTGAATGTCTGTGACTATCTTATCAGACTTAGTTACTTTCCTTTTGCTGCACCTAGATAAAGGCCTTGGCAAGTGTGGATTCAGAGCAGATGCATCTATGCTGACTTTTGTTTGCGGGCAGCTGTGCAATGGTGTCATCATTTCTGATGTGCATTCATTGCATAGTTATTCTTTATGAGAGGATCGGTGTCATTGAAATTAGATAAAATAACCCATAAATCCACCTGGCTTGGAGACGCAGACCAAAGCCCAGGGCCATAAGCAGAGAGACAGATGGAGGGGTGGGTGCTGCTGCCACCCTGAATTTGTCAGCCCAGGCTGCCAGAGCCAAGTGTCATACACTGGGCCCTGTGGCTCGGAAAAGAGAAGTGTGCTTCCTCCCAGCTGTTGCCACTGGAAGTAACACCCTCATCGCTTCATTTAAACCATTTGTCTTCCAAAGGCCCCAGCCGCAAATATCAGCATGTTTAGGGCTTCATCTGTTTAAAGGATGTAATTCACTGGGTGCTTTCCTGTAACCCTTCCCCTCCAGCCACACCATACAGGACCAAGTGGCAAGGGCGACTCCAGTGTGGAGCTAGGAACAGCTACGACTGAGGGATTTTGGATAGGGACATGTCAGCATAAGCCCTGGGGATAAGTCCTTTCTAAGCCTTGCTGTAGAGCCCTGCCTTGTAATTCTGTGTCAAATGGGGCTGCTCCCTTTCCTTGGAGAAAATGGGGATCACTTTTGCTTCAGACCACAGCCACCTCGAGTATGATTATACAGGGACATGGGAGGCAGTGGAGTGTGGTGGCCAAGTGTATCTTTTCAGGTATGGGTGTGCCCATAGCCAGCAAAGGTTTTTACAAGGGGCAGGGACAAGGTCATCGGCCGGGTGCCTTGGAAGAGGAGGATGCACAGAGTGGGACTTCGAGTGGGTGGATAGACATACATGCTTCTAGGTTCAAATTTCAGCGGCGGGAAGAGCACTCATGCTTTCTCCTGCTTCTGTGTTTTGTTCTCTTTGGGACTGTTTTGAACAGTGTATTGAAAAGGGGGGCTTGACCTCACAGTAACAGAAATCCCTGATTCCCCTCAGTATTAGACCTACTGGGACGGTCAGAGGTGGATGGGGCCACCTCTGGCAGTGTGCCGTGAGGGAGAGTCGTTGTCTTATGTGGGGATGCATGAACTCTACTGGAGAGATCTCCAACATCCTCTGTCTGCAGAGCAGGAATCCTCATACTGCAGTTAAGAGCTTGACCAGAAGGCAACTAACCACAGCTACTTCCCTGCATTAGTAATCAATGCTGTTATTCTATTTGGCCATTCATGTCTCATTCTTTTCTTTGTTAATCCAGTAACTTGATGATCTGGGGAAACACAAATGGATTCCAGTATGACTTGTTCAAGGGCATATGTTGTCTAGAGAATAACAGTGGGCTAAAGAATAACTTGACAGATTTGGGACATTGGGGTCTTCTCTCTGTGTGTAGATTTAATCTATTTACCTATATGATATTTAAACATAATTAGTTACAGATTTATTATGTAAATACAAATATACTTAAAATATATACATATTCAATATATCCAGTTTTAGCCTGCACATGCCATACATGACCAGGCTATGTTGAGAGCATAAGAAAGATGGGGAGTAAGTGAGTGAGTGTATGTGTGTGCGTGTGTTTGTCTATGTGCACATACATGTGCCTGAATTGTTAAATTGTGAAACTGATTCTTCCTTTTGGTGTGCTGGAAGAACAAGGTTATATAAGGTTAGGTTAAGTTCACTGTCACTTCCTGCTCTGCAGCAGAACACCCAGCAAGATTCTTCACTATAGACTGGTTAAAAGCTCAAGCCTAGTCCAGGCAGATAAGTAGAGTCTTAGGGTGGGTGAGAAACTGTCTTTCTCTCATTCTCGCTGGCACCAGGTACTGAACTCAGGGCCTGATCAGGAATCAGCAAGTGCTCTATGGGGCAGCACTGCATACCTTTTATTTTGAAATAGTGTCTCACTAAGTTGCCCAGGCTGGCCTCAAATGACTGACCCTCTTGCGTACCTAGAATGTATGCATGGGGCCACGCAGCTTGGCTCCTGCCCTGTCCTCTTTATTTCTTCTTTTCTTATCCATTTCATGGCATCCTGGACTCTGCTTAATATTCCAAAGGGATCCCAAATTGTGCATAGTATTTAATCTGAAATTTCAAAAATTATTTTATGTGTACAAATATTTTATCTTTGTGTATTCTGGGTACCATGTGCCTTCCTGGTGCCCTCAGAGTCCAGAAGAAGGTGTTGGACCTTCTGAGACTGGAGTTACAGATGGTTGTGGGTGCTGGAACTTGAACTTGAGTCCTCTGGAAGAGCAGCCAGTGCTTTTAGCCACTGATCATTTCTCTCCGGACCAATCTAGATTCTTAATAGGAGAGTCCATTTTACTAAGACATGTTCTTTAAATTACCCAATAAAGTGTTACACTTCCGTATTTCCTCCAGTAAGTGGTGGCGTATCTGAAAGTGTCACCTTCCAGAATGTGGAACGAGTCCCGAAACTCCTGCCCTCTGAGAACAGAGCTCGCTCTTTGACAGTAGTGGGCTGCTTTCTCAGGAGTATCATTGCTGCTCTCCAGCACCCGGACGGGTTGCTGTTAGAACTGTCTCAGGTTAGTTTTTAATGGTACCTTTAAATGAGGCTTCATTAATCATTCTAGTGCTATTTCACCAGAGCAAATTAAATTATTTCCTAGAATGAGGATGCCAGGGGGCGGTGGAAACATTAGCTTCGCTCAGCACCTCTGTGTTTGTTGCCTGTCAGCTGTCT
>NC_022019.1:5404225-5414585 GCF_000317375.1 Microtus ochrogaster
CATCCGCCCACCCCCCCACCCCAGCAAAGGCTTGACTGTTGGGCTTTCTCCACAACTGATAGGAGTAATTTTAAGCCACCGAGTGATATGGAAAGGAGGAAGGGAAACCACAGTTGTGTCTGTTCAGAGGACTTGATTTTGATTTGACTTACCCAGAAACATTTGTAAGTCAATCAATCTGTCAATTTGTAAGTCAAGACTCTATCTGATGACATAGCTAGAGTCATCAGAGAGGAAGGAGCCTCAGTTGAGGAAAGGCCTCCATGAGACCCAACTGTAAGGAATTTTCTAAATGAGTGATCAGTGGGGGAGGGCCCAGCTCATGGTGCCATCCCTGGGCTGCTGGTCCTGGATTCTATAAGAAAGCAGGCTGAGCAAACCAAGAGGAAGAAGCCAGTAAACATCACCTCACTACGGCCTCTGCATCTGCTGCTGTCTCCAGGCTCCAGCCCCCCTTGAATTCCTGTTCTGACTTCTTCCAAAAATGGACTATGATCTGAAAGTGTAAGCCAAATAAACCCTTTCCTCCCCAACTCGCTTTTTGGTCATGATATTTCTGTGTCTCAACAGAAACCCTAATTAAGACAATCGCAAAATTGTAAAGTCAGGCAACTCCAAATAAAATGATAATATAGCAGAGGACTCTCATTTTTTAATTTATTGTTGACTGTTTTCCACTCCGTTGTATGAAATGTGGCCATGAGCATACACATCCCACAACTTGCAATGCTTGCAACTTATGTGGCCGTCACATGAGCATCAGCCTCCAGGAGTGTGGTGGTTTAAATGAGAATGGACCCCATAGGCACATATATTTGTGTGTTTAGTTCCTAATTTGTAGAACTGTTTAGAGAGGATTAGGTGTGGCCTTGTTGAAGGAGGCTGTGTTATTGGGGGTAGGCTTTGAGGTTTCAAAAGCCCACGCCAGCCACTATTGTTCTCCCTCTTCCTGTTAGCAGTGGATGTAAAGCTCTCAGCTGCGACCTCAGCACCATGCCTGCCTGCCTCCTACCGTGATGATCGTGGACTAAACCTCTGAAGCTGTAAGCAAGTCCCCAGTTAAATGCTTGCTTTAGTAAGCGTTGCCTTGGCCATGGGTTCTCTTCCCAGCAATAGCGAACCAGGACTAGAAAGGGGGACAGTCACCTGGAGAACCTTTCAAGCCCATGGGTGCCTTGTCTATAAAAGCTTCCCTCGACACCAAAGCTTCCTGTGACTCCCAGGCCCTGATACCAGGTTGTGGCCCTAATCTTACAAAGACGGAAGTGGTAAGAAAGCAACCATAAACCTCTGTAGCCGCCATGACAAAGTGTTCATCCAAGCACCGTGTTTGGATTAGCATTCGTGAACAGTCATGCCCTAACAGTGCCGTCGATGTTTAGTGCAATGGTCATGGGAGCATTTACAGAGTATTTCAGTATTTCCCAGGAAGCAGATCTGAGTTCCTCCTATGTGGGATCCGCTGTTGTGTCCTTGGGCAGGAGTGAGGCTTCTAATTTCACTAAGGTCCCTGGTGGCTTTTGACATTTACATTAAGCCTATATCAACAACACTGAGAGGCAACATATTCTCAATGTTTTACCCCTTAAAATTGTACCTGGATGCTGTAAAACCCCAGGTTAATGCATGCAC
Source organism: Microtus ochrogaster (assembly GCF_000317375.1). Lineage (NCBI taxonomy): Eukaryota > Metazoa > Chordata > Mammalia > Rodentia > Cricetidae > Microtus > Microtus ochrogaster. The sequence goes on from NC_022019.1 coordinate 5,405,858, forward strand.
TTGGAAAAATAGTGACCAGGCTGGAAGTGTCCCATCACCTGTTGACATGCACACGATTCTAGTTCCTCTTCTTGGGACCACAAGCTTTTGTTTGGCTGGTGTTGTCTTTGGCTGTTTCATTGGTACAATGAGGGTTCTTGCTTTTTTGTCACATGTCATATGATTGACTAGATAAGAAGCTGCTGCAACACAGGGCTGGTATTTGCTCAGGAGCCAAATGGGTGTCTTATGTCACCGGCCTGTGATGTTTAAGAGCTGGGTATAGCAAGGTGCCTTTTTGAGATGGCACCCTTGGGTGAGTTTGAAATCACAGTGTCTCTCCAGTCCCAAATCATCCATCCAACTTCTCCTTTCGCGCTTGCCATCTCACAGGTGACTTCATGCTAAGTTGACGATTCCTCGTGGTTTTGAACTATTGTGGTGTGGGACGACATGGGTTTTGATATTTGGGGGTGCTGTTATTAGAAATGACAGTAAATATGTCTTGTCTTGAGGGTTGGAGAGATGGTTCAGTGGTTAAGAGCATGGGTTGCTCTTCCAGAGGTCCTGAGTTCAATTCCTAGCAGCGACATGATGGCTCGCAAGCATCCATGGTGGGATCTGGTGCCCTCTTCTGGAATAAAGGCGTTCATACAGACACAACACTCAGTATTTTTTTAAAAAAATAATATCTAGTCTTAAGAAATCCATGCCCCTTTTGATTTTAAAATATGTTGAGTATTTTCAAATTAGGATGGCATAACATGGGTCATATTTACCTGAGAATGGCACACTGTGGCCGGGTTTTGCAGGAGTGAGAGCTCTGCTGTTGTTCATAGGACGTGTTCTTCGCCTGGTAAGACTGACGAGATTCTGCAACTCACAGAACAATCAAGTACAACTGGGTAGAGTCTTTGCAAGGCGCTATCAGTGTGGGTGTTTACTTTTCTCTTGGTCTCATGGTCATGGCCATGGCTGTGGCTTGTTTGCGTTCCCTTTGCTGCAGTGACCTGTTGTGCACAGAGCGAGCCTGGTTTGCAAGTCTGCGATAAGGTGCTGGTGTTTAACATCGGTGCGTTTGCAGGGACAAGGTTCTGGCTGCTCTTTGGCACTGTTGTGATTCCATTGCAGGTGGTCTGTCACCAGCTCCATCTTTTGGCGGGTATTTTATGGGTGTCCCCTGGACATTAGATGAATACTGAGCATAAGCACTTTAAGCCATACCCACTGAGTGTCTTACAGGTTTCAATTTAGCCTTTGTTTGCATACTGTATGTTTGAGAACAGCTCTCCCACCTTCTTGGTACATAGCACTTGAGTTTTGAAAAAATAGACTTTGCATTGTATTCGAAGAGATTAAAGGCAACACAGCAGTTGAGTGGGATGAGTGTGTTCAGGGAACAGACTAGAAACATTTTCTCCCTGCAGTGATTTAGCTTCAAAGAGTATTTCTAGCATGTGTCTGAGGTTTGGACTGGAAACATTTGTAGGGAAATATCTAAGTTAGAATAGCTAGAGAGACAGACTGATGAAAGGGGAGGTGTAGCCCAGGGCACGGCACTTGCCTAGCATGTGTGGGGCCTGGCTTCCAATGCTGAAAAAACAAACAAGCAACAAAAAACCCCATCGATCACAGTGGAAGTCTTGACTCTATCAGCGTCAGCAGTTTCACAAGCCTTGTTTCTTTGTCTGTGAGATGGGAGCATGCTCTCTTTCAAGGTTTGTCCAGAAACTGAGACAGGGGGAGTCTAGAGCATAACGGACCACACGCCTTGCATCTCCCGTCTTGTTTGCCATGGGTAGGCTTATTCCTCCTTTTTAACAGTTATGAAGCACAGATAACACGAGACTTTACCCTCTCAACCTGTCAGTGCACAGTTCAGTGGCAGTGTGTTCATACTGCGAGGTAGCCTGCCCCCCAAAACCTTTTCATCTGGCAAAGAACATCTTCTCCCATTCCATTTGTGCCTTGCCTACCAATCTGCATTCTGTCGCTACGTATTTACTTATTCTGAGTTTGTCACAGAAAGTCTTACTTCACTTTGAAACTCTGCTACCGAGTCTTGCTGAGTTATCAAATGGCCATTTTTAAATGGCATTTCTGTTCTTTCTACTGTGTCTTTTCTTATTTAATCTCTCTCTCTCTCTCTCTCTCTCTCTCTCTCTCTCTCTCTCTCTCTCTCTCTCTCTCTCTCTCTCTCTCTCTCTCTCTCTGTATGCATGTATGCACTTGTCTTCAGAAGCCAGCAGAGGGCATCAGATCAGGATCTGGAGTTGTAGGATATGCCAGTGTGGGTGCTGGGAACCCAACTGCTGTCCTCTGAAGGAGGGGCAAACGTTCTTAAGTGTTGAGCCGTCTCTCCAGTTCTCTCTGGGCTTTTTCTTATGTCTTTCTATCATTGTAGTGCACACGGTTCCAAGAACTGGCATAAAAATGGGTAAAGAAAATGGCCCTTTTTCAGCCCTAAGAAAGAATGCAGTTGTGCTTCTTTACAGGAAACTGGATGAAATGGGAGATAACCTTGGCAAATGAATTAAGCCAGTCTCAGAACGACAATTGTCGTATGTCTTCTCAGATTCCTCAGTTTTATGTAGCTACGTAAGATCATGTATGTGCTTATGGCATGAAAGTAGAACAGAACTGTCCAGAGGATCATCGGGAACTAGTGGGAGAGGGTGGAGAAAGGGAAACTAGGGGCCTCTGGGAGGGTATGGGCAGTGCATAATATATCCTTGTGTGATTAAACATCTTTAAGTTTAAAAATCTGTAAATGGTTTATAGAAAACAGTATTTAAAGGGAAGTTCACACGAGCCATTCACCTTCTTCTGGGTGGCTGACTTCACTGTCCGCATCTTGTCCATAAGACCGTTCTGAAATGGAATGGTGATAGTATTCTGGAAAAGATGCTTCCCGAGTTTGAGATTTTCAACCAGATCTGCCTTAGGACAATGAGGGTTGTTTTTCCTCTCTGAAGCAGTCCAGTCTCTGATGTCTCCTCTTAAATGGGGTCCTTGTCTCAACACTGTTTCCTTCCCTCTTCCGTGTTGATGGAGGGTCCCATCCAAAAGAGTAGATTCTCCAGGCTGTCTTGCTGAGGATTGCATTGTGATTCTTCCTGTTCAGGGACCACTGCTGACTGCTGTTTTACCTCCTGGGGCATCTACAAGGCCACTCACATTCTATCCTCACTTTCTGCTCCATCTCCCAGAGTTCCTTATCTTCCTGTGTTCAGGCAGGCTACTTACTGCCTTGGGTTGCAGAAAGTTCTCTGGTGTGCTCTGCTCTTGTCTTTTCTCTATAGCTTTTCCTCCCCCTGTACTGTGGCTTCTAAGGCCAAATTCGCATCTCTCTGAAGTGTTGCCTTGCTTGTCCACCTTCCTGCCCTTTGCAGGTGGGAGTGGCCCATCCACTCTCTGTGGACCATCTGGAGGCCATGTCTGTTCTTGCTCCCAACACTTCTGCTCTGCTGTGTCATTCTTCATGACAAAGTCATCATCTTCCGGATCCTTCTCAGTGAGGGACTCGCTAGGCTTTCAGCCAGTGGGAGGAACAAACCCTTTCCCAGAGGACTTTGCAGAGAGATGGAGTTCAGAATAGTCCAGAAAATAAGAGTTGCCTTAATCCTGTGCTCTATGACTTGCCTTCCCACTCATTACACAATGCACAGAGCTGACCCCCGTGGTGATGGGCAGTCCTCAGGCATTGGGAGGGGAAGTGTGTGGTTTCGACATGCTTTTATAAACAAGCCACTCTTGAGAGAGCGCTGCCTCAGCAAATGCTTTTAGTGTCAGTTCTTCGGAGACAATAGATTGATGTCTGTCCTCAGATGCAGGCACGTTTGGGATTTAATGTGCTCCTTGGCATTCTTAGGACTTTTATAGCAGTTGAGGTTTAAAATTTGTTCATTCAACAAATACATTTTTGATACTTAGCATAAAGTGGTCGATAACCGGACAAAGTGCTGGAGACTAGGGCTTGGCTGGGCTGGGCTGGCGTGAGTTTAGCTTCCTGTTCCTTTTTAGCTTTCTGGGCAGGAGGCAGGGAGCGTTAGCGGTGCATTGTCCGTTTTTGGAATTCTGCTTGGTGCCCTTGTTGGCCTCTCTGCTCTTCGTCTCAGTCTCTTGAAGGAGAAGCTACTTTCCTGGTGGAAAGATAGAGAGCAGCCTTCCAGCATGTTCTGTCCGGGCCACGTGGGTCTTGCCATACCTCCTTCTTGGGTTTTCTACCTTGCAGTTTAAATGCCATGGTTCTTGTTCTTTAAGATCTCCTTGGGGGGAACAAAGCCACAGAAGCCACTGCACCAGCAGAGTCCCAAGCCTCAAGAAGCCATGAGAAGGAAGGTAGAGCCATTTCTAACTCTTACCCGCATCACACAGACGAGGATATGCGTGATGAAAAACTAATGTATGCATTTAAAATATCTGTGCATGCGTGTTTCAGATGGGTACCTCTTGGTTTCGCTCACATGATGCTATGTTCTCCAAGGGAGTCCGGTAGGAGTGCCTCTGACACCACAACCCTGTCCTCAGAAGCCCACAGCGGAGCCACTAAATCGTCCCGCAAATTTCCAATCTATTTCTTTTGATTGGCCCTGAATTTTAAAACAACAACAACAACAACAAAAATGATCAGTTGTCTGCTTGGAGGTCCAAAGAATAGGGTGACTTAAAAATTCACTTTGAGCTAAGTCTGGTGTCCTCACGAGACCCCCAGTGCCGCATATAGCTGAATTACACAACAATTATAAAATCAACAATGATTATGTAGCATTTACAAGCTCTGAGGAAAGTAGAATCTGAGATAGTTCAGTTCTGTTGTTATCATCTTTTTCCCGTAGCTGCTGCTCAGACCCAGGGCTGCGTCACGCCTGCTAGGCGCATGCTCTGTCCCTGAGCTACACCCTCAAGTCCAAGTTCTCTCATTTTTCTGTGACCACTTGGATCTAAGGATCTAACATTTAAAACACTGAGAGTTATAAATTACGAGGTGTAAGGTGTTTGTTTGAGCATTATAAATTTTAACCTTTACAAAATTCTATTCAATCGTATCCTAAAGCTTAAGAATTATTGGTAATATTTTATTGTTTTAAAATTGAAAGCCAGATCAAGAAGTTGGGCGAAATCGGAGCGGTGTGGTTTGGTCGCTGTCCAACTTGGATCTCACAAGTGCTCTGCGTCAGTGAGCTTCATTTACTGGTCACCTGACGACTATTAACAAAAGTTTTCCCACCAGCCTGGATCTGCTACGTGGAAATAAGAATAGTGAATATGTAATTTTGTGGGTTTTTACTTTTTTGTAATGTAATAAATTTTATTACTTTACTTGGTGTAATTTGATCATATACTTTACTTCCATCACACTTAGCATGATTAAATTTACCACAGCTTAATAAAAGTGAGTTTTCTTTTGTTGTAGTGTGGGGGTTGTAGCCAGGACTTTGTACATGTTTTGTACAGGAGGACTCTACCACTGGGCTGTACCCTGGACCCTAATATTTTTCACTCTCTGTTTCTTTCTGGTCAGTTTTTATATGTTTTTGCATTGCAGTTGCTGCTAAAATGAGCTTTGCTGCATAGAGGAGGGGAGGGGAAGGTTAGCCATGACAGGTACCTCACTGTAAGATGCCGGATCCCAACTGTGTTCTCAGTCAGCTACAGTGGGGCGCCATGCTGGGCTGCCGCGGTTGCTCCTGAGTAGGTGTCCTCCTGAAGAGGCAACACTTTATCTTTCAAGGTGTCTGTGTCTTCCTGTGTAAGATGATGAGCGCAGCACACTAGAGTGTCCATGGTCCCTCTCAGTTCTGTGTGCGGATGGCCCCTAAGCTGTGACCTGACAGTGAGGTCTGTCACCATTCACTTGGGGGTGAGCTAGCATGGCCATCAACATTCCTGCCTGCTTGAAGAGATGTGGCGGACCCGTTGGAGTTTGCTTTCAATTTCTCTTGTGCCTTGGTGTAGTCTGTAGGTTTGGTCACCTCTCTGTCCTTACTTCTTTAGTGGCCGCAACCAGGAATAGGGCAACCGCTCCTGATTTTCTTTTCTTTTTGCCGATTTATGCATGAATTTTGTTCTGTTTGAGACAGTCCCACTTGTGTCACCAGGGTGGCCTGGAATCCACAATCCTGCCTCAGTTTCCCAAGTGATACGGTTCTAGTTTTTGCACTACTTGCTCATGATTTTTGATACCCATGTAAAACAGCATTTATATTTTGTGTAAAACTTAATTGCCCATAAAATAAAATTCACCACAATTCTGGTAATATCAAGACAGTTTTTATTATCACCATGTGTTTATCCATTATTTTGGCCTGGGCCTTGAGTGCTTTTTATTGCCAACATAATTTGCTACAGGTGTCTGAAGGGTGTGAAAACCTCCCGGTGCAAAGTCTCTCACACACATTTTCCATCTGAAGAATGAGATAAACCATAACCCTTCCCTGCACAGTGACACTTGTCACCCCATTCTCTCTTTGTCCTCCACAGTGAACGCAGAGAAGCCATTGTTTCAAATGAAACTGAGACATGAGACCTGGTCTCAAAATAATAAGTATGTAAATAAATCTTCCTGAACCAAATGATTTTTAAAAAATGAAATGAAATTGAGAACCTGCTCCAGAAATTCCCTGGTCCAGGAGGGTGTGGTCATGTTGTGTCCTGGGCTTTGCCTAGCAGTGAAGATTTTCATAAATGGGACTCAGAAAGGACATGGCTTGACCTTGACTTTGATGCTAAAATCTCTTGCTTTCTTTTCACTCAAGTTTGTGCTATATAGCTGTGGTCATAATTTTTTTAAAGAAAAACTTGGAATTAAATAAAATGACTTCAGAGACCCTATGGCAGGGGGAGCTACTTAGTCTATTGTGACAACTTTGTGATTTTTGTTTTATCCTCCTGAATGTTGCTTCCTTGGCTTTTTTGTATTGGTTAGTAAAATTTATTGTAGGATTGCTAAGGAAATGAGAGCAGCGAGGGGTTCAGACATCACTCCTGGTCCTGTTGACTTGTGCAGTCCGTGGGGCATTTGGATAGGCAAACACAGCGGTTCTAAGAGTTATGCACAGTAAAATAGTCACTGTGGGCTGTGTGCACATAACACCAGCTCTGTAAGACTGTGGCAGAGCTGAAAACTCTTGTCCGTTCATGACTTCAGCTGTACTAAAGTCTCAGAAAGCATTCTTCGGGTAATGTGTAGAGAGAGATTTTTATTTTAGTGACTTTTCTCATTTCAAGGAGTCTCAAGGATGTTCATAGTGTGGGGCAAAGCAATGTAGAAGGAAGATGGATGGACAGGTGGAAGATGTTGGCGGGGGAGCATGCAAGTTTGGATCCTATGGGGCATCTCTGAGCTCAGGCACAGTGAACAGATGTGGACAAGAGGAGAGACCTCTGCTTGGGTCAGGATGGTCTTCAGGCAAGATTTACTTATCAAAGTACAAATAATAATACCACTATAGGACCGAGCAGAGCACTAGGGCAAAGGCTGTAGAGATATGGAGGAAAGAAAGGGTAGAAATAGCCAGCCTGGAGCCTGGAGAGGAAGTATCTAAGGTTCCCAGAACCTAGAACCTAGGTGTCTTGGAAGTTAGTTTGTGGGGTTTGATGTTCAGAAACCCACTTTGCAATTCTGCACCAAATAAAGTAGCTTCAGTATCTTGCAGACAAAAACTAGTAAGTGCAGCGAAAGACCAGCCTGGACTTGCTGCATTGACTTTGCATGTAGCATGTAAAACCTCCCAAGTGGGAGGCACAGCTGGGGATGCGGCTTTGACCTTCCTGCCACCACATTCCTGCTGCCAGCATTGAACCAGTTGTAGATAGTCTGTTAGTCCTTAGCCATGCTGCCCAGGGAGTGAAAGTGGGGTGTATGTGTGTGTGAGTGTGTGTGTGTGTGGGGGGCATGTGCATGTGTATATGTATATAGAGGGGGAGGGGTATGTGTATGGGGGTGGCGGGGGCATGGGTATGGGGGGGATGTGAAGGGGATGAGGGTGAAGGAGGAGTGTGGGGGGGGGGGGTGGGGAAGGAAAAGGAAGTGGGGGGGGGAGGGTGAGAGGGGGGTGTGTGTGTGTGTGTGTGTGATGGGTGTAGGTGAATACATGGTGTATATGTGTTGACTAGGGTGGAGGTTGCATAGCAGGTTACTTCGGAAGTGGGGCAAGACTGGTTGTGATTTGCTCTGGTTTGGAGCCTGTTATCCCTAGTGTCAGCACCCATGTTTAGCGGGATGTTGCTGTTCCGATACTTACAGGAACTTCTGTTTTAAAAAGTTGAAGCATAGGCATAGAGACTTATAACATTTTAGTAGTTATTTTCCAGCAGCGTCTTGTTAACGCCATCTTCCTATGTATTGTTTGGACACTGTCTGAACCCCCCTTGGGAGTGAGTTTGGCATTGTGATGGTTTCTTTTGTTGCAGAGATGTTCCAAGGTCATGCTGTGTTTGGGTTCTGTAGAGGAACAGAACTGACAGATTCAATCTATATTTAATCTACACACATCTATATACTTAAAGGGATTTATCTGATGATTTGCATGATATGGTCTGGGTAACCCAGCTGTGGCCTCTCACTCCAGAGAGGCTGAGACCCTAGCAGCTGCTCGTTCTGCAAGGCTGGGTGCTGGAGACTGGGAGGCTTCCTGGAGAGCCTCTGCTTTTCTGGAGAGCTGGAGACTGGAGGATTCCTGGAGAGCCTCTTCTTTTCTGGAGAGCTGGAGACTGGAGGATTCCTGGAGAGCCTCTGCTTTTCTGG
>NC_022019.1:5414751-5418952 GCF_000317375.1 Microtus ochrogaster
GCTGGAGACTGGAGGATTCCTGGAGAGCCTCTGCTTTTCTGGAGAGCTGGTTCTGCTCCTGGAATCCTGAAGAAGCTAGTTCTGCTTCCTGGAATGCAGCAACCACAGCAGTGGCGGCAGCAGGGTAGATGAACTCACCAGCAAGGGTGAGAGAAAGCTGTCAAGAGCACAGCTTCCTTCTTCCAAGTCCTGTTAGCTGGGTGTCTACCGGGAGGTGCCAGGCACATTTAGGTGCGTCTTCCCACTTTGATTAATCCCACCAACAAAATCTCTCACAACAACTCCCAGTCTTGCCTTTAATTGATTCCAAGTGCCATCAAGTTGGTAGCAAAGATGAGCCATCACAGTCTGAAAGTTCTGCCAAGCGACCTTTCCTTCACTTAGCTGCATGAATTGCAGGCTTCCCTTCTAACATTGCCGTTCTCTAACAGTCTGAGTCTGGTGTCCCTTCAGATTTTGCTTTACTAGTGGTGACTCCCAGAGCTGACACCCCTGCAAGTCACCGTTGGTGATGAGGGGGACTTTCAGAAACCCAACTGGGCAAACAGTGGAGCAGGAAGCTGATCTGGTGACAACCTTCCACTCCTGAAACTCCTTGTGTCTATTAGAGCCCATCTCACCTGTCCCATCTTTGTTCAGGAAAAATCAAAGGATACCATTAGCTCGGAAATGGATTTCAAGAGGTTGGGGGTAGGGTAATTGGTTCTGAGAAGCCATAGGATTAGCTTTTGGAAGGATGGAGGACTGAACCTGGTATCCCCTGAGTGTCTCTTAGGGGTTAGGAGAGGAGCAGTGTGCAGGAGCTGAAGGGGCTTCTCAGCCTTCCTCCACCGCTCTCCAGTTTTGGTGACTTTTTTATGTAGCTGAGGCTGGCTTTGAACTCTGAGTCCTCTTGCCTCTACTCCCAAATGCTGATATTTCAGGTGTGTGCTTCTATATCTCTATATCTGGCCACCTGGTCTGTTTTTGTAATCTATAATAATCGTGTGTGTGTGTGTGTGTGTGTGTGTGTGTGTGTGTGTGCCACAGCCAGCTTGTCACAGATCCATGCAGAGTGATCCTTGGTTTGAGCTGCACAGCCCAAGCTCAGGGTTTCCCTCTGGATCTAAGTCCTTTGCACACAGGGCCCGATCCTGTCTTCTTTGCCTGAGCACTTCATCCACTAGAACCTCACACACATCTGCACTCAGGTCATCACTCCCAACAGACAACACGCCCGGTGTCCTCCCATGGAGTCACCAAGAGGGTCCATTGCCCTACTTTTTATTTCTTTGGAAGCGGCAGCCTGGTGGAGAGAATGAGAGTGTGCGTGCTCAACAACCCCACAAGGGCAGTCTTATAATGAATGGTTTGAATAACTGTGAAAGAGGAGACAGAGGGTAAACAAAAGCCAAGAGCCTCCATTCTGTAGAAGAGGAGTGAACTGGTATGCTGGACTCAGCCCCACCTGCCCCATCCCCATCACGACCTTCACAACCTCATCCCTCCCCTCTCACCAATTCTGGCTTATTTTGAACCTAAAGTGTTTGTATGTTTGTTTGTTTGTTTGTTTTGAGACAGGGTTTCCCTGTGTAACAGCCTCGGCTGTCGTGGAACTAGCTCTGTAGACCAGGCTGGCCTCAAACTCAACAGAGATCAGTCTGTCTCTGCCTCCTGAGTGCTTGGATTAAAGGCATGTGCCACCACCTCCTGGCATATTTGGAACCCCAAATTTAAGGCGTCATGGAGGCAGAAATTGTTTTTGCTGTTTGTTTGTGTTAAACTCTGGACAGGGACAGCTGTACTTATAGACACTTGGAAAAGCAGGTGGCAACACAATCTCAATGGGTCTCAACTTCTTCACTAGAGAAATGAGGAGTGTGGAACCAGGGAACTTTTGAACCTGAGGTAATGGATACAGAAACATTTTGTCCACATGGTGACAAAATGCTCAGAGAAAGCCTAGGATGCTCTGTTTCAGGAAATGCCTCATCAGTAAACTGGGAGGGCATATGACTTATGATTGACAGATACAGTGATATCCATCAACCTGCCCTCCAAATTCTGCTTTGAAAAGATAAACAAAACACGGGATTTTAAAACCTCTACACAGAGGGAGCATTTCTTCTCGGAGTCAGACACCAGTAGAACTGAGCACCGTATGAAAATATGAACTGAGCACTTTTGCAATCATGGATTTTGTGTGTGTGTGTGTGTGGTTGAATCTGTAACAACCTCACTGGGACTGGGAAAGTGTAACTCTCAGTATAGTTCCCTTGCTATTCATGGCAGACTGGTACCAGGACACACTCAGATGCCAAAACCTGAGGAGGCTCAAGGCCCCAAGAGTAAAATGGCTGAGTACATACGCAGAACCTATGCACATCCTGCAGCAACTTCTGTCCCCTCTCAGTGAGGTGACAAGCACTGTATTGTCCAAGTAAGAGTAAGAATGTCTCTATATGTTCAGTACATGTACATTTCCCAAAATATATCTTATTATTTATTTTATTTGTAATTATGTGTGGGGCTGTACATATGAGTGCACATACCCTTGCGGACCAGAAGAGGGCGTCGGAGCTCCTGGAGCTGGAATTTCTGGTGCTTGGGAGCTGCCCTTTGTGGGTGCTGTGAACTGAGCTCTGGCTCTCTCTGACAGCAGCAAGCCCCCTAACCTAAGTTTCTAGCCACCCCCTTGTTTATTTGTTTGCATCCGAGGTTCCGGAAGGATGGATACCCAGGACTGATGTTAGAGCTTTTGTTTTGGTCTCCTGTACTGAGGCCTCCCTCGAGCATTGTTTAAGTTTGGTTAGCCTGGTGTGGAAAAGGTAGAGCTAAAGGGGTCATGGGGTAAGTCCTAACCCTGTCCTGGGTGGGCTCTGGATCTCACAGGTAATTGGTCACTTCTGGCAGGAGCATGTTCCCCATGTGAGGTTGGGCTGTGGTGCACGATAAATGACTGGCGTGTGTTAGTCTCATGTTCTGAGAATACTTTGCAGTCTGAGACTGGCTGTGCGTGTCATCCAGAGAATATCGTGTGTGGCTACAGCGATGGGAGGGAACTGTCTTTCTGTAAGGTGTGTGGGCTCTACAGCTTCATGTCCTTGTAAACGGAACGGAACCTAGAGGGACTGAGTACAGGAGCTGCATGTTAGGATGACTTAACACCTCTGTAGAATGGTTAGTTTTAGGGCTGATTTTTGCCTAATGACTACTTAGGTAAATTAGAAGTTTAAGAAGCTGGATAAAAATTGAATTATCTCTACCAAATTTGAGTAGATAAAACCCTTTCAGGTGTGAGAGGGAAGTAATTTTTTGTGGAATATAAATTATGACTATTCCTCAAATTGGAGGAATTGTCGGACTGTGAAGTCCGTTAAGCCGTTATCTGTAATTGAGACTGTTGCTTTTTCCTGGTCTCCTTTGCCTCATGAAAATAGCAATGAAGTCTCTATCCTTTGGCACTTGGCTATCACAGTTGTTGGCTGGTCCATCCACTCATATGGACACTCACTCTGAACACAGGTTGATGGTTGGGTGCCTTGCTCTGTGTTAGGTCCCAAAGTCAGAAGAGGAATTGTGTTATTGCCCAATGGCAGAGTGCTTGCCCAGCGTGAGTAAGGCCCTGAGTTTCATCCCTAGCACAATGAGAAATAACCACAGGTAAAGTTTGGGGTCTCCATGTGGAGAGGTGAGCAGAGCTTACCCCATGCTGTCTTCAGGAGAGAGGCATTGCTGATCAGGCCACATGTCTAAGTGTTCTGTTTGGGCTCTTGCCTGCCTTGTAGATGGTTGACTGCCATTATTAGCATTTGAAATTTTACCTCTAACGCACCCATCCTGGAGAGAGATTGGAAAGCTGGGTGCTGATCAGTGATTTCCTGCTGCACAGTGAGTGTCCGTCTCTGGTTACCACGGAGTCTCCGGTGACGATACTGATTCAGTCTCCAGGAAGTGCTCTTTATTGCATGGATGGTGAAAACCTAACAGGCTTCCTCTTCTGGTTGTGAGACAGGCTCAGTGTGTAACGTAGCTTGGTTAATTTCCTACCTTAGCTGACCTCAGAGGATGCGGGGACACAGGGATCTGGGTGCAAGGTAAAGAGTAATTGTCTCATCTGAAAAGGTTTTGAAGTAAAAATTCAGAGCAGGGCAGGAAGTTCAGTGTTAGGATACTTTCTTGGTGTGTGCAAGGCCCTGGGTTCTGTTCTTCTGTCCCCAAT
>NC_022019.1:5419052-5421552 GCF_000317375.1 Microtus ochrogaster
CCTCCCTCCCTCTCTCTCATCAGCGGTTTAAATATGGAGTAAGATCTAACCTTTGCTGAGACCCACTACATCCCAGATATAAGGGCTGTATTTCTGTTAACTTACTTGATAATTTTTTATTATCAGATACGGAAACCAAGACCTGGAATGGCTGAATAACCCATCCAGTGTCTCATAGCAAATCCAGAAGTCTGGTTTGTGGCAACCATGACCTGCCACCAGAAAGATACTGAGACCCGAATGCTGAGAAACTCACATACAGGGTCCTCCTCCAAATCAGTGCATAGAGGGAATGACCTAAGAGAAGGCAGATTGAGACATTTCATGCTTGATTGTAAGCTTGGGCTTTGGGATGCCAGGGGATAAGTACCTCTGAGCTGAGCAGGTGGTGTGTGTGATGCTGTGGCTCACGCTGACCCAGGTCCTGGGTCAAGAATCCAGCATACAGCATGTTCTCCAACACTAGCTGTTATTGGGTCCTAGAGTGGTTTTGAATATGGCACTGTTCTGTTGGAAAACAGTTGGAAATGAATTGGGAGATGGTGGTGATGGGAACGTCTAACTAGCCAGAGTAGCCTTGGAAGTGATAAACTATGGAAAAAATGGCTGAGTATCTCCAGAAATCTTTAGGTGTCCAGTCTTATTGCAACATGATATCATTAAAAAATGGTTTTACTGTCAAATATTGATGTCCATTACTTTCAGTGAACATCTGATCATGTTTCTGCTACCTAAAGGAGACTAGATTTCAACAAAAGTGGCTCTTAGTTCAGGTTTGACAGACATAAGTTGAAGAATGCCTATCTCACCCTCCTGTATGGTGATGCATAGAGGAAAATGTTAGGGAAATGTCAAGCTGACATAGCACCCGCAGTCAAAGAGCTGTGATGTATGATGGTGACACCCAGAGAGGGTGAGCAGTGTAATGTATGCATTGTGAGTGAGTGTGTGCATGCGTGTGTGCATGAGTGTGTGCATGTGTGTATGCGTGTGTATGTGCGTGGTGCATATGTACATATCTGCATTGCCCATGGAGGCCAGGAGGCAAGGATACCCTGGAGTTATGGGTGGTTGTTAGCTAACTGATATGGGTGCTGGGAACTGAACCTGGGTCCTCTGAAAGAGGAGCAAACACTCTAAACTTCTGAGCCATCTCTCCATCAAGCCCCATTTCTGTTCCTATTCCTAAATGTTTTGATTATTTTCTAATTCAGTTAGACTCACTTGAGGGGAGATGACAAATATTTTTTGTTGTTTCTTTTTCTGTCTACGCAGCACATACAGAGGTCCCTGTTCACCTTGGCACTTAACACTGACTCCCTCTGGGGATGCACTGGGGACTATTCTATAAATAGAGCAGGGAGGCCATATCCAGGAAACATGTTGTCTTCGGAAGGCATTGTAACAGGGACTCCTGAGCAATTGTGTTCCAAGTGTGCCTCGTGAAGAACACTCAAAACTAGACATGGCTGTGGGGTTGGATCAGGGCCTACAGCACGTGAGCTGAGAAAGCTCAAGGACTCCCACAGAGAAGTGTGCCATCCTCTGCTTTCCATCCTGTGGGGCTACAGCCAGGAATCAATCGAGGACCCGCTCAGGCTACTGTGATGCGGTAGAGAAGTCTGGGACATTGTCACTCATGCCAGCACTGGGTCTCCTGACCCTACAGAGTCAGGGAGTGAAAGTAACTCGCTGTGTTAGTGGAGTTACAGGAGTCTCTTGTCTAGGGAGGTAATTCAGTTTCTGGTGAAGAACTTCTTTTGTTTTAGCAGAGCATTTGTGCCCTTGTCTAATTTACGTGTCTTCATTGTTTGCTTTCCAGAAACATTTTGGAGTCATTATTGTCACTGACTTTCAGTAAACAAAGATTTTCCCATTTGAGTCATAGAATCTGTTTTGCCTTGGAAAAGTGAGCAAACTGTTGAGCAAATACTATGGATTTATCTTAGATTAATGAGGTTTTCATTAGTAGTAATTGGAATCATTAATCTTCATGTAGAAAGTTATAGAAAAACTCCAGGTGCGTATTACCAAAATGATGACTTGGCAGTGTTAGGAGCCCTGTCTTCTGAGACTCTGCTTTAGCTCAAAGCATGTGGTGTATGGCTTTAAGGGGCCCTCCAGAGAAGCTTAGAATGGAGATGCTTTCATATAGTCATGATGTCCAACCCCAAATTTTGTTTCATGATTAAAAACTGACACTAACCACAGACACGTAATTGAAGAACATATAAACACACACACATTTATGGAATAAAGAATTTTAATGCGTATTTTATTAATTCCTTGAGGATTTTACACCCTGTACTTTGATCATCTGTATACCTCCTCATCTCTTCTCAGATCCACCCCATCCTACCCCCCCAAATTTGAGTCTTTTTTAAAAAACTCATCCAGTACAGTTAGTGTTTCCCATGGACTCTTGCGTGCACGGCTGTCCACTGGAACATGTTAGATCTGCCAGGGATCACACACTTATAGAAAACCAACTTTCTCTTTA
>NC_022019.1:5425433-5440485 GCF_000317375.1 Microtus ochrogaster
AAAAAAAAAAGAAGTATGGCATCGTATATATTGTTTCCGGGGAATAGGGAGATGGCCAAGGTCAACAGAGTTAAATCAGACAATGCTGACGAAGAGAAGATGAGATATCTCAGAAAAAGTTACCTGAGGACTGATAACGGCAGCCCAAAGGAAGAGCTGGCTCCCCAGAAACCACAGTTTTTACTCTTGAAGGTCTGGCTCCATCCCCAAACAGGCATGGCCAAGTCTTAGCCTAGATAATGGCATAGAGCTGAAGTTCACTTCATCTGTTCATCAGGACCTTGGAGAAGGTCTGAGGTGCTCTGGCCTCCATACACAAGTGCATGCATGCAAATGCACACACACACACACGCACGCACGCACACACACACACAAGTAGAGAGGGTGAAATGAGTAAAATGTATGAGGAAATGATACTGGAGGAAAACTATATGCCCTAGACTTATGAAGACATGTTTGACTTTAATAATGATCAAGAAACAACTATGTAACTTGATACATTACTGACATGAAACTCAGCACTGTAAAGAAAACTACTGACAGCTATTGCTTGCAGGCTATTGTATAAGAATGTATAGTAAATGCTTCCATCCACTACAGTTAGATGTGACACAGCTAGGGGTGTTGCTCGTGGGGGATCACCCTTTTTCTGCCATGCTCAGATCCCGAGTCCCCAGCATCACAGGACAGAGACACAAAATTGCAGTTGAGTTTCTCCTGTGTAAAGTATGACGTTCAAAATATTTGGGGATGTTCTCTACTGCATATTATAATCAAATATCTGTGATCCTCTGGGAACAGAAATGTATTAGTTAGAACTTAGGAAAGTGACTTGCTACTTTTAAGCTGCCACATTCCCTTTGGAGTTGTTAATCCTCCTTCGGGTAATCTGTTTTATGGAATTATGCTCACAAAAATACATGAGTATATGAGTGCAAGTATTTATTGTGTAAAATGAATTCTAGTTGGTCTTAATAATTAATAACTCAGAGTCAGCTATCAGGGGCAAAAGCTAACGGATCAGAGAAGTAGAGCAGCCAGCCACTAGAGAGTTCTTACCTCTGCCAATGCTCAGACCAAAGGGGCGATTCTGTCCTCAGACTGCATTCTCAGACTACACTGCTCCTCAGACTGCATTAAGCTCTTGTCTCCTCCCATCGTATATTTCTCTCTCTGCCCAGCCATATCACTCCTGTCTCCACCTCTCTAGTGCTGGGATTAAAGGCGTGTGATCCCAAGTGTTTGGGTCACCTTTGTGTGAACTCTGTTTCTCTTTTAGACTGGATAATTTTGTGTAGCCCAGAGTGACCTTGAACTAACAGAGGTCCGTCTGTCCCCTGGGTACTGGGATTAAAAGTGTATGCCACCACTACCTGGCCTCTAGTGGCTTAACTTTGCACTCTGATCTTCAGGCAAGCTTTATTGGTTAAAACACAAATGGAATATGACTACATATTGTGATGTATAATAAAGCCATGTTCATGATAGAATCATGGTAAATTATAGAATGTTTATGTAACCATTGTAAAGAAGGGCTTGCAAGGATCTTTATAATATTGCGAGGAAATCTCTTATGAGTATTTGCATTGTGCTGTGAGCTGTTCACGATCACACCCACTTCTGTATGTGCAATTGCATCCAGGACCCACAAAATCAGAATATAGTTCTGGGTTTTTACATTACAGTATGTTAAATGAGAAGGTCAATAGAATGTTGTAGGAATGGCTAGCATGTTGTTTTTGTACAAAGTATCCATCAGTGGATGAATAAGAACAAAGCATATGGAGACATTCAAGTACTGTAGTGTTTCTCAACCTTCCTAATGTTGCAACCCTTTAATATAGTTCCTCACGTTGTGGTGACCCCAACCATAAAATTATTTCATTGCCACTTCATAGCTGTAATTTTGTTACTGTTATGAATTGTAGTGTAAACACCTGGTATGCTGGATATCTGATACGTGAATGCTATGAAAGGGTCATTTGAGCCTAATGTGGTCATGACCCACAGGTTGGGAACCACTGCAGTAGTGCCTTTAGCATCCCGTCTAGGAGGATTTGTGCAGTGTGGTGTTGAACCATGTGCTGTTGTAGCACTGGCCAGCAGAGGGCACTGTGCTGTTGGTCTGTCTGCAGAGTCCTCCTAGGCTATGAGGCACAGAGAGGCGCTAAAGAGGATGTTTGATGTGGCCATCTTAGAGATAGCCACATAAGAAAAGAAGCTACTTCTGCAGACCGTCTGTCCGCCTGGCCCCCTCGCTGTCTCATTTACGCTATGTTGACATGGGTGAGTTGATACACAGTGTACATTTTGCCTTGACCTGAATGGAGAAAAGCGTGCTGGAGTAGATGACCCCTTGGGCTGTTGGCTCAGAAAAGGAGGATGTGGTTTGATGAAAAGAAGGAAGAAAAATGTCACGGGAATTTGGCAGAGGATGAAAGGAGCCAGAAAACGTCATAAGGACTAGTACTTCCACTTCAGGAGAAGGCTGCTCTCTCTCTCTCTCTCTCTCTCTCTCTCTCTCTCTCTCTCTCTCTCTCTCTCTCTGTGTGTGTGTGTGTGTGTCTGTGTATTGTGGGGAGCAGGGGTGAAAGGGTAGAGGAGCAGGGAAGGGAGCCTGGAGCTGAAGTCCAACCAGCTCACCTCCAAGAAGGATGTCGAGAAAGTTTATCCAAATGTGTATTAGAGCACTAATGCCGGCCAGGCCCTTGTGGAACTGGCCAGGATTCTCCCCGCTTCCATCCGTGAGCCTGGGGCTCCTCCATGGCTGCTGGCCAGAGGAAGTGGTTGTTGGGTGCTGATGGGAAGATATGGATGGGAAGAGCTGCCAGACCATTCTGCGGTGGAAGCAGCAGAACAAGCTGGTCTTTAGCCCGACATCATCTTCTAATAACAGCCACTGAGGTGTGGTCACTCTGAAATTACTCCAAGAACAACTGTTCCTTCCTAATTCTATCTGGAGACGCTTTAATTTTTCACAGATGATATAAAATTAGTATGAAAAAAAGCATATACAGGTGGTTAAAAGTTCAAGCAGTTGGACTTATCATGGAAGTCAACTTATAATCTTCATTTGGAATACCCTTCTAGAAGCAACCACTTTGGACTCTGCCTTGATTTTTTCTGTTGGTTTCTATCGCACTTCAAAATCAGAATCAGAAAT
Organism: Microtus ochrogaster; assembly: GCF_000317375.1. Lineage (NCBI taxonomy): Eukaryota > Metazoa > Chordata > Mammalia > Rodentia > Cricetidae > Microtus > Microtus ochrogaster. The sequence goes on from NC_022019.1 coordinate 5,428,597, forward strand.
GTAGTTTTCCTGCATGTGTGTGCACATACTTGAATGTGTGCATATTACGGTCATTGTGTTGAGGACTGGACCCAAAGCCTTACATGTGCTGAGAAAGTATTCTGCCTCTGAGCCACACTGTCCTTCCCTGTAAGTTTTTAAAAATTAAGTTTAGAAATTGTCTTTGTGGACTTCTTTAACAAATGAAGATCCAACTTACCGACCTTAGCGCTAAATGGTGAAGTGGTGGGTCGTGGTTCCTTCTTTTGTAGTTTAACTCATTTTCCCATCCTCACCTTTCAGCTTCAACAATTTTTGCATATTAATATCTGTATATATTTGTACTATCCATCCTCTCTATATTTGTATTTTATTATATTTTTGCAGTGCTAGGCATGGAACCTGGTCCTTGACACTCCAGGGGAGCCCTCTAGCACTGTTTCACGCTGGCTCTACTCTGTATTTTGGAAATAATCCTGTCAAGTGGTCTGTATGTCTACACCAGCAAGCCCCTCACTAGACAGATTGGTCACTGTAGAGTGATGTTCTAAAGTGGTTATTACAAGACTTTCCTGGGTTATATCCCCAGGTTTTGGCTGAAATGTATGTTTTCTTTCTTTAAAAAAAAAGTAATTGTTTGCAATACTTATTTATGGTGTTCATTGGGATTCTTCAATTTATAGGCAGTGTGCAGTGATCCAGTAAGTCAGTAATTGCTATCCAGTTCTGTTGATGCCCCTGGTACAGTAAGGAGCTTCCTAAGAGCGTGAAATGTGTAGAATACAGTGCAGTCTGGCTGGGTTATAAAAAACTGGCGTGTTTCTCTAGCTGTCTGTGTTACTAGCAAGAAGCCCAATGTCTAATTGTTTTTTTTTCTCTTTGCAAATATGTTTTTTTTATAGCTTTGTGTCTTTAGGAAACATGTGTTATAGTACAATTATAAACCTTTGCAGCGGGCTAGCACCCTTGTAATATCTTACCCTGACTCATGTGTAACTAAATTCCTCCTTCCTCCACTCTGCCCTATAAATGGCTTATGGCAAATTTGCTGCTCGGGGAAAAGTTTCTGCTTTTGTAGGGTACTTCGACAAATCCTTTTAAGCAAACTTAGTTATCCAATCAAATGTATGTCACCCTAGACTTCTATGGGGGAAAAAGAGGGCGTAGAAAGCTGTTTAACTGAACTTGGGGCCCAGTTTTGGAACCAATGTCCCTGGCCCTGTTGCATGCACACAATACACCACATCCTGGCTTTTAACTCAGTTGTCTCATTGAGTGGTCATTTCCAGCAACTCTGTCATCTCCCTGCCCCCTCTCCATACATTACCTCCCATGTTCATGTCTACCTGTTTGATTTTGGGATCTGCTGAGTTTAACCAGGGTAATTTGGACATAAGTAAGCCAGCGATTCTCTTTCAGAATCTATCAATAGCCAGCACTTCAGTGGTAAACCTTAGGACACTATGAGCCCCTCCTTCTGTGACCGATTGTGGCCAGGGCTAGCCCTATGTGAACCCAGTGGGAGAGAGCATAGTTATTGTGAGCGAATGATTACCATGGTTGTGTGAGTCTAGAGCAGTGGTTCTCAGCCTTCCCAATGATGAGACCATTTAATACAGTTCCTCTTGTTGTGGTGACCCCCAACCATAGAATTATTTTGTTGCTAATTCTACTACTATTGTGTATCGTAATGTAAATATCTGATATGCCACCGGCAAAGGGATTGCAACTCACAGGTTGAGAATCACTGGTCTAGAAAATAGCCTTCCACGGCTCTTAACTCCTATCTTCCAGCTCTTATGCACTTCCTGCCTCCTCTTCTGCAGTGCTTCCTGGACCTTAGAGGGGAAGGTGAAAATGACTCCTTTAGGGGTGAGCTCACAGCTTTCACTTATTCTCAGCATCTTGGGCAGCCACAAGTCTGCATTCATCACTGTTCATTGTCTGAGAGGCTCTCTCTTAAAGGATGGGGGCAACTTTTGTCTATGAGAATACACATAGGTATGAGAATTCAGACCACATACTTTGATTTTATGCCCAATCCTGTGTGTATGTGGGAGACTGACAGGAGTCCTTCAGTTAGAACTGAGCACTTCAATAGAACCTGTTACTCTTCATCACCATAAAGTGAATAAATAATAAATGAATTAAGAATAAATAAACTTATAGAAAGACATGCATAAGTTCTTAGGACATTTAATATTGTCTTCTTTTTTCCCTTCAAATCTTGGTAGTCTACAACCCCTAGTGACTTGCCCTCCCCTCCCTTTCTCCTTTCCCCATTTGTCTCTTCCTTCTCCGTCAATTTTTGACCTGTTGACTTACTGTGCAGCTTAACTTGGCCATGAACTCATGATCTTTGGCCTTGGCCTCCCTAGTGCTAGGCTTATGGGAGTGTGTTATCATGCTTGTCAGGTTTGGTAGCAGCTTGGTTTGATTGTCCTAGGGATCAAACCCAGGCCTTGAGCATGTTAGGAGAGTGCGTTCCACTGGGATTCACCTCCACTCTGCAAAACAAGCATCCTCAAGAGGAGATGGGATGGTGTCTTCCAGGGAGCTGGGAGGATGTGGGGCTCCCAGAACATGGACCTGAAACATCAGTCTGTACATTAAACCAGCATCTTATGCGGACTTCAGCTTGGCCTTCTACTCTCTCGATGGCTATTAAATGACACCTTTACTGTTGAGCAGATAGATGTGTGTTCTGCATGTCTACAAGAGAAGAGGTGGTATGGCTGCCTTCAAGGTTCTTGTGGATTTACTATTCACAGTTGGGAGATGCGTGCTAAGCTGGTTCAACAGGCAGGTTTCTGGAGGCTTCTTCAGGGGGAACTCACACTGTGAGCCACTGGTGAAACTCATAGTTATCAGTCCCAGCCTTTCTTGTTCTGGGGAGCCAGTGCAGCCAACAGCTCTTCATGTGCACGGTCAGCATTATAGATGGTCTTTCTCCTGCCACCTGGCTACTAAAGCCCCTGCCACTCTGTTCTCACATTGTAAAATCTCACAATGTGAATTCCACAGCTGGACTACACCCAGATGGGAAGTGTGAACTACCCTGCTTCCTTGGGAGCTTCTCTAAAACCCCGCTCCTGCAGCCATGGTCCCTGGACCAACAGCACTGGCCTCCCGTGAAAGCTGGATTTGGTGTCTTCAGAGGGACCTAGAATATCTCCTCTGTGCACCAGAGAGACAAGTGTGTACTGAGTTATTTATTTATATAATTTTATAAATAATCATATCCAACGCCACACAGTGATTCTCTCCTAGAGGAATGGGTTGCTGGCCTTGCTCATTCTGCCTCAGGAGAAAACCTCTGGCTCTTTTTTCCTGTATCCAGCAATATTTCCTGTTTTTATTGGTGTGAGGAGCACTCCTGTCCTTCCCAGCTCTCCACCTTCGTGGTATGGGCTTCTGAAACATACTCAGAACTCTGCTGAAGTGGAAGGTGTTCAACCTCGAAAGGGTTATTTGCCAGATGCGTATGTATGTTTGTGTACTTGTGTGTGCATGTCTGTGCACTGTGTGCATTTGTCACACAGATGGAATTCTAGGTTCTAATGTATAATCAGGTGCTTTCTATAGTTTTACATTACTTGTGTGAGCTTTTGTGCTTTTTAAACTGATAATTACTTTCAACTACCAGTTCTTTTTTTTTTTTTCTTTTCTTCCCTCTGGGAACCTTGAAAGGAAGAATGTGTTGTAGTTCTGAATTGTCAGCCTGGCTTTTGCTCTGTTGCTCTGGCCTCAGTTGCTGTCAGGGCCGACAGCAGTTCACATCATCCTGTGTATGCTGTCTCTTGGGTTTTGGCCCCTCTGCTTTGGTTCTTCTGGTGTGTGCATTTGGAACCTGCTATACCTTGCATGACTATACTCAACAATAGGCTTAGAACCTTCAGTCCCAGCACTTGAGAGGTGGAGGCAGGAGAATCAAGAGTTCAAGGTCACCTTAGCTACAAAGTGAATGTGAGAGTACCCTCACCAACATGAGACCTTGTTTCAACAGCCAACACATAAAAATAAACAATACATAAAAATAACCAAATAAAGGAAATAGTAGGCTTAGGGTCATGCTTTCAGAGAGCAGGCCTGGAGTCACTCTGGCTCTCATTTTCTCTTTCGTTCAGTTTACTTCCTTGTTCATTAATTGCTATGTCCTATGATGGGGAACACACATAGGTAAAGTGCACAATTTCCCTGTTCCAGTAACCTCTTCTGGGGAACAGAGAAATAGTGTCATCCGTCAGTATCTAGTCAGGATTCATTCCAGACCTCCTGAAATATGAAAATCTCATATAGATTTATAGGCTGTTAGTCCTTTCTATAAATGCAGTTGCTTGTGCATAGAACCCACACACTTCCTCCCATGCTCCTGCATTACATCGAGAGGACGATCAGATTATATCTCAGTGCAATACAAATGCCATGGCAATCATCAGTATAGTGTGCCTATTAGAGAATTCGAATGGAAAAGCCTGTATTGTTCAGTACAGATACAGTTTCCTTCCAATCTATGAACACAGAGGACTGATGTATGAATCAAAGCAGAGGCAACATGATCTGAGAATAACCACTGTGGGTTTGAAGGCAGAAGGGCGTTGTAGAATTTGACCAAATTTAATGGAAGCAAATGATGTAACTGGGATGAGATGAGAGAAAGATCACTCATTAGAAGGCTACAGGGTGAGGGGAGAGGGGTGGCCAGGCGAAGCCAAAGTCTGAGCAAAGGACGGGGAATGGAAGCTCCTCAGGTGTGGGTGAATCCACAGCATGTCATGTGCACAGGGCTTCACTGAACTGCTTTTCACACGTGTTACTCTTAGCATGTAGCTCCCAGATGGGGGTAAATGGCCTGATCACCGCATGGGAAAGTTGAATGTGCGTATCAGAGTTTGAACTGAAATCATCTGGGAAGCTTCTCTTATCAGCTGTGCCCTCCTACACAGGACATGCTGTTAGGGGTCGCTTTGTTTAGTGGTCTTTGCTTTGTTCTTTCAGTACGGCCAAGTACAGCGTGTTGACGTTTCTACCTCGATTCTTGTATGAGCAGATTAGGAGAGCTGCTAATGCCTTCTTCCTCTTCATTGCCTTATTACAGGTAATTTTTTAAGTGCTTAAAATTTACAAATTCAATTACATGTAAAGTGAGATTTCGCAGGAGAGAATGCCTTGAGAAGAGTTGTTACTACAAGAGGAGGGGGAACCCGTTCTCATGGGTCATGCTTTTTATGTTCACTTTATCTTCTTTTATTAATACACATTTATTATATTAGATACTATATCCCATTGTGATATTGTAAACATATGTACCATACATGTATTTTGACCACCATGGTCATATTTTAACCCATTTTCCAAACACGTAAGCTACATAATTAGTTTTGAATTAGCAGGCCTTTTGTTGTATAACAGAAATGAACTAGACTAGTGAGAGCAAGGGTTGAGCTCCATGCTTTCCTGGTAGGGGACAATTGTCTATATTCTGTCAATTATGTTTTAAATAAACACTGACTGGCCAGTAGCCAGGCAGGAAGTATAGGCAGGACAACCAGACAGGAAGTAGAGGCGGGTCAGTGAGAACAGGGGAATTCTGGGGACTTAACGACTGAGGGAACCGGGCAGGAAAGAAACCTCAGACAACATTTTCTGTCTTTGTGGAGACGTCCGTGTGCCACATTCTCTATTGTGTTCTCTTCCAGCAAATTCCAGACGTATCGCCGACTGGACGATACACCACCCTGGTGCCATTGATCATCATTTTAACAATTGCAGGCATCAAAGAGATTGTAGAAGACTTTGTAAGTTTTCGACTCTGCATACTAAAACATGGTGTTATGACATTTGTGGTGTATGTGACAGGGTGATATTACAGGAAACGGCTACGGCTTAAGCAGCTGCTAGTGGAGAGGTAGAATTTGCTGGGGAGGAAGGTACACTCCAAGAATCCCAAACGCCTGTGCAGCAGCTCTGAGGCGCTTCTATGTCCTGGGTCATTTGGTTAGAACCTTGCTGGTGTCTATCACTGTTAGTTCTTGTATCCTACTTTAGAGTCCTGTATTCAGGTATCAAATGAAACCTTTAGTTAGCATTTCTCTCTGCAGGCAGCATTGTGCTTGTTGTGCCTGAAGTAATTCCCCAAGACTCTTCCTCCTAATACCTCCCTCACACCTCATTGGCTACTACCATGTTGCCATTATCTCTTTCTGTCTCTGTTTTGCATATACACACCCGTACACACACTTGACTCCCCCCCCCCTTACATACATATTTCATGGAATACATAGTAAATTAACTTGAGAGTGAAACCTGCTCTTTGTTGTCAGGTTTATAATACCGAGTCATTGTTTCAGGCTGTCCACAAATAACTGTGAGGAATTTGAAACTTTGAAAGGCTTGTAAATGATTAGAACCAAAAGTCACTTAAGCTCCAAATCGCCACATCTAGATCAAGTCAGTGCCGACAGATGGCGAACCACCCAGCTTAAATCTACAGCATTGGCTTTGTAGGGTTCTTGGCCCCTATCACCCCCCCCCTGATTTTACTGCTTTCCATTTCAATTATTCATTTGGAACATTTGGATGTAAGAACCTTTGCTTTTTTTCCTGTGACAGAAACGACATAAGGCAGACAGTGCAGTTAACAAGAAGAAAACAACAGGTAAGCTGCCAGCTCATTGCTCTTCTCAGTGTTGATTGAACGATCAGTCCCGGGCTGAAGTAATGCTTGATCATGACTATTGATATTGAGATTAAGTCGGAAGCATTATCTATAAAATCTTTAAAGATGTGCTAAAATAAGATGTTTGTCTTTATATGATTGGGATTTGTATACTCTGGAAGACAGGATTTCAGTTTCTGTCCCTACAAGTTTCACAGCTTCCCCACCATGGTTTGTTACTTGCTTTCCTCATTATTTTGCTTTTTGTATCACTTCAGTATTTTGTTGCTATTGTTGCTCCTATTGGAATTATGTAACACCAGGCCTTTCTATTCCTGGCTAAGCATAAATTTGGTTTGCTTACATGCACACAGAAGCTCTTCTCTTGTAGAGGGACACATATGGAGGCCCATGTTGGCATGGTTGGTCATCTACCATTCTACCAAGGATGTGATTTGATAGGATTAATAAGTGCAAGCTTCCCAGAAGCCTTTTGGGTTTGGAGAAAGCTGGCATTTTATTTTGAGTCTCGACAATGTTAACCAGGGCCTTGTTTCTTTTTTTACAGTGTTAAGAAATGGTATATGGAATACCATTGTGTGGAAAGAGGTAAGGACCAATTTTAAAGATAATGCCAGAAAGTATTGATTTGGAGACTTGTCGCAAATTTCCAACGTTGAAGGCAATATAAAATTTGCTCTAAGGCCCAGGTCATGACCACTTTGTAAGAGTTTTCTCATGTAGTCTGCTTTCCTGTGAGAACTGACATGCGCTTCCTCCTTTCCGGCCTCTTCTATAAGGACGTAATAATGTTCAAGCTATGACCATCGTTATTCTCCGAGGAGAGTTCCAGAACTTCATAGTTCTTCTAGTTTGAAAATCCCATGTGAGAAACACCCCCCACCCTGCCTCCTGTCTCCTCTTCAGCTAAATTCAAATGTTTAGAGCTGTTGTCTTTTAACTTCCAAGAGTCTCACTTCAGACAGTTTGGTGGAAAGATATCTGAGAGCCAGCAGGTTTTCCAGGCAGGGTGTGGAGCCAGTTGCTGTTTTTATCCTTACAGTGGTAGCAAGGGTGGTTTCCTTCATGCTGATGGCAGTGGGAGGGTTCCGTTCAGGGAGGAAAGATTAGTTGTCAGCTGAAATCAACTATGCTGTCTTGGTGTTTTGTACCTGAAAAGCCAGCTATTCGTCTAACTATCTTAGCTGGGTTCTGTTGGTGGACACACAGTATTGATTTTGGAGATGCTGTTCATCATTCTGACGTTCAAAACTGATGGCTTTGTTTGTTTTTTTTTAAAGAGAAAACAATGTTTTAGAAGGGCAACTTCAAGTATTGTTTCTTGCTTAACTAGATCTAAGTTCCAGCAAGTGCCTCCTGTAGCCCTTGTGTGGGAAACAATGTTGCCAGGTTGCCCACAGCACCGACTGAGGATTTCATTTGATTTTACCAGGTTTATGAGAACCATCTACCCTTTCCAGAAAACGCCCCTTTGTAGTGTTGTGGAACACTGTAATCCTTGTGGTCTCCTGGGGCTCCTGAACTTTGGTAGTTCAGTGTGATGGTTCTTGGTCAAAAGGCAGAATTTCCGGGGGAGATCTGGTACCTGCCAGTGAGAAGTAGAGAATACTCATACATAGCTCCTCCTTTCCCCAGGAATCTTCTGGCTGCTCCAGCTTCAGAAAGGCACAAGCAGTGGCCAGATAAAAAATGACTTGTGTCCAAGTGTCTTGACACCACTTGAAGTAGTAGCGGAACCTGAGTGGTGGTCATTGATTTCTGAATCCAATAGCTGGTGGCCTCATGGACACCCGAAGTTCCTTCCTCCTCCCACATGGTGCTTGGAACGTCATCCCTTGTTATAGGCCTAGCAGGATAGACAGTGATTTCAATTTTCAGTACATTATGGTGAGCCGTCTTAAGTGGGTCTATTAGCAGAGGCCCGAGACTGTCAGGCATGGAGCTCATACTGGAGTGGTCTTGTGGAGTTGCCCTCAACCAGCAGGTACTCAGCACTGGTCAAGCACACACGCACCCTATGCCCAGAATATAGGGGCCCTGGACCTGCCGTTTTAAGTTCACAGTAAGGCTACTGCTGTCTACGTGGGCAGCTCACTGTAATGCAGTGCCCCTGGCTAACTTGGCAGGGGTCATGAAAAGATGTTCAAGGCAGAGGGTAGGAAATGCCCAGGTGTCCTGGAGAGCCACACAGAGCTGTGCTCCCCTGAATGTGTTCCATTTCTAACAGCAGCCCCTGGGTTTTGCCCGACTCTGGGGATCTCAGAGAGGAAGATCTCATTAGTGGGATCTACTCAGAAGGGTGCTTTAGCTGTGTCCAGTTGAGAGACAGGAGGAGTCTTCTGAGGCTGCAGTGAATCTAAGGGCCCAGAACAGCTTGCTTACTGTGCTAATTCTTTCAGCGAATACCATACACACCTGGAACAGTTGGTCATGTGTTAGGACATCCACAGAGAAAACCATCTCCAGGTTAGGAGTTGGCAGCTTCTTATTGTAGTTGGAACCTCTTAGCACCCAGTTCCTGGTACGTGAGTGTCCTTTGGAGAAGAGCGAACACTATCTTGCTTGTCCTCATGTTTCGAATCAGGGAAAGAGAATCCAATTCTTTTCAAAGGACTAATTTTTCTTTCTAGTTTTTTTTAATCAATTGCTCCTTTTTCTAAACTGTTTGTGCAATATATTTTTACTTAAAAACATCTTCAGTGTGCATGAGCAATCCCTGTGTTTGCTCTGTGTTATTAGGAATCGGCTTTGGTTTGTGCTTTCTTCTGCCTTCAGAATGCATACTGACTTGTGATCTGATGCTAATTTCAAGTGACCCGGGGTTTGGGTTTTAATGTTTGCTATTCTGGCCTTTGATAAGCATTCTTCTGCACCTGTAGGATAGTTGTTTAAATACCTCCCATTTCCTGACAGAAAATCAGTGGGTTTAGTAGTGGTGGTGGTATTAGAGATGGAACTGGGCCTTGTGCATTCTGGGTAAATGCTCTTACCACTGACTCACCTCCATCACCCAAAAGAAAGTTCCGTGGCACCTGCTGGTCTGTGTGATCCAGTTGGTTCCACAAGGGTAGCTTTTGAAATTCATTATGAGTAGACTAGGAGCAGAAGCCTCCGTGCTTCTTCTCTACTCTCATCTATTAAGTGCACTAGGAATTATTTCCCATGTCATCAGTGAATTCTGCTGGCTTTGACCTCCACGCCGACACAGTCTGTTAAGCTATACCCAACCCCCTAAGGGAGTCTCCGCTTATCCTGTACCTGTACCGTGCCTGAAGCCATGGAGCTGCGTTCACTTCTTAACCTCAATAAGTAGAGGCCAGTGAGGTGGCTCAGTAGGGACAGGTGCTTACTGCCAGCCCAAGTTCCATGCTTAGCACCCACGGTGCAAGGAGATAACCCCTGGGGATTGATTGTCCTCTGACCTCCACATGTGCGTGGTGGCATATATGCTCATGCTCACTCAGGTCTCTCTGTCTCTGCCCACCTGCCTGTCATCTGTCTCACAGGAAAACACATGAATAAGTAAAATAGAAAACAGCAACCAAAAATCCAAAGTGAAAGATGAGGACCTGAAGTTTTAGTGAGCTAATTATGCACACAGCTACCATCTGCACACATGCCACAATATTTATGTACACACACACACACACACACACACACACACACACACACACACATATGCTGGCTTTTAAAAAAACTAAACATCGTGTGCTACCCGTCCGAAGGTGTTGCTCAATTTCAAAGTGAGGATCCCGGAACCTGTTAGAATGCGCTTCCCGTGGAGGATGCAGTTGGTTACCCTCTAATGGGTGCACTGCACTAGTGTCCCCTCAGTTCTAAACCGTGGCTGTATGGAGAAATAGCCCAGTGCGCTATTTCTGTACTTGCCATGGAATATTGACAGCCCGAGTTTAGACCCCAAAAACCCATGTCAAAGCCAGATGTAGCAGCGTGCGTCTGAGATCCCAGAGCTCCCATAAGGAGATGGGCCGCAGCAACAAACAGAAGAATCTGTCAGAAGCTGTGGGCTCCCTGGCTTGGACTGAGCCGCGTAGTGAGTGACAAACAGCAAGGAATGTCCTGTCTCGAAAACAAGATGGAAGGGGAGGACTGGAGCCTGAGGTTGTCCTTTGACTTCATGCACACACGCCAATAATACATATTTACAAAATAACTAATGTCTGTAACACTCCAGTTATGTGACCTTTGTCAGTTATTTTGCCTTCGGGCTCAGTTTCTCCCTTTGCAGCGCAGGAGAACTTAGTTCCCTGACTTAGTTGATCCCATCAGCAGTCCCGTGAGATGTGTGCTGCTCGGGGACCTAGAGAGGGACTCAATCCAGCTGCATAGGCCAGCTTCAGAGCCACATGTATAACCCCCTTACCACGGGCAACTGTTGAAACGTTTGAGTATATGAGACAGTGGATAATTGGAAGAAAACGTGTTCTTCATCCTTGTCTATCTCTTCCTCCCTCCCTCCTTCCTTCCCTTTCTTTCTTTCTTTCTTTCTTTCTTTCTTTCTTTCTTTCTTTCTTTCTTTCTTTCTTTCTCTTTATTCCATCCTTTTCAGGAAACATCACTGCAAAATTTCAAGGCTGGGCCTGGAGGGTTGGCTCAGTGATTGAGTGAGAACAACCTACATCTACCTGTAACTTCAGCCCCAGGGACTCTGACACCCTCTTCTCCACACGCACCTACACTTTGGTACATATATATGTGCACATAGACACCGAGACAGACAGACAGACAGACACACAGAAGCTATTATTAGAATTAAAAAAAATGCAGTATGGTCATTTCTCAGTGTCTGTAGGGACTAGTTCCAGGTTGATGACAACCAATGTCAAAGAGTGTATATATATATATTAGAGAAACACTGCACAGAACGTTCATATGATGTCCTCCCACGAATGTAAAACCTCTAGATGACAGGAAACCCAATACAATGGAAACACCATGGGAAAATTTCTGTGGTGCACAGCTTAGGGGACAATGCCAGGGAAATAGTCAGCATACAGGCAGCTTCTGCTTTCATTTGCTAATGTCGATGCTTATCTTTTATTCCTTTGTTTTTGTTTTTTTGAGGCAAGGTTTTGCTGTGCAACTCAGGCTGGCCTCAAATCTACAAACTCTGGGATCCTGGGTGTGCACCACCACTCCAGGGCAGATGCGCTGGGACCTTGGGTGTGCACCACCACTCCAGGGCAGATGCGCTGGGACCTTGGGTGTGC
>NC_022019.1:5440639-5441777 GCF_000317375.1 Microtus ochrogaster
TGGGTGTGCACCACCACTCCAGGGCAGATGCGCTGGGACCCTGGGTGTGCACCACCACTCCAGGGCAGATGCGCTGGGACCTTGGGTGTGCACCAACAATCCAGGGCAGATGCACTTGACTTGGCAAATATTTTGCATTTATAGCTGGCTGAACTCACAGATGTGGAGCTTGTGGGTAGGAGGCCAGCTATGGTGCAGTAAAAGCATCTGTCCTGTGTTCTTGTCAGGTGTGGCTTAGTTAGAGACTAACTTTCTTCTTCACGTATTTAACCGCCCTTATCACATGTGTGCTTTCTTTGCTTCCTTGTCTTCGGCCCTGGTCTCTAGGTGGCAGTGGGAGACATCGTGAAGGTCCTCAATGGGCAATATCTTCCAGCAGACATGGTCCTGTTCTCCTCCAGGTCAGCTGTGCCCGTGGGCACAGGTTTCGAAATGAATGTTAAGGACAATAAAGTACTAAATGAACTGCAGAAATCTTGATTCATCTGTTCTCTTCTAGCCCATGAGTTCCCCTCCCACAAGCCTGACCTCCTTTATGAGCTGAGCATCCCTAATGAACTATAGTTTCGGATTTGGGGAGCATTTTGGATTTCAGATGTTGAGATTTGAGGTGTTCAGTTGTTACGCAAGTCTATGCAAACATTTGCAAACCGGAAGCAGTGGAAGTCGGGAGAATATCTAGCCTCCAGCGTTTGGCTAAGTTAGGGATCCTCAGCCTGGAGCTTTGTCAACTGCCTTCCCTGTTGTGAGCCTTGGCTGGTGCTTTTTGGTTTGGCTTAGTTTTGTCCCCTCTTCATCTCATTAGGTTTTTAGAACCCCTTTGCTGGTATTCACAGCTTTAGCTCCCAGCCACTCTAGGGTAGTTCTCACTGGTCAAGACACGGATTAAAGGGACTGAGTGTTCAGTGACCCCAGGAGGCAGCATGGCTGAGACCTCAGCCCTTTCTTGGTCACTCCAGCCAGCTGTCTGTCTTCTAGCTCTTCAGCGTTTACTGGAACAACTGTTCTGGGAACCTGAGGCATTTTCTCAGCATAGACACAACCCGCAGGAGGCCCTGCTCTTCACTCTTGCCCCAAACAGTTGCTGATCTCTGGGTAGTGTTGTCCTAAAAACAGTCATCACCACACAGGGATGGGC
>NC_022019.1:5441877-5444093 GCF_000317375.1 Microtus ochrogaster
TTATTACCCTTGGCTTTCAAACAGTCATCACCACACAGGGATGTGTGGAGCTGGGTCTTATTACCCTTGGCTTTCAAACAGTTATCACCACACAGGGATGTGTGGAGCTGGGTCTTGCCGCCCTTGGCCTTCTTGGCTCTATATGTGGAACACACACAGCAAAGAAAGAAAGCCAAATCCAGGGTCACCAAGAACTTTTTTTCTGGAGTTTAAGGTCATAGGATGCTAACCCCTCTATTTATACGCCACTGGGAAGTGCAGGTGTTTAAGAAGTTTGCATTTTCTTGGAATTCAGCCACGTTTCTTGTGTAGGATTTGTCTTGCGTTGGAAACCAAGGGATAAAGGGTTTAAAGATAGGACCCAAACAAATGGAGGGAGAAAGAGCCATAAGCAAGGGGTGCGACTCACTGGCCCTATTCAATAGTGACGAGAAAACTATTAGAATATGAGTCAGTTGGCAGTTTGGCCAGGAAACTAGTTTGTGACCTCAGGTAAGCTGGCTCACAATAGATGGTTTATCGCACCAACAACAGCTCTGGGTGCTCCTTGTATGTGCGTGGGTGTTCTCTGTGAGTAGCCTGATCAATGGTTTTTAACCTCTGACACCTTTCATATTAGTACATGGAAAACCCAAGGCACAGAGAGCTTAAATACCATTCCAAAGTCACATAGCCCCTAAAAGTAGCATCAGGAGGCTTAAACTCAGCCCCTGGATTCCACATCATAGGTTTTGTGAGCTGGGGCTTTGTGGAGAGGATTGTACTAACCTTGGCTTTTCCCCTTCCTCATAGTGAGCCTCAGGGGATGTGCTATGTTGAAACGGCTAACCTGGATGGAGAGACGAACCTTAAAATACGACAGGTAAAGTTACTTCGTGACTCACGTTGTTACAGGAGGTCAGGCTGCAAATATATGATACAAATATTCCCCACGCACTTTGTGGAGAAAACGTTGTTCGGCTGTGAACCTTACATGGTAAACCCTCGTGGAAGCTCTAGAAGTCTGTGCCTCAGATTAGGAGGGAAGGAAACTCAGAAAAGTGAGGTTCTTCAGCTCAGTGGGTCATGACTCATTTAAATCTTCCTAAGCTCTGCCCACTCCGTTCAGGTTAGGGGCACCCTCTTTCTCGTTTCTGAACCCTGAACTCTTCCTACTACTCTTCCTGTAAGCTGCTGGGGTTCACCTGTGAAAATGTTTCACTAACGTCCTGACCATCCCTCCCCGCAAACCCTATAAACCATGCAAAACAAAGGGTTCAAGTCTTTGTGTTCATTTTAAGGACACTCAGGATACTGGCCAGGCTCACAGGGATCTGCATATCTGAAAAGCTACAACATATCTGAAAGATGTTTAAAAACATTTCGATGTCACAGTTGGGAGGCTGGTAGGGGTGTCCAGGCCAGACCTGGGCTCTCTGACTGAAAAGGGTGCTGAAAAATACAGAGTAACACGCAAGTGAAGTTTAGCTATAGATTCTCTAGTAGTGAATATCTCTGGATGGGCCACCACCTGTACAGTGCCCTTGGTCGAGTTAGCCCTGCTTGGGCTGCGAAACCATTGTTCCTGGTCGAGTTAGCCCTGCTTGGGCTGCGAAACCATTGTTCCAAAGCCAGAAGAGGAAGTTGCTTGGAAGGAAAAGACATCCTAGGAGAAGCTGATAGAACCAAGCCTTGTGGTACAGGGAGGAATTGGGGGAGGAGAAAAACATGGTCAAATATACCAAATAAAATTTTGTTTTTCAGGAAAATAAAGGACCTTATGTCACAGAAATAAATTCAGCACAAAATAGATATAAATTAAAAAAACATTCTTAGCACATGTTGTATTGAAATATTAAAAAAAGTCTTTTGTGAATAAGAATATTAAACATTTAAGTGAATTTTGTGAATAAAAAGTACTAAGTACTTAAGACCCTTGAGGGATTTTTCTTTTTATGTGTTTTTTTTTTCCTGCTTCCTAAAACTGAATTTAATAATTCTGTCCTTGTATCTTTCTTTTTTCTATGGTATAAATTTTATTCTGCTTGAAGAAGCATTGATGAAGTTTGTCAAACTATTTTGATAGGAAATTTCAGACTAAAGTGCTGAAAGTTTTAAGTGTAGCAAGCAGTGTATGCTATAGAATATTATATATCATAGAATATTAAAGGACCCTCTGACTGTCTGAGCAGCAGTGGTATATACTATAGAATATTATATATTATAGAATATTAAAG
>NC_022019.1:5444193-5457814 GCF_000317375.1 Microtus ochrogaster
TGGTATATACTATAGAATATTATATATTATAGAATATTAAAGAACCCTCTGATTGTCTGAACAGCAGTGCAGGGCAGTGATAGCACTGCTCCCTGTCCTATGTTTCAGTACCTAGACTATTATTTAAATATGGAGGTTTCTAGCAGGGGTCAGGGCTTCTTCTTCTGCACCATTGAAATCGTGGCATTTTGTGTCCAACTGTGTGCAGCTTTGGGGCAGGGGCAATGGCTCATTATGTCCCTGTGACTGGCAGACCATTGTGCTGTCTCTTAAACACGGTTGGCACCGTTTGATCTTCTCTGTGGGCTTGTCGCTCCATTTCAGGGCCTGAGCCACACGGCCGACATGCAGACCAGGGAGGTGCTGATGAAGCTGACGGGAAGGATAGAGTGTGAAGGGCCCAATCGCCACCTCTACGACTTCACCGGCAACTTGCACTTGGATGGGAAGAGGTCTGAATTGCCTTCTCTTAATTATTTTTCTCTCTCCTCTCCCCCCTCCTCCTTTTTAATGTGGTCAAGAATTCCTGGAGCTTTGAAGAATCCTAGTTTCATAGTATTGGAAAATAGTGAGATTTCTTCATGCTTAGCTCATTTCTGAGAGACTGACACACTGTTTAGATCCATTTAAAACTTCCTGTGCATTGAAGGACAGAAGAGATTTTTAAAAAGAAGCAAACCAACGACCTCACACGGGGTTCATAGACAGGGTCTCATTCTTTCTTGCTTGTGACTGCTGAGGCCAAGCAGTTCAAGTTGCCTTAAATGATGCAGGGGATGTGTACTCAGCTTATGACAGATGCATAGAGGCAGATGCACAGTTTCTTGTTAGCTTTCCTCTAAAAGCGTTGTTTCTATCTTATTAATTTATTGTGCGGTGCTGTGCATTGCAGCTGGGCCTGGCAACACTTCACCAGCGAGCCTCACTGCAACTCTGCTTGTCTTTAGAAAGCTGAGTGAAACGGGGCCGTGAGTACGGCACAGGCACAGGCAGCGAGATGCCTCTTCTGCATGACGAGGACCTTAGTTTGACTCCCAGACTACATCCAAGCGACCCCAGTGCTGGGGAAGTGCAGATTGCCTGATGCCTGAAGCCCATTGGTTAGCCAGCTGGATCAGTGAGAGTGAAAGGCTCTGTCTTGAAATCAAGGTGGAAAGATGAATGATGTTGACCTCTGGCTTCCACATGTGTGTACGCACATGAACACGTAGACATCACACACACACAGACGTTGAATGATTTACTGTCTGAGGTTATAGTTCATTCATGCTTGCTGATACTCCATAGTCCACTGTCTGAGCTCTTCCCCATACTTCGAATAGACCCTTAGCTGTGGGAGGTTGGGGTGGACAGGACTCTTCAGGGGCTCAATGTGATAAGCAAGAGTAGGACTGCTTCTCAGTTGACATTTCCTATCTAGCCATCCAGCATCTCCCGTCTGTAGAGCATCCCTCAGATGCTCATCTGCTCACTACAACATTTGGGATGAGTTTACTGCTGTTTTTTTCTTTCATAATCTATAAAGTAAATTGAATTTCAGAAATGAGTAAACTCGTGGCTTTTAGCATTCCCTTTTTCAGTATTGATAATAGGATTATGAGACATAATCTTCTCTGATACTTTATAGGAAAAAAGTTCTACTCTATTCTATAGCAAAAGAATGAATGAAGCAGGCATTTGGGGTGGAATAAGTAGATTAAGCAAAGAATAAATTCACAGATTTGACTTTGGTTTATTATAGGCTTATGTAAAGGAAAATACATAATTATTGGACAGATTATCAAGAAGTAAAATGTTTTTCTTATTTTTTTTTTTTTTTAGCTCTGTTGCCCTTGGGCCCGACCAGATCTTACTAAGAGGCACCCAGCTCAGGAACACTCAGTGGGTCTTTGGCGTTGTTGTATATACCGGCCATGATAGCAAGCTCATGCAGGTACAATGTTTCTGTGGAAAGCTCTGCCATCTTTGCTTGCCTTATTGTTTGGTTCGCCCTTATTCTCTGCTCTCTTTGAGGGTGGAGAGTAAAGGCAGATACAAGGCTGGAATTCATCCAAGAACGTAAACTCTGGGGAGAGTGACAGTTTCATCTCCTTATGCGATTTCTTCTGACCCTTGGTCATAGCATTCTTGGCCACAGTCTCTCTGGAAAGAAGTGGTCTTTGTTGTCTAGGTTCAAGCGGGACAGCTGACTCTAACTCTGCCTTGTGGGTGTAAGGAGGCTTAGTCACCCTTCGAGAACTGCTCCATTTGTCCTCTGACTCCCACTAATTAGGATGTTATAGTAAATTCTTACTATATGAACTCTGGATCATTTAAAAGAAAAGGACTTTGAACTAATGCTTATTCTTCATATATCAAAGAAACTATTAATTTAAAAGAATTTTTCTTTCTCACTGTTAATGCTTTTTTTAAAAAAAATTTTGTTTATAGATTCATAGCCCATATTTATAGTTGACATATTTGGCCAAATATCTTCTATATAATAATACATAACTACAGAACTTCTACATAAGTCTGTGGATCATCTCTTACATTCCTCTGATATATATTGGCTTTTGTTGTGTGCCACTATTCCTGGACAGATGTGGACAAACCTCTGTTTACCTCTGACAGGGAACTATGACAAACCTAAGTACAGATACCACTAAAATCCAACTTGGCAAATCAGTGTGTTTATTGGGGTCACCCATAGGAATATGGAGGAAGGGTTACTTAGAGGAGCAGAACTGACTCAAAGATCGCTACATCACCAGAGCCCACCTGGTGTAGGAGTTCCTTCTGTTTGTGTGTTGCTTTCATTGGCTAATGAATAAAGAAACTGCCTTGGCCTAGTTGATAGGACAGAACTTAGGTAGGTGGGCAAGACAGAACGGAATGCTGGGAGAGAGAAAGGCAGAGTCAGAGAGCCACCATGGAGCCACCAGCTCAGACATGCTGAATCTTTCCCGGTAAGCCACGACCTCGTGGTGATACACAGATTAATAGAAATGGGTTAAACCAAGATGTGAGAGTTAGCCAATAAGAGGCTAGAGCATTAATTTAATTAATTATTAAATTAATAATTAATAACTTAATTAATACAGTTTCTGTGTGGTTATTTCGGGTGTAAGCTAGCCGGATGGCTAGAAAGAACAAGCAGGCCCTCTCTGTACAACACCCACCCAGCCCTGGTGATGGTTCATTGTCTCTGAGCAGTCCGCACACAAAGACCATCCTGACAGGTAGTTTCACACTCTACCACCTCTGAAGCAGCTGTGAACATTCGCAGCCCATTTACTGGTAGGCACAGCCAATCCTTGCAGCTGTGGTCGCCCCAGCTTCTGTCTTTTTGTAATGAAGTGGTGAGGAGACCATGGGAGGGTAGTTCAGATTTGGGTAGAGTCCCAAGGCTAGGGTTTAGACCAGGATTATTAAAAGTCCAAGCTTTCTCCAAGTTCCCTTGTACCCTGGATGATTTTTCAGGGTATAATATTGTTCTTCTAGATCACATATTAATATTACAGCTTTGGAGATCAGGCTGACTATAATTTATATCAGAACATCACCATTATGTCTTCAGGGGACGAGATGAGTCTATGCCGTTCACATCCTGTGACCGTCACAGGGCACTTCCCTGCCCTCTGTGTGACAAAGCTTGGCAAGACTTACTGTTGTTGACATACGGAGAGCGATGGAAAGCCCCAGAAACATCTGTGCTAGACTTGCTGTCCCTTTAGGGCTGAAACAGCAGGAACAATGAAATTTTGAAAGGAATATAAAATAACACACACAGCTGAAAGCCGTTCTGTTCATGAAATAACACTGTGTCTACATTTGAGTTTTGGACGGCGATGGGGAAGCTGGGTGCCCCTCGGGTTCTTGAGTTTCCCCTGTCTCTCCCTCACCTTCCAGAGCTCCCTCAGTTCATGCTTAGTGTGGTTATACATGGCGAACACTCAGATCTTTTCTGTTGGTCGGCTTACGGGGAAAGAGGTAATCAATAATTATAGGAAACACTGATTATAACAAAACATACATTGTTTTGCGACTCACATATAAATGAGTTTATGTATTCTTTGGTGTGAGGAAGGTACATCCATTATTAAAATATTTATTTTTATTTAATTTGTATAGGCATTTTGCTTGCATAAATTTCTGTGTGCCATGTGTGGCCAGTGTTTGCAGAGGCCGGAAGAGAGAAGAGGGTGTCAGATCCCCTGAAACTGGAATTAGAGATGGTGTGGGCCACTCTGTGGGTACTGGACTTAAACTCAGGTCTTCTGCAGGAACAGCCAGCGCTCTTAACCGCTGATCCATATCTCTAGCCCGAGCCCTGTTATTTTAAAGACAGAGCAACTAAAGCACAGTGTTGAACTAACCCCAGCTTAGCTTACAAATCTAGAAGGAGCAAAAACCAGACTGAAATCCAGGTTGACACACTCCAGGCTTATTCCGACAAACATTCTGATGTTCGCTTTCTCAGGAGGGATAAGAGGTATACAATTCACGTCAGGTTCCAGTGTTGTGCAAAATCTTCGAGTTTGACCCATTTTTTATTGTAGTACCAGACATCAAAGTGATAGTGTCCTCTAAGCATTTTGTAAAGGAACCTACTATTCTAATAGGAATTGGGCATTAAAAACTCGTGATTGCAAGCAGACATATTTGGAAAAGGGGGTGAGTGTGCCAGACTTGGCTTTCCTTGCTGGGCGCGTGTCAAAGCCTGGAGTGTTAGGTTGTTTCCTTGTGTTGAAGGAAAAGTTGGTTTTCCTAGCTCTGGTGACTGGCTGATTTTCAGTGACTTCAGCTAACTGACAGGCTCACGGAAGTGACAGCTTTTGTCATTTTCTTTTTCCTTCCTGAAAATTTAATGACTCAGTTAAACACAATCTTTAAGAACTTTGAATAATCAGTCTTGTAACAGAAGAGCTCCTGGCTCTCAGCATGAGGTCAGAGTTGCCTGTGCTGTCCCAGGAGCCTGCCTGTGGTTCTTGACCAAGGCAACTATTGTAAGTGACAGCATTTAATTGGATGCTTACTTACAGTTTCTGAGGCTTAGTTCTTTAGCAGCATGGTGGCATACAGGTAGATGCTGGAGCAGTAGCTGAAAACTACATCCTGATCAGTAAGTACAGAGAGAGACTCTGGTCTTGGCGTGGGCTTTTGAAATCTCAAAATCCATCCCTGGTGACACACTTCCTCCAACAAGGCCACCCCTCTTAATCCTTCTAATCCTTGCCAATAGTGCCACTTTTGGTGACTAAGCATTCAAATATATGAGTAATTCTTATTCAAACTGCCACAGGTGAGTTCTTTAAACTCTGGGCTGCTTACTCAAGAGTATGATGCATCTTTTAATTCCATCCTTAATTTGGAAGAGAAATAGTATTTTTCATTTCCATCCTTGTATGTGGTTGTCTTACTCAGTTTCTCATTAACTTTGCCCCAAGCCTGTTCTGTGATGGTTACTGATTTTCAATACCGGTTTACAGAACTCAACAAAAGCTCCTCTCAAGAGGTCGAACGTCGAGAAGGTAACCAATGTGCAGATCTTGGTGCTGTTTGGCATCCTCCTGGTCATGGCCCTGGTGAGCTCGGTGGGGGCCCTGTTCTGGAATGGATCCCATGGTGGAAAGAGCTGGTACATCAAGAAGATGGGTGAGTGCTGGGGTGGCTGCTGCTGCCTTCTGTGGGACAAGCCTCTGGGAAGGTCCTTCCACGTAGGGTCTGTGGGTGATAGCCATGCCCTCTCTGTTCCCATGGCTACCCTGCCTATGCCAGATCTTCTTGGAGAGAGAACAGATTAGGAATCACAAGGAACAGAAATGAATATGGGTGTATCTGGGGACTGTTTAGGCTCTAGTAATAGTTTCTCAGCTTTTTTTTTTTTTGAGGCAGGATTTCTCTGTGTATCTCTGGCTGTCGTGAAACTCACTCTGTAGCCCAGGCTGGCCTCAAACTCACAGAGATCTGCCTCCCTCTGCTCCCTGAGTGCTGGGGTTAGAGGCGTGTGCCACCACTGCCCGACTTCTCAGCTACTTTTAAAGACACTCTCTCATGGTTGCTCTAGGGATGACAACATGAGCATCCTTTGCATTACTACTAGCTTAATTCACAAACATCAGACGAGCTCGTCTCCAGGCTCTCCCCTGTTAGTGCTATTATTGCCATGTATATGCTGTGTGTATGTACTATCAACCTAACAACACGGCATTATTATCAGTGCTTTGTATAATATCGGATATCCTAAAGAGCTAAAAACGTACATGCTTATGAAATTGTTACTTTTAACCTACTAATTCACCATTCCTGGTAGTCTCCATGTCTTCTTGTGGATGAGTTACTATCCAGTATCACCTCCTTGCTTTCTCCATCTCCCTGTCTCCTTGCTTTCTGTGCCGGCATCTAGATTGTCCATAGTCACGGTCTTCCGTGCTGACCAGGGTGAACTTAGTAGAACTTCCCTAGCTACCCTCAGCTTTCTGTTTTTTCCCTATTATATAGGAACACTTGCCTTCCTTGACCACTAGCTGCTGATATTTATTGTTTTTTATTGGGCATTGCATATAGTGTTTTCCAAACTCCATTCCTATGATGTGAGTTCCCAAGGTGTTCCTGTCCTACGCTAGGGTAGAATGTCTGCAGCTGGGGTAAGGGCACATAGGTGATGGTAGTCAATCCAATTGCCACTGCCACCCTCTAGAGCAGAACCAGCTTGGCAAAGGCCTGTGAGTGGCACAATAGCCCAAGGCACAGCTGTTCTTACAAGAGTTGGCAGATTTTCTTAATATATGCACGTGATCCATTTTTTGAGACTTAACTTTGATGATTCTGTCTCATTTTGCTGCTTGGCTAGGAAATAGAAGGAAGATCTGCCATTCTGTGATCTCAGCAAATCAAGAAAAATAATATAATTTAGGGATAAAAAAATTTATGATAAATTGTAAAACTTTAGGGTATTGCCTTGGCATTATTGTGATTGATTTCTCGATTACTTTTAAATAGATTTATACTTGATTTTTTTACTTCTCCAGTTTCTTTAAGCATAAGACTCTCGGGTTTTGAAATGCAGGAAAACTTATGTTGCTTGTTTGTTTTTAAACAGCGTCTCATGTGGTATAGGCTGGCCTTGAACTCAGTCTGTAGCTGAGGTTAGCCTTAGATTCCTCCTGCCTCCACTTTGCAAATGCTGGGATTACAGACTGGAGCCCCCGTGCCTGTTGTTCCTTTTTGAACATGGGCACGTGACTAAGGTTTGCGTCATAGTTGATCAGATCACTTGGTGTTTGTTTTGTTATGCAGCTTGTTTCAGACACAAGACTGGCTCATATTAATGTAGTTATCTAAGTAAACATGTGGTATGAACACAGCTTTGGGGAAACAGGCACTTGAATTGTTCTGACCACTCCAGGCTCCAGTGTCAAGCGTGTGGTGTTCAGGGAGACATGGTCCATACATGCACCTACTCAGAGAAGTCAGTTTCACGTTCTGCTGCCTCTGTTGGTGCTTGGATTTTACTTCCTACCAAATCTGGTCCCATCTTAACTTCCTTTTCATTGTTCTTGTTTGGCTGAACATTTTACATCGGGGTAGATATTCTCCTTTTATGGACATCTTTGGTTTTTGATTGAATACTCTTGGGTTCTGAGGCTCTCCATGTAGGGTTCCTCTGCATAGTCACGGCTCTTTGACATTATATGTGGTCATACATAGTGTTATAAAGCATTTTTGACTAGTATTAAGCCATAAAGTTTTAATTCATTAATAAATTTTATTGGCAGACAAATCTTATCCCTACACAAATGCTGTACTCTGGGGCCACTTGAGTCACTGGGACTTAGGACTCCTGTTCATCAGGTCCTTGACTGCCTGAGAGAAGCAGGTAGTAAAGCAGTATGCCAGCCAAGAGGGCTACCAGCTGGAGAGTGGAAGGCCAGAGCAGACAGAAATGAAAGGTTGGGGAGGTCAACTTCCAGCCAGGGCTTGCTTCCCTTCCCATCACCCTCCGGAATTCCAGGGCCCATCATCTGCTACCCTGTGTCAAGCCCTCCTGTTAGTGCCCTCACAAATTCCTGATTCCCAGCTTCAATCTTCAGCTTGTCTCCTCTGGAGCTTCCTCTTGTTCCTGCCCTATTGACTGACCCCCTTTGTAATAGCCACATCCTCCTTTGAGGCCAAAAAAGTGCATTCCCTTCCCAAAGGAGAGCTGTCTCTGCTTCCTCCTCTGCCTCCTTCCCCAACCTCTAAAGAGAAGCTAGCACTGCCTACAGGCACTGAATTCAAATAGTCTTAGGAGTTTGAACTGGCACAGTAACCCCTCAGTTTTCAAGATGAGTTGGGGGAAGTCTAAAATAAAACGGAAAGAAAAGAGATGTAGGCTTCTACTAAAGCTGTGTGGATGTCTTGGCTTTAATCCATAGACACGAGCTCAGATAATTTTGGATACAACTTGCTGACATTTATCATCCTGTACAATAATCTGATTCCCATCAGCCTGCTGGTGACGCTGGAGGTTGTGAAGTACACGCAAGCTCTCTTCATAAACTGGGTGAGTTTCAAAGTGGTGCATGGAACATGAGCTACTGGGTGCCTGCCAGCTTCTGCTTTCTAGTACTCTCTGTGAGCAGCCTTTGTCACTTCATTGAGTCCCAGAAAAGAAGTATCAGGGGCTCTTTATTATTAGTTTGTGGATTAAGCCAGCCAAACTGATGACTGGCAAGCCATGCCATAACCCCAGGGGTGGGGAGAGTGGGGGAGGATGCTCAGTGCATGCTTATCATCTGGACACCATGGCTGTGCTTCCCAAGTCTCCTTTATGCATGAAAAGGCCTCTCAAGAGTGCTCACCAGAGTGTCCATTCTGCATGGATTTCAGTATGACAGTCACCCTGGATGGATTTTAGGGTTGAGGTGGGGTTCTTAAGGGACTGTCATGGCCATGGCCATTAAGACATTAAGTCTTGGCAACTTTTTTTTTCCAAACCAGGCACTTTCATGTGTGTATTGCTTTGATTTTCCCAAGCCTCTGAGTGAGCATTGACCAAACGAACAGCTAGAGCGCAAGCTGATTGTCTTGAACCCAAACCTAAATACTGTGGTCATATTGTGTCACGGGGTTTGCTATCCTAATTGCAACTTCATTTTCAACCCGAGTTACAAGTTAGCATTTGAATGAAAAATGAAAAGATTTGAAGTTGCCAGGGTCTGTGGTAATCTTAATGAAATATTAGAATTACATGTTTTCTGAAGGCTTCCTACCTTCTTCCTTCCTTCCCCCATGTTCTCTTTCAGGACACAGATATGTATTATATTGAAAACGACACTCCTGCTATGGCCAGGACATCGAACCTTAATGAAGAGCTTGGGCAGGTGAGAGCCTCTTTGGGGACTTTGGGGACAGTGCTATGAGCAGGAAGCCAGTGTTAGCAGAGGAGCCCTGGGGAGATATCTTGCACAACTGTGTTTGTGACATCTGGTCTGCAGGTGGTGGTGAATGCAGCTGTCACTTGGTTTTGGAGGCACATGTAGATCGTTTTGCCAAGAACATATCTGGGGAAAAAGTACAGAACGTTGTACAGCAATATCATGTTAGGTTGGACCCTTTTAAACGTGTTTAACAGATGACAACGGAAACGGGAGGACAATGGCTGCTAGACCGCTCCACAGCTCATATGGGGCCATTAGAAGGACAGGGATCCTGACATAGTTCAGAGAGTCAGCGACTTTTGTATCTTTGTCTTGATTTCTGCTTGTCTCTCCTTTCATGTTGCATTATGTCTGCCTCTTCTATTGAATCACTGTAGTCTATAGCCTTTTTGAATACATAATACTTACTCTTGATCTAAAATAATGAAAAACTATGATTTTTTTATTTTATGCACCTTAAGCTTCCCAACAATCCTATGGGAGGGTGGCATGCTGCATCTTCATTTTCTAGATAAGAAAATAATTAACTCACCTCAGGAAAGCTGGTTCCCAGGACACCCGCCTCATGGCCCTCTGGGAAGATGTAAACCTGGCTTGTCATTTTCTGGGCCAGAGTTGGGCCAGGTGGCCTCTCCCTCTTCTCCCTGATTAAGGACAAAGTCAGTTCTGGATTTGTGCTGGAGCGTTTTTGAGTTCATTGCTAGAAAGCTGAAGCTCAAATCTGTCAGTCTGGTTTTGCAACAAAACGTAATTTTGCAGTCACATTTTCTTTTCGTTTCTTCCTTTTTTCCTTCCTTCCTCCCTCCCTCCCTCCCTCCCTCCTTCTTTCCTTCCTTCCTTCCTTCCTGTTTTCTGGTTTTTTTCGAGACAGAGTTTCTCTGTAGCTTTGGAGCCTGTCCTGGAACTAGCTCTTGTAGACCAGGCTGGCTTCGAACTCAGAGAGTTCTGCCTGCCTCTGTCTTGAGTGCTGGGATTAAAGGCATTACTTGTTTATTTGGTGTAGGAAAGAGCTTGTCATTTAGAGAGAATACTGTCATAAAGCAGAAAGCTTCCTCAGTGAGGCGGCATCCCTATTTTCACCCGAGCACCTGTACTTCAGGTACACATGATGAGAAGCAGAATCCAGTGCTACCTGTCCATCATCTATTCATGTGTATTTCTGTCTAAGTATCTACCTATCCACCCATACCATCCATCCATCCATCCATCCATCCATCCATCCATCCATCCATCCATCCATCTACCTATCTATCCATCCATCTCTATCATCTATCATCTATCTATCTATCATCTATCATCTATCTATCTATCTATCTATCTATCTATCTATCTATCTATCTATCTATCTATCTATCATCTATATCATGTGTTATCATTTGTCTGTCTGTCTGTCTGTCTGTCTGTCTATCTATCTATCATCTACCTGAATTGTTTCTTCCTTCAATGACGTTGTCATTGGTAAAATTCTACTCCTATAACAATCCACGAGTTGCCGCTTTTGAATCCTTCCCAGTATTTCCAGGCAACACACACACACATACACACACACACACACACACACACACACACACACACACAGTGAAATGACAATGTGATTAGTTAAATGGTATCTGAGTCCATCTGGAGCAGGTGTGAGCCCTGTGTAGGCAGCCAACTGCAGGTCAAAAGTGTGATGGTGCCTATGATGGTTACGCCTGTACCAAATATACACAGAAGTTTCTTGTCACTCTTCCCCAGCTACTACAGTATGACACTTCTAATGTCTTCAGTGTCATACGCCATCCAAGATTATGTGAAACACACCAGAGGTTGTATGTAGGTTTTATACAAACACTACACCATTTTATATACTGGACTAGAGCATATGATAATTTTGGTACCAATTGGGGTTCTTAGAACTGCCCCTGGGGATATTTAGGGACAACTACATTTGTAGCCTTCAGTGAGCTTTGTCAGTTCCCAGGGCTAAGTATATGGTTGTTCTCGTGTGCTGTGGTCCAGCCTCGATGGAATTTGCATATTCCAGGAGAGGGCATGTGGATTAGAAATGCCAGGCACCTTTAGGGGTATCTTGCCATGGTGACCATTGTTAATCTAGTCAGGGGATGGACTCTTAAAAAGAATTGCATCTTCTGTGAGACCTGAATGCCGAGTGACAGACCTGTGGTGACACTTATGGACTAGAAACTCTCAGCCTTTGCTGTGACACCTCTGGGGGGGGGGGCAGACTGTGACCCTTTCCCAGGGTCGCATATCAGGATATCTGCATATCAGATATTTATATTACAATTTTTAGCAGTCACAAAATTGCAATTATGAAGTAGCAACAAAATAATTCTATGTTGGGGGGGGGGTCAGCACAACAGGAGGAACTGTATTAAAAGGTTGCAGCATTAGGAAGCTGGAGAACCACTGTGATAGACAGTGGCCAGGGCAGTTATGGAAGCTTTTATTCTTTATTACCCAGCTTTTAGGATTAGTAACAGAAAAGCTTTTGCAAATGGTCTGTGATTTAAGGTGCATGATTTATGTGTTTACTTTTGTGGACTCTCATTTGAACGTCATTCTGATTTACAGACATACGAGACAACTTATTTCTTGAGCCTTGCATCTTATGGACATTCTTTTGAAATCCTGACTGCTCTTAGGACTCGAGAGGGAGGGGGGAGGGAAAGAGGGGGGGGTGGAAGGGAAATGGGAGGAGGGGAGGAGGTGGAAGTTTTTAATAAATAAAAAAAGGAAAAAATATAAAATATGGAGTGTTTTGACCATGTGTGTGTCTGTGTCCCCACGTAATACCTAGTGCTCTCAGAATTCAGAATTCATTGCGTCCCCTGGGACTGGAGTTGCAGATGGTTGTGACCTCCCCTGTGGGTGCTGGGTGCTCTAGAAGAACAGCCTATCTCTTAACCTCAAGCCACCCCTATTGCCCCTTATTCATTTCGTTCATCTTCTGTTTAGGTCAAATACCTGTTTTCCGACAAGACTGGAACGCTAACGTGCAATATCATGAACTTCAAAAAGTGTAGCATTGCCGGCGTGACCTATGGGTGAGCGCGCTTATCAGTTCCAGGAAATCGCATTTCAAGTCTCCCAACAAGGCGCAGGGGTTTCTATTTTGTCAAGTGTTGTGAGTGGTTTGGGTGTGTAGCTGCTATTAAATTTGTGTGAAACTTATTGAAGTCCCTGGGAACATGTTTCTTCACCTTTCTTGAGAGGTAACGGGCACCTGTGGGTTTGTATGTATACGTAAGGACTGACTTACTGCTGACTGCTCTGTTCTCTCCTGCCAGCCACTTTCCAGAACTAGCCAGAGAGCCGTCCTCAGATGACTTCTGGTAAGTAGAGCCCAGGACGTCTTACTTCCTTAGCTGGGATGCATCAGGGCAGTTTTAGGTCTAAGTGTAAGTTGTAAGTATGCTAGTTTGAAAAAGAGCCAGGATAAGATTTAAATGGAGACATGGGTTAAATCCACGCCACTAAGCCTTTGTTATCAACAATATGCCTCTTGTCCAGTCCTTTCGTTTCCAGCCACCTGCAACCTTTGTACTTATTGTCTTCAGATTCCTGTGGTTCAAAATAATACTTTTATACTAATTAAGAATTATAGACATTGTAGGACTTTGTATCTCTGGGGAAGATTCAGCCCCCTGCCCTTTTGTGGCCATCCCATCCCCCCAGGTCGTCTTCCCAGAGCCCATCCCCCAAAACCATTTTACCAACCTCCCCCCATTTTTCCCAGCCCTTGGAAGTGCTTTCTGCATTTCTTTAGCATACGAACGTAAACTACAACCCTTGGGTAGGCTGTGCTTTCTTTATTGTGTTGGGTGGTTAATTCACTTTCTGTTGGGCCACTTCTGTCTGTAAATTCCTCTTATTAATATTTGGGAAATGTCCTTGTGTTATTTCCGTAATATCTGTCTCCCCTCCTGCCTCTGAGTTGATCCTCTGATTTTGTTATCTGTCTTGCCTTCTTGTCATGTATTTTTCATCATTCATTTTTAACCTTTCATCCTCCTTAATAATTTTTAAGGATGCCTATTCCAATTTTCAGGAAGGCACTCCAATTCTTGCTCTTGCTTGCCCCTTTCCATTGCTTTGTCTCCTGTGCCCAACATCTGCCTCTAGATTTTCTTCACAAACTTGGTGACCACTGGCTGTGGGCTTATATTAATTTTTTTTTTTTTTTGATTTTCGAGACAGGGTTTCTCTGTAGC
>NC_022019.1:5457914-5472353 GCF_000317375.1 Microtus ochrogaster
TTTTTTAATCTTTAGTTTTCTTTTGTGTGAATGGGTGTTTTGCCTGCACGTGTGTCTGTGCACCGTGGGCCTGCAGTGCCCTCGGGGGCCAGAAGAGGGTGCTCCATCACCTGGGATTGTACTTACAGACATTTGTGAGCCACCATGTGGGTACTGGAAATTGAACCTGGGTCCTCTGGAAGAGCAGTCAATGCTCTTAACCACTGAGTCGTCTGTGTGGAAAGCATTTTCATTGTGGCAAGCATAGTAAATGTAAAACCAACCATTTCAACCATTTGAGACCAGTTAAAAGAGGAGTTTTGATTTCCCAGTAAAATCCCAAAAGCACAGGGTTTTCTCCATGACCTCCAAGATGGAAGTTCCCCACCACAGTGCACACAATTCAGGGACCAATACAACTCATGATCGCCCAGTCTACTTCTGATATCAGGGTCACTCAGTGCTCTGTATCCTGTGAGTATGGACATCTGTTTACTAATAAACATCTGTCATCGCAGCGTCATGAGGGGTGTTTCCATTGCCTCTAAAGTCCTCGCTCTGCCTGTCCACCCCCCTGTCATAAACAGCCCACCCTCGGTAGCCACTGGGATTTCTCCTATCTCTGTGGTTTTGTCTTCTCCAGAAAGGCAGTGCTGGGATCCTACAGCATGCTGCCAGCTTAACTTGACTTCTTTTACTCGGTATTCTGCATTCCCTTATGGCCTTTCTTGGTTCAGCAGCTTCGTGTTCCTCATGTTCCTTTCAAGTATCTTAAGTTCCTCACTTCATACATACCTCATACCTCTCACAGATATCTGACATCCATCAAAGGTACGTCATGCTCCGCACAGGTACCGATACCCCTCACAAGTACCCATACCCCTCACAGGCACCTGATATCCATCACAGGTACTCATACCCCTCACAGGCACCTGATATCCATCACAGGTACCAGATAACCATCACAGGTACCTCGTGCCCCTCCCAGGTACCTGATATCAATCACAGGTACCAGATGTCCATCACAGGTACCTCGTGCCCCTCCCAGGCACCTGATGTCCATCACAGGTACCAGATGTCCATCACCGGTACCTGATATCCATCACAGGTACCAGATGTCCATCACAGGTACCAGATAACCATCACAGGTACCTCGTGCCCCTCCCAGGTACCTGATATCAATCACAGGTACCAGATGTCCATCACCGGTACCTGATATCAATCACAGGTACCAGATGTCCATCACAGGTACCTTGTGCCCCTCCCAGGTACCTGATACCCATCACAGGGCCCTGATGCCCTCACATCCCTCAGCTACCTGCCATGCATCACAGGTGTTTTGCACTCTTCACATGGCGCCCTTCTTCGGCTTTCTCTAGTGTCCTGTGGTGGTGTCAGCTGGCATTTCATATGTCCCCTCCCCATGAGCTAATAGTTGTTTCATCTGCTACATTAATCTCTGATATCCATTCACACTTAAGACTGGCATCAGTTGCCCTTTGGTCTTTCACTGTTGTGGTTTTGGAGTGGCTTGCAGGAGCTGGTGGAGATGAAGGTGTGTGTGATGCTCTCGCTTGCTCCAGCCTGATGGTCCACAGCCGTCATAGCCAGTGTCTTCTCTTCTCCTTGCTCGCTGCCTTCTCTTCTCCATGTGCACTCTGGCTATGAATGATGAAGCATAGCACAGTCTTCCTCTGTTTCCCCAACGCCCCCAGATGAAGGCTACAGTGTTGGCACATAGCTTAAGATCCTTTCCCTTGTAAATCTGTTGGTTTCTATAAAAACTTGTAACACAGTTTCTTTATAGTAAAGTTTAGGGACCTGAGATGTTTTAAAGCTTGATATAATATTCACTATTCCGGACCCTTGAATGGTGAATGTAAGACTATGAACTTTTTTTTTATGGTTCTTTCTGAGGGTGAATTCTCTCTATGTGTGAGCTGTCATGACTTTGAAATCGAATGAATGAATTTTGTTCTCTCTTCCAGCCGGATGGGTCCATGCCCCAGTGAATCATGCGACTTTAATGATCCCAGGCTGTTAAAGAACATCGAGGACCAACATGTGAGTGTGCACTTCCCTCTAGGACAAAGAGTGGCTTGCGGGTCACTGTTTTATGTGACATATGCTGGCCTGCTCTTCTACAAGTCTTAGAAGAGAATTACAGCTGCAGTGAGTTCGTGAGTGAAACATCATTGTCCTGTCCAGAAGACAGCATCTCCACCCTGAATGATGACCCATTTGAAGCAGGACGTTCACTACCATTACTTCCCAGCCTTTTGTTCAGTTGCAACTATAAACGGAGCAGAGCTTTCATTTCCTGACTACAAGGTCCCCAATAATCACACAGAAACTTACATTAATTAAAAACTGTTTGACCTATAGTTGAGGCTTATTACTAACTGGTTCTTACATTTAAATGAACCCATTTCTATTAATCTCTGCAATGCCACGTGGCCATGGCTTTTGTCTGTTCTCCAGCACACATTGCTGATCCAGCAGCTTGCTGGTGTCTGTCTCAGACTCTGCCCTTCGGTCTCCCTGTATTTTCAGTTTGGCTTTCTCGCCTGGCCTTATCCTGCCTTGTTCTTTATTAACCAGTGGGAGTAAACGTTATCAAAAACTTTAAAGGATCAGCCTCTAAAGCTTTCTCTCAGGATTCAAAAGCATATGCAACAATAAGCAAAAGGAAGAAGTCCAGTCATGGCACGTTCTTTCTATCCATCTCTTTCCTGTTCTCTATTCCAATTCTTCTGTCCTGTCTATCATTTCTTAGCTCTAATTCTCTGTCTCAATTCTAATTCCAACTCCAATTCTCTGCTCCTTTCTCCTCCATCCCATCTCCCTATTTTCCTGTCTCTGCTAATTTCTGGGATGCTTCTGCTCCAATTTCTGCTCCAGCTCCTCTTAACTCTCTTTGCTATAACCCAGCTATAAAGACCCACAGAATCCTTCAGGCATACAGAATAACCAGGCAACTCATGTACACAGACAAGGGAAGCTTATGGCCTTTGGTCCATTAGCACTTTTGCCAAATGTTGCAAGGTCTAAGGGCCCTTTAGATATGAAGTTTACACAATTGACTCTAAGTAGTTGAAACAAAGAGGAGACCCAAGCCTCTAAATGGTCAGATCCTGGGCTTCACACCTATCAGATGTGCAGTTGGAGGTTTGTCTTCCTCCACACTGTGGATAAATGGTTAATTATTTTTCCTGCTATCCCTGAGAGTAAGACACAAATGGTCAATCTCCTGAGCTAAAATCATCAGTAAACTGAGGTGAAGGTGATCGTGAGGAGTTAGGAATCTTGTAATGCAAGATTAGTTTTAGGTCCTCATTTTTTTTCTTCTTATCTATAAGTGAGGTAAAACCAGGGCATGCTTGTTTTCTCTATCTATCCGAGCAGCTATGAATGAGCAGCTTTAGGCATGTACTAATTCTATGTCCTTGCATATCTGGGAATGTCTTAAATGGAATACCTTTGCCTGAACCCTAAACATTGACCAAATTCCTGCCAATAAAGATAATCACAGGAAGGCAGATGGGGTGTGGCCTGAGGGTTGAAAACTGAAATAACCCTTTTCTCCCCAAGTTGCTTTTGGTCCTGGTGGTTATTGCAGCATTGGAAGGCAGCCTAGGGCCAGGAGGTGTTGGTAGCTTTTAGTGCATGTATTTAGTCCCCCCTCCACCCCCAACCTTGGTGAACATAGTGCTTGATCACACTGGCTACCTGAGTATGTTTGAACAAATAAAATAATAATATGTAAGCCCCAGGTTCTAGTTTATAAGACTTAGAAGTCTTTAGGAAATGTGAAAGTATATTGTAGCCCGAGATTTCAGTTAAAATCCTTAGGATTTTGTTTTTCTTAGGGATGGTAGGAAAAGATTGATTACACAGGGACACCTTGGATTTTAGCTATGGATACTAGAAAAATCAGACATTCAGAATACTAGCCAGCTTAGTGGGTAGAAAGGACCATGTCTCCTGGTGGCACAGGGTGACTTTGCTCTGAGGCTCAGCACAATAGGCTTGCAGGATGTGACTCAAATGATTGTCCAGGAGAGCATGCTGAAGGCAGGTAGAGGGCTGTGGGCCTGAGGGACACTGAGGAAGGATGTGGCTTGGTTGAAGTTCAGAGTGGCAGGAGGTGGGCACCGTGGAGCACAAGTGTCTGGTCCTAGAGTTGGCTAGCTAAGCATCTAAAATCTGCATAAGCCAATGACAAACTCTGACCGGGTTTCTTTTTTCTTTTCCTTGTGTTGAGACCAGTCTCATCCTATTTCCCTGGCTAGCCTGGAGCTCACCGTGTAGACCAAGCTGGCCTTGGACTCATAGAGATCCTCTTGCCTCTGGCTCCCACGTGCTGGGGGTCAAAGGTTTGTGCCAGTGACTTCTCTCTGGCCTTTAAAGCTGGGATGGCTTGAATCCACTGTGAGTTACAAGTCTGGTTACGGGTTAACTGGTTCTTCTGTTTTTAGCCCACAGCCCCTTGTATCCAAGAGTTCCTTACCCTGCTGGCCGTCTGTCACACCGTAGTCCCTGAGAAGGATGGGGATGAAATCATCTACCAGGCTTCTTCCCCAGGTGAGTGCCTTGTTGGTTTTTGGGGGGTGTTTTCTATTATTTTTGGAAGATACTTTGATGCACCTTGCCCCACAAGAACTGCTGTTTCCCTTTGGTCCGACGGCGCCTCCAGTTCATGATTAGAGGTGTTAAAACCAAGGAGAGCTGGTACGGGGATGTCCTGACTCTCAGGGTGTTCTGGTGGCAAGGAAGAGCCTGGGCTATCTTGCACATCCTGGTATACAATCTTGGGCTAGACAATGATCTCAAAAGAAAACCAGGCTGGCTCCATGACTGCCTCATCTACCACACACCATGGAGCATCAGAGCCATTGCCCTTGGCCCATTTCCTGGCCGTCTGACCCACACAGTACTGCAATTGAGCACGGCCTTGCTGAGAGATCTGCAGAGGGAGTTTCCTTTGAACTGATCCAGCAGAGCCCAGCAGGAGTGTAAAATCCTGAGGTCCTGGAGACTTTGTTGTTGGTATGCAATCTGTCCAAAAGACATCTCAAGCCCCACTGTGTGTCAGTGTGTCTGTCTCAAGTCCTTGCTTGTGTGCGGATAACACCAGGCCCCACCGATCATGATGGGTTTTGATTTGACATTTAGCAGAATTCTGTCACGACAAGGGATGAACCTGTGTGTTGTTGGCTTATTGTTGACAGATGAAGCTGCCTTGGTCAAAGGAGCTAAGAAGCTTGGCTTTGTGTTTACAGGCAGGACGCCATACTCTGTCATCATCGAAGCGGTAAGGGGCCTGGTATTTTGGAAGGTGTGCATATGAAATAGTGTGTTGATCATACATGAGACGGCGGACTTTGTATTTGTCTTTTAGTGAAAGATTACTTTGTGGGAATGCCATGGTCACATGGGAGGCAGCAGTGTAACCCTGGGGCTTGGGGCTGCTGCTTGGAATCTTTTTCTCACTCCCAGGAAATTATTTGTAGTAAGGGAATTTTCCAGCCTCCTCTTACTTCTGCCTCCATTTCTAAGGCTGGCCCTGCGTCTGTGTAGCCCCCTCAGTCTCACGGTTGACCAGTAGGGCCTCAGACCGCTAGGCATCCATCTGGCTATGAGAGAAAGATGTTAAAGCTTAGGATTTCTCTTACCTGGATGAGTGTTTTCTCCTCCTGAATCTATTACAGTTCTTAGCTTCCTGAAGAAAACAATTCCGCTGAAAAGCACAGTCATTTTTAAGCAGGTTGTTTAACAAAGGCAGCAGAGTGAGCATCCTCAAAAGAGACTGGAGTAGATGTCCCAATGGGCCATAGCTCACCAGCAGGGGCTACATTGTGAATTTTACCAAAGTTTTAAGACCACGTTTTTTAGAGGTAATATCCCCAGTTAATCAGGGCTCATCAACAGCCATTAAAATGCCATTCAGTCACTAGTTCTGGGGATTACTGAAGCACAGAGTCTCCCTGCGCCTCCTCGTATTTACATGAAGTATCCTCGCTGATAATCTCAGCGGCACATGCGCTGTACGTGGGCTGATCATGGCATCAAGGCGCAGAGAGGAGGTGGCTCCTGGCAGTGAGCAGAACAGGGGCGCTGGGTGCCTGTCTAAACAACATCCTGATATCTTGGGTGGGTTGAGGGGTAAGCTCGTGGGTATAGAGAGGTAAGAGGATCTACAAGGCTAGGTGAACTCGGCTGCTGGTTATATTTTAGGATGTAGCCAGAGGAGAGTATTGTAGTGGGCAGGTAAGGCATTCAGGAGCACTGTTCCCATTCACAGAAAGTCTGTCAAATTTAGTGTGTATGGATGCCCAAGTCCCCATTGTTTCCACTGTGATGTGTCAAAAATAGCAAATTAAAGTGTTTGGAAATGGCTCACACATATATTGATGCTCCCACTGCAACGAACATAGGGGAAAAGAGTGTTTGATAAATTGTCCTAAAAAACAGGTTCAGACCCAGAGTCTCTTACGTGGAAATTCAGAATCTCCAAATCCTTATATGTCAAGGTTTTCCATTAAGTTTGAGGACAGTACTTTGGAAGAGCTGTCCTGAACCTGCTGGTTGCTTTTTCTGATGCTAACTCAGTGTGATGGTGTCGTGGTGAGTGTGGAAGTGCTCAGACCTGCTGGAGACCACCTTAAGTCACGTGTGGATTCCTACATCGTTCATAAGCAGAGCTGCCCCCAAGGTTTCAGATGGTGCTGCGCGGCTTCTATCTTTCATTTTCAAAGCTTTGTAGTGATCGCACAGAGTCTAGGAGCCTGTCTCAGAAAGACAATGAGAGCTTCTGCCAGAAGAGGGCGCCCTGACCCCGCCAGACTGTGAGGAAGCAGTCCAGGCTGTGAATGCTGGTGTAGAGGGCTAGTGGAGGGTAGGGGCAGCATATGTGTGTGTGTGTGTGTGTGTGTGTGCCTGCGTGCGCGCGCGCGCCCTGCCCCCCCCCACCCCCCACCCCCGCTTCTGCACTCTATGTGCTAGAATCCAGTTCTCGAGCTTCGGGCAAGGGGCTGGAGGTTGAGGAAACACACACAGAGACAGACAGACACACGGACCTCCAATCACTGGTACAAAGGCCCTTCTTTAATAGTACCATGGAGGCTTAAATACCCAGCAGTCAATGGCCAACAGGTGAAAATCCCATCTTCTGATCCTCTAGGCAAGGCACAACCTTTAGTAACTTCAATTAGAAGGCGCTAGCAGGGAAGAGCAGCTGAAGGCCAGGACTTCAATTGGTCGCAACATATGTGTGTGTGTGTGTGTGTGTGTGTGTACATTTGTGTGTATTTTTGTGTGCGTGTGTGAGTGCATGTGTGTGTGCATTTTTGTGTGTGTGTGTGTGCATGCGTGTGTGTGTGTGTGTGTGTGTGTGTGAATGTTGGTATTTAGGAGGGGGGATTGATATAATATTTTTCCACTTCAGGTAAGAGCCCCCCTTTTGTTTTGTTTTGTAGATGGGGCAAGAACAGACGTTTGGAATCCTCAATGTTCTGGAATTTTCTAGGTATGTTTCTCTTTCATACATTAGACATGAAACATTTCATATATGTTTAATTGCTTCACTTAAAGATTTTTCTGATTGTGTAGCATGATTTGTATTTAGGCATTAATCATGATAAAAGCCACCCCCCTCACAAAACCCCATCTTAGAATTTAAGGGTTTCACTGAGGAGAGCGAAGTCCACCACTTCCCTCTGTTTTCTCTGAGAGATCCTTTCACCATTTTGAGCTAGGTGCTCTTGCATTAACAGCTGCAGATGCAGAGCGTGGCTGGGAGAACGTGGCCAGGGCGTTCGTTGTTCTCATTGTCTTGGCCCAGGTTCTGTGAGATCACCCTCCATTGCCATCTGAGCAAGAAGCTAACGTGACCACAGAGGAGAGAGTCCATTCACCCTCACAGGAGGCTAGGTCCTCACGAGGCCCTTCCCTTAGGGTTCCCCTGCAGCCTTCACACCCAGCACAGTTTCTAAGATCCAGGGATATCTGTCAGATTCTATGGCTCCCTTGGAGCATCCATGGTTTACTCTGAGGAGCTGTATCTGATGTCTCTCTCTTGCACATTGGATGCTCAGGAGTAGAGCAGAGGGATGGCATTGTGGTTACGCCACGTGAGCAGAGCTGCCTTCCAATACTAGAGTGACTTTTTTTTTTTTTTTTGTCTTGAGACCACCTTTTCCTGATATCAAAAAATTGATGGAGCTGGGCATGGTTGCTCAGGCAGTGTAATTCCAGCCTGTGAGAAACTGAGGCAAGGCCTCAAGTTTGAGACACAGAGAAGATGATGGCAGCAGTTCTTGTAGGGGTGGTGATGGTGTGCCTGCCTGGAGCTTCCTGCCAGATGCTTCCTGGGACTTTCTGTATGCTCCTCCTCCTTTCCCTCTCCCCCTCTTCTCTCTCTTCTCCCTCCTCTTCTTCTCTCTCCTCTCCCTCCCCCTCCTCCTCTTTCTTCTCCTCCCCCTTCTCCCTCTTCCTTCTCTTCCCCCTCTTCCTCCTCTTCCTCCTCCTCCTCTCCCTCTTCCTCCTCCTCTTCCTTCTCTCCCTCCTCCTCCTCTTCCTTCTCCTTTCCCTCCTCCTCCTCCTCTTCCTCTTCCCCCTCTTCCTCCTCTTCCCCCTCTTCCTCCTCTTCCCCCTCTTCCTCCTCTTCCCCCTCTTCCTCCTCTTCCCCCTCTTTTTCTCCTCCTTCTCTCCCTCCTCCTGGCTTGTAATGCATGTGTTTTACACGTATGTGTGTGCTCTCCTGTGTCTGTGCTTATGGAAGTCAAAAGTAGAAATCCTGTGTCTTCTTTCTCATCCTCTACCTGGTGTTTGAGGCAGACAGCCATCACAGTGTCTCACTGAACCTAGAGCTCACTGTTTAGACCGGCTGGTCAGCAAAAAAACAGAATCTGCCTGTCCAGTCTCCTGGCCCTGTGTTCTAGAGACACACCACCATGGCTTGCTTCCGTGTGGATGCTGGTGACCCATGCTTGGGTCCTCATCCTCATACTGTGAACCCTTCGCCCACTGAGCCATCTTTCCAGCCCCTAGCATGTCTCCTGTTGGCAACTGCTGCCCTGTGCTGCATTAAGTGCAGCCAGCTGTTGACAGCCAGCCCGGGAGGAAGAGGAAAGGGAACGAGATAATAGCAGGTGGCTGTGGATGGAAACACAGGGGTATAGTGTCTAAAGTGAAGGAGCCGAAGTGTCAATCATGGTTACAGGTTCTGATTCTTTGTAATGGACACATCATTTCCCTAATGCCACTTCCTTCTGTATGATTGCTTTGGGGCAGTCGGTGGTCATCTGCTTTGTACATTAAGAAACTGAAGCAGCCTAGGAGCTGAGAGAGAGTGAAGACCCATCCCAGAGAGTGCCGTGACTCAGAGTGTGCAAATCACCACAAGGAAAGGCCTGGGAGTTGAGGATGTGTTCTCGTAGGGGAAGTGTCAACAAAGCACAGCCCAGAAAGTGTAGGAAAAGAGAATGGTGGTCTTGCCTCGGCCTGTGACAGTGCATGAGAGGGCCAGTGGGAAGTGAGTCAACACTACAGAGGTAAGGAAAGACGATTTAGGGGGCCTCCGGCCGCAGAAGTCCCTGAAGCTCAGCAACTGGATAAAGGGTGTGTAAGGAAGGGTCTTTGCCACAGTGAGAGGAGAGAAAGTAGCTGGTGCTGGGCCAGCCAAGTCTACGAATTCATAACTTCCTTATCCAACAAGGGGCTTCTGAAGTGTGTTGACTCTCCCACCTGGCTGCTGGGGGGGGCGACTCTGGAGCTGTGAAATAGAGTGGTCCCGGAAGGGCTCGACAGTGCTTCCGCGTGCCCGGCTCATGCGCAAATGTTCCGTTTCTGGCTCTTTGGCGAACAGCCGTGCCATGAGTCCTTATGGCACGGCAAGGCATGTGAGCTTCTGTCCGTTTGGGATAAATGAGTAAACTATACAGTTGAAGTTTTACTTTGAGGACAAAGCTGCAGAGAGATGGAGCTCGCTGCTTCTGGACTCGGCACCTTTTGTTTTGTGCTCAGTTATTGGAGCTGGGTCCTGTAAAGCAGACGGGTGATGGCTTTTTCCTCCCCACCCCCACTCCTTTACTATTCCAGTGACAGGAAAAGGATGTCTGTCATTGTTCGAACTCCATCGGGACAACTTCGACTCTACTGCAAGGGAGCTGTAAGTACCAGGGCTACGATGGGCTTGGCCAACTCCTTGGAGGCTGCTTTGCCAAAGTATTGCTTCCCAAACTGCTGTGCACATATCCTCCCCAGTCTGCCCAAAGCTGAAACACAGTTCCAATAGGACGCCAAGAGCCTGGGTTCGAGGCGCCATTAGATAAGAGTGAGCAGTGAAAAGCCTGCTTTTATCCCATAGTGAGCTTTGGACACACGGTGCACCACCCTGAATCCTCACTTGGCGTCTGTAAAGGTGACGGCATTGTGCTGGCCTGTGGTAAACTTTCCGTCCTCCGGTATTGTTGGTTCCCAGCAGCTGTCTTCCCATCTGCTGGCCATTTTCTTCCTCGTGGCAGAGAGAGGCGCTGTGGGGACAAGAGTGTGTTCGCGTGTGGATCTATTTTTACAGTTCCTTTTGTACTTCTTTCCTGCGTCTGGCTTTTTCTCCAGTATCCCTGACAAATAATAACCCAATGCCAAAGATGTTATTGCTAAGGAAAGCTATTACTGCTTATGAATTATATTTGTAAAATTGTACCCTGTTATATGGTGGCTCTGTGGGGTGAAGGGACAAATTATCAAACTTAATTTGAGACAATGCCGTGATATACCTGGGTCAGTGATGAGCAGCCAAGGTTACTCACCTTCAGTCATGGTTAGGAACGCAATGTGTGCAACAGCTCTGGCTGTCCTAGAACTTGCTTTGTAGCCCAGGCTGGCTTCCAACTCACAGAGATCCGCCTGCCTCTGCCTCCCGAGTGCTGGGATTAAAGGCGCGTGCCACCACCGCCTTGGTAAAGGAATTCTACCTTTATGGTAGTGGCAGCTTTAGTTAAGGCCACTGAGGTCATAGCATCACATGACCTTGTTTTGGGGCTGGCTTTGTGTGCTGCTTGTAGCTTCAGCAGCTGGAAGAGAACTGTGATGAAAACAGGCAGCGTTGATGTGAAATTGCTGCTCATGCCTGTCAGACTCTTGTGGGGTTAGTTTTGTCCAAACCTTCCCCTCCCCTTTGAAAAGCTAGTTTAAAAAATGTATTAGTGTCTTGAGATGCTAATTTATATAGTGGGTTATCAGGAACATACAGGCTCCCATTCCTGCCTGTCAGTCATGAGGTGCAGGCTGTGCCAAACTAGGTATTTCTCCTCAAACATTAGTCAAAAGCTCCAGGCCCGTGGTCACTTTGATTATGGGAACTTCCCATTGTTGGCAAGTAAGGTTGTATTAGAATAAATTAGGGTATTGCTTTATTATTTTCACTTTTGCATAAAGATGTTACGGGATGAACACCCTAATAAAGACATCCCAAATTAGCTGGGCACGGTGGCTCACACCTTTTATCCCAGCCCTTGAGAGGCAGAGGCAAGCGGACCTCTGCAGGCTCCAGTGAGAACCTGCCTCAAAAAAGCAAAAGACAAACAGAAAACAGCCTCCCACATCTGCACTGATGGGATGCCTCAGCAGGTGGGGGGTGCATGCTGCCAAGCCCAACCACAAGAGTTGATCCTTAGCCCGGAGAGAAGTGACTCCTGCAGGCTGTCCTCTGACCTCCCTACGTCCCTACCTCCCATTCCACCATTCTCTCCTTGTGGTCCATCACATCACATCCAGACACACAAGCACAGACACAGGCACACACACACACACACTACAAAAATGTATTAAATTTTAAAAAGCTCCAATCCAAAACTTTGTAAGCACCGACATGGTATAGAAAATTCCACATCCAACTTCATGGTATGAGTTCCAGTCTAAATGTAGCCGGGGAAGGGTATATAACATTATCTTCAGGCTGTGTGAATAGGGTGGACACAAAACATAAATGTTTAGACAAGCTCCCATCCCTGAGATATCACAGCATATGTGTACACATGTACTCCAAAATCTGCAAATAGCCCAAATCTGAAACACTTCTGTTCGCGGTTGGAGTTTTGCACGCGTGAGCAAATGTGGGCCCTGAGGTACCTTGATCGTGCCTCTGCTCGCAGAATCTCCCCATTGTTTCTTTTTGACTTTTTACATGCACACAACTTTTGATATTGTTGGGCACATTTTGCAAAGCTCACGTTTGGCCCAACTGAAAGCTCTATTCTTTGCCCCGTCACGTATTTTCAGGTACATTAGGTAAACACTTACGAAGAAAGCCGTGTTATGCGTGCCCGCTGGCAGATGTTCTCTGGGTTCTGCCCGTCTCAGTGAGTGTTTCCCTCTTTTGCAGGATAATGTAATCTTTGAAAGACTTTCAAAAGACTCAAAGTACATGGAGGAGACATTGTGCCATCTGGAATATTTTGCCACAGAAGGTAAGTAAAAAATTTTGATGCTGAAGCTGAGCTTTCTTGTGCCTGTGGCTGCTACATGGGCAGGCAGGCGTGCCTTTGGACAGATGTGTGCTTCTCATGTAGTATCAACTTGCTTCACAGGATTGAGTTTTCAGCTGCCTCCTTTGTCCCCTCCCATCTCCTGTGACAGTGAGGAAGCAAGTGGCAGAGTCCAAAATGAATGACCTCTTCCCAGGTGGCACGGAAACAGGAGGCAGCTAACCCACAGCATACAGAATCACAACTATCCCTTTGCTCGGATACTCTAGGGGTCCTTTGCCTGACATGGTGCTATCATTGGCTTGTCCAGGGCATAAGCAGATAATAACTCTCATTGCTCACTGTAAGCAGGAAAGGAACTCTCTGGAAACCTTGGGAATTATCCAATGGTGATGTCAGGTTTTCCTGCTGGAGAATGTGTAACCAATAAGTGTTCCTCTCTGAGTGTAGCATGCTTCCGTGTCTACACACATGCACACACGCGAGGACATGACTGCTTGAGGACCCAGCTTCTCCGTATCATAGCACGATAGGCTTCTTATGGATGCCTTAAAATGTGCTTCCTGACTCCTCTGCTTCCAGCTGCCGGTGACACACACACATGTGAGCTGCCCAGATTCTATACCTGTCTGCAGTGGGAAATTCACTCACGGGATCTCATACACTCCTAAATTTATAGGAAGGACAGCTTATGTTAGTTTATATGAAAACACAGGGGGGATATGAATTACTTTTCTTAATGCTACAACAAGATACTTGGCAAAAGCCACTTAAGAAAGAAGGGGTTTATTTTGGCTCAGAGTTCGAGGGTGCAGTTCACCATGGAGGTGAAGGGATGGCGACTGGAGTTGAGGCAGCCTTTCGCATTGCATCGTAGGAAGCAGAGGGAGATGAAGCTGGTGCTCACCGCTGTCTCTGTGCTGTCTTCAGCGAGGGACACAGGGTATAGCCCGTGGAGTGGGACATTCCTCCCTGCACCTAGAAAGTCTCCACAGACACGCTCAGAGCTGTGTGTCCTAGACTCTACATCCTAACAAGTTAGCAATCAATATTAACCATCACTATAGTCAATTTTCAAATTCCCTTGGTAGACGTGTGAACATTACATTAGAGGGGCCTGAGAAGCAGGTGACTTTAAATTTTGGGCCACCCTGACATAAAGAGCGTGTCATATGATGTGTCCTTCTCGCCACCACTTACCTGTGGCTCTCTTGCAGGCCTGCGGACTCTGTGTGTGGCCTACGCGGATCTATCTGAGAATGAGTATGAGGAGTGGCTGAAAGTCTATCAAGAGGCCAGCATCATACTGAAGGACAGAGCGCAGAGGCTAGAAGAGTGTTATGAGATCATCGAGAAGGTAATTCCATGAGTCAAAGCGTCTGCCCAGTGAAGGATGGCACACTTCTGAGCAGTCTTTGGATAAGACTCTCTTCATTATCTTGGAATGTTGTTGCTTTTTCTAACTGTCCCCATGGATCTCAGGTTTTTGTCATCCCTTTGTTTTGGGATGTTCTCAGGTTAGGTTGTCTGAAACGTCTAGTCACCCTCAATCAGGTATTGATGAAACCTTAAATATCTGGTCAAAACTAGTACTGATGGGCTGAAACGTTGGCTCCGTCTATAAAGGGCTTGTCCTGCAAGCGCAAGGACCTGAGTTCGATCCTCAGAACCTTTATTTAAAAAACCAAACAAAAGAGCAGAGAATGATGGCACCACTGGGGACCCCAGTACTGGGGAGGTGGAGACAAAAGAGTCTCTGGGACTTGATGATCAGCCGGATTAACTTATGTGACAAGTTCCAAGCCATTGAGAGACCCAGCCTCAAAACAAAGGGTAGTGGGAGAATGATACCCAATGAACAAGCTTAAGGCTGTCCTCTGGTCTCTGTGAGTAC
Source organism: Microtus ochrogaster (assembly GCF_000317375.1). Lineage (NCBI taxonomy): Eukaryota > Metazoa > Chordata > Mammalia > Rodentia > Cricetidae > Microtus > Microtus ochrogaster. The sequence continues at coordinate 5,472,279 of NC_022019.1, forward strand.
ACACAGCATTCTCCTCTCTCTCTCTCTCTCTCTCTCTCTCTCTCTCTCTCTCTCTCTCTCTCTCTCTCTCTCTCT
>NC_022019.1:5472453-5482830 GCF_000317375.1 Microtus ochrogaster
ACACACAAACTCATTTGCATCAGTATATAAGCACACGAACAAAAACACACACGCAAACCAGCTTTGATGGCTCTGGCTTTGCCTGAGTTTGGCCCTAAGATTGGCTCACCTGCTGAGCCCCATGCATGGGGAGCACTGTGCATGCTGGGTAGACCCTGTATCCGTGGAGAATTTCCACACTCACTCAAATGATGCCCATTCTTTGTCTTTACTGTCCCTTGGCTGCCTGCTTTGCTTTCTGTCCTGGTGTTTTCTTTTCTGTGTGTTCCAGTATGTTAGGTAATTTTATATTTCTTATTTCAATACCCTAAAATCTGGAAGTTAGATTTCAACCTTTTTGAGTCATGTCAGCAACCTCTGGACTATCCATCTTCTGGTTTCTGTACCTTTGAAGCCATCACCTGCTATCCTTTCTCATTCCTTTTCTAGCTTTATAATTTCACTTTACTTTTCCATATCCAGTTTCTACTTGAGTTTGATATTCAGCTGCTTATATCAAGTTATTTGATGGAATTGGGTAGGAAATAGAACCAAATCTAAGCATCTACCACTCTGCTTTATTGATGGAAATCAGTTACGTTTATCAGTTTACTTAAAGGAGACAAGATCCTGAGTGCAGCAGCATTACTGGTGGAAAAAGATGCCTAGGATGTCCCACCACAATTCGCTTGTGGATTACATATTGTCAGATGGCGACCTGACATATACAAAGAACTGTGTGCTTCTTTTACCTTTTATGGGTGTGTTTCTGTCCCTGGTTGGCTAGAGGACCAGTTCCTCTGATTGTCTAGGACTTGTTTCTTTGATTATTAGGATACTCTTAGGTTAGGTTACAGTTTCCTTGCATTTCAAGTGATGTTCCTCTTCATTTACTATATGTAGGATCCATTTAGGACCACCTTTTATTACCCAAATACAGAGAAAGGTACAATGAACAACACTGGAAATATTGAATATTATGTTTATGGTCAGAAAAGTGACGAAATTGGTGTTATGCCCATGTAGTGGGCAATCACACAGCAGTTGGGTTTTTCTTTGCTTGGATAACTAAACTGAGGTACTGTATTGCAGACTAAGGGGGATGAATAAGTACGAAGGCCCTCTACACAGTCTCTCAGGTACCTGCCAGATTGTCAGGCATAGTGTAGGCACCTAGGGAGTCTGACACATTGACACTTGCCCTCTGCATGACTTGCTTTTCTCTGCTTCGGAGAGGATGATGGGGCAGCAGTTTGGAGTTTCCTTGACCTTGAGTTTATTCCACTAACCATTGCATAGTGCTGGGGATGGAAGTTGGGGCTGCTTGCTGTACCCTTGTGCTATACTTCTAGCACCCTACTACTGAATTCTTCAATCACAGGCTTTTAATTCCTATCCTGCCAGATAACTGTCACAATGGGACTCATACTTTGATAGGTAAATTTATCTTGATAGTGACCTCATTCATGTGTTTTGTATAAGGCCAGCCCCCACACACTCTGTTTCTAGATGATGCCCAGTGTCTCAGTTTGCTTTCTGGCACTGTGATAAATGCTATGACCAAAAGCAACTTGGAGAGAAAAGGGTTTATCTCCATTTACAGCTAGAATCTATCATGAAGTGCTGTATCCAAGCCAGCTTGGATTCCCAAATCCTGACTAGGACAGTGAGGGGGCGAAAAACTGGCAAACACACAGACACATGGACACAGAAAAGCTGGGATTGGGCGTCTGAACTCGTGGTTGGAGAAGTGCAATGTGCTTATTATAAAGAGTTGAACAAGGGGATGGGGTTGTTGCATATAGCTGGTCAGGGAGGCAGGGTTATCACATACAGATAAGGAGACAGGCTTATTGCATACAATTGAACAAGGAGACAGTTTCAGCTAATCTCCATAGGAACATTTCTGTAGGGGAGCAGTCTTCATGCTGTAAACATCCAGGGGAGGAGAAAGCTGTGATAGACATTTCTGCACACACTGTCAACGCTTGCACTGGGCCCAGAGGGAAGTGTTGTCATCCATCTAAGCCTCACCCAGGGAAGGCTTTGTCATGCCCATGTCCTGAAGCATTGGTCCTTGATGTGACCGTGCCCATGTCAGAGAGTACACATTCAGGATTTCTCTTCTTCCCCACAATGGAGGGAAGTCAGGGTGGGAACTCGAGGGAGGAACTGAAGCAGAGGCCATGGAGGGGTGCTGCTTCCGTGCTTGCTCCTTCTGGCTTGCTCAGCCTGCTCTCTTGTAAACTTAGGGCCATCTGCCCAGGACTGGCACTGCCTACAGCGAGCTCCTACTTCAATCATCAATCAGTGCAAAAAGTGCACCAGAGACCTGCCTACCCGTCAATCTGATGGAGGCATTTTCTTAACCGAGACTTTACTTCCCAGGTGATTCTAGCCTGTGTTGAGTTGGTAAAAACTAAACAGGACACCCAAGTACCACTGAATGATTGACGGGAGTGTTTTGAATAGCTCAACACAATCAACGGTTTGTGACTGCTTCACTGTTGAATGTCATTCATGGGCAACGATCCTATCAGGGATGTCAGCATCTCTGCTCCTAAAGATGAACTGTCCTCTAACTGATGCTATTTTCTCATCTAGAATTTACTGTTACTTGGAGCCACAGCCATCGAAGACCGTCTTCAAGCCGGGGTTCCCGAAACTATAGCTACTCTGTTGAAGGCAGAAATTAAAATATGGGTCTTAACAGGAGACAAGCAAGAAACTGCAATCAATATCGGTAATCAATTCTATAAAATTCTGGGTGCTTGTTTCTGTTGTAAAAATGTGTGTCCTTCTACTGTGTTGGCAGTTTACAAATCTCTCTTTTGTTTCAAAGATCCACCAAGACTCCAATGAAATGCTCATATGAGTCTGTTCTGCTTGTTACAAATGTATACACACACTCACGTGCGCACACACATGTGAACATGTACACACATGCAAACAAGTCACTATGGCCTCTTGAAATGAATTAACCACTCTTAGGTAGGAAAGAGAATTTAAGAATTGGTCATGTAGATTATTTTCGATGGCTTTCTTTCCCGAGTTTTCTTTGACAGATGATCTCACTAGGCTTACAGGTTCCTTGCTACTTTCCATTGTTATGGCCAGTGTGAGTGACTTTACTCCAAGCGGGCCTCTCTGGGGGCTTTTCACCTTTGTCTTCCCCACCCGTTCCACTTGAAGGAAAAGGACTTCAAGTCACTGACATTGATAATGACACACATTCTGTAGAACTGCTGTGTGGTCCAGCTACACCATTTCTGAGTATATTTCTAGAGGAGACAAGCATGTCCATGTTTATGGATGTGCTATTGGTGGTAGCCCAGATGTGGACCAGCCTCTAGGTGCCCCCCAGCAGACGAATGGGTAAAACGCAGGTGTTGTATGCTCAGTAACCATAGCCTGTTAAGAAGGAAGTGATGTCATTTTCAGGAAAATGGATGGAACAGGAGAGTCTTAACATATTAAGCCAAATAAGCCAGCCTCAGGAAGACAAATGCCACATGTTTCTCTAACGGGTGACATCTCATAGGTGTAAGTCTAGATGAACACACACATATGATAGGCAGGTTAAAAGGGGAATGCAAGGGTGAGGAGGGAGTCTGAAGGGGGAAGCAGGGATGAGAAAAAGAGAGTTCCGTACTGCACATGAACGGTGTGAGAACCTAGATGTAAACCTAAGTGTGTATACACGCAGTGCCATGAAAGCTGAAAAGGACTCCATTTGGGGAGTGGAAGGAGGACCCCTGGGGGGGGAGAAAGGTGATGAGGGGCGAAATGAGCAAAGAACAATAAGGTATGTGCATGAAAATATCAAAAACCACTATTGGTTGCTTATTTAATGAGTTGTTAAGAAAATTAGATAAAACCAAATCACTTTTAGGCGCAGGAAGGAGTCGAAGCTGCTACTACTTAAAATAAATCTAGCTCTGCTCATTTCAGTTAACGTTAAACCACCTGGCTCTTTGGCATTCTGGCTCCATGAGACCTGGCATTTTTGTAGTAAAGCGAATTCATAGGTTTGTAAACCTCATGAGCTGGAAACGCAACCGGGGGTAGAGAATGCTTGCTTAGTGCGCACAAATCCCTAGCACGCCAAAAAGGAAAAAAATCCAAGCACTATGTCTCTTATTTATTCATGGACGTACTCATCTTAAAAGAAAACATGCTAGAAACTCTGACGTCAGCAGGCTGGCCCTCCTCAGGCTAGGCCCCTCAGGCTTCTGTGCCTTATGCCAATGGCTGCCCTTTCTTCATGCCCTTCTCTTTGGAATCAGCTGTCCCCAGACAACCTCAGCTACAGACAACACCTTCCCACAGGGGTGAATTTTATTTAAAAACTAGGCAGATCATTTTCAAAATTTTTAATCATGTTTAAGAATCTGAGATAATTACTAAATATATGCACTTTAGGCTCTCAAACATTTGACACTAGACTCACGAGAGAACAGGAAGTGCTTGTTGGGTCTCTGAGACACCCACAGTGGACACTGTACATCAATGCCGCTGTCACTCAAGTGTATGATATTGGACAGTAGTGTGGTGACATTTCTCTACCGACCCATTGCTGTTACTAGAAAGTAAACCTTCAAGCGTATAGCCCTTTAATGTGCCAGTAACAGTCTCAAATGGAGGGAACGTATTTGCTTTTTCAGTACTTTTTTTTCCCTGCATGTATTTATTCTGGTCCTTCATGCATTATTTCCCTCTGTAAGTTTGGTCTTAAGCAGGGTTTTCCTTGCTGAAACCTATGAGCCCCATCCCAGAGGGCAGAACAAGTTGACTGCTGCCCTGGGGTGGATGCCTTCTGCCTCTGATGCTGATAAGAAAAATGTGCTTAACCTATTAGGGTCATGCATAAACCTTCCTCATCTCCCCATATCCTGAGTGAAATGCATCATAGCATGGAAAATGGCAGACGTCAAGCAAGTAGGTTGACTTTGAAGGAAAGGGTTGATCATGCTCCTAACGTGAGGAGGAGCCTGGATTCTACCACAGAGTATCTGAACGTCCATGCGCACAGGTGCTGAACTCCACCAGCAGACAGGCGCTGGACTAGCAGACAGGAAGCAGAGTTCAGCATGGATATGTCCTGTCTGCTCCATGGTATTCTTTCATCCCTAAGAGATCCTGTGGTATCACCCAAGCTGTTTAAGTTACATTAAGGGAATGTCGTTATTTCTCTGGTTAAAACTACCAGGTGTTTTTAAAACAAAAAGAGATGGAATCATTTAAAACTCCAAAGCCATACGGACAAATAAACATGTTAGGATCCTTTTAAAAAGATTAAAGACAGGGAGGTAACTAACACAAAACAGTTTTGTACACAAATACAGACCCATCTTACCTGCAGCGGTGGGTAGCGCTTGAGTGGTTCTGGGAGTCACAAATGCTTTCTTCCCTCTTGTACGTTTTTAGATTAGCTCCAGAAGGAAGGGCTATATCTGATTTTCGCATTCAAAAGGGGGACATTCTGAGTAACTGTTTCCCTGCTTGTTGGCCTACCTCTTGATCCCTAGGGACTCTAGGGCTGCTCTAGGCAGCCCGACTGCTACAGATTTACTAGCGCTCTTGTGGAAAGATTTACTGGAAGTATTTTATTTGACCAACAGCTGCTGAAGCAAGCTGTAATTTTTAAACCCTGGGTTTCTGCTTCATTTTCGTAGTTTGCAATTTAAGCAAAATGCTGTTTGACAACTGAGGGTCCACAAAGACATGGTGGAGAACCCCCTAAGTACTTCCTCTCCAGCATGGTGGGAGGGGGCAATGAGTACCTGAGTGACACTTGAGTGGATTTAAAGAGAAAGCTGAAGGCTCCTGAGGAGAAGCAGATTAAGCTGTTTTGTTTCATTTGGAAAATGAAGTTGGGTTTCTCTCAGAAAATTGTCCGAGACCACCTGCCCTCAACAGACCTGTGACGTTTAACTCTGTGAGCACCAACCCATGTTTGTTGCTCTTGATGCTTAATGGTTTTGGATGACATGAGATCAGTTCTTGGAGAAGAGCCAGGTAAAGAATTCAACCCACACTTGTAAATTGAGATCTAGCTCTTTGATCTCAGAATTCGTAAGATGGCCAGCTGAGAGGGGCTGAGAGCGACACCTTTGGGGTGACTTCTCACCATGGTTAAAATTAACATCACACAGGAAACGTTTTTATCTTCTCACAACCTAAAGCTTTCAGCTCTGCCAACGAGTGTTCGCCTTTGGAGGGAAAGTGGATAGAATAAGCTCACACTCCCAAACATGTCTAAATCTAGATTTCTATGAAGACATGTTTGAAAGATTGGAAAGAATTTATCTATCCTTCCTGATCGTACATTCTGGGATCACAGCAACAGCAGGCAGCCACCACTGTGCTTCAACGTGGTGCTAGTCCACAAAAGTGGGCTGTGTTGGAGGTCCTCAGTTGTTTCCCAGAGAATCTGGCCAATGAACGCCTGCGTGTGGGTGGATGAAAAGCATTGGTAGGCATCACGACACAAGATGCTTTCACAGGCTACTCCAATAGGAACCAGAAGGTCCAGGCAAATCAAAACTATCTGTGCATCTAAAGAACCTGATTAGTCTAAGTATAACAAACATGGATGGTTATTGACTTATAATTCTTTTTCTTTTTGACTTATAATTTTTAATACCTATATAACTTAAAGACTAAGGCTTCATATTAAGATGTTAAACAATCTTTAAACAAATATGCAGCAAATGAGGACAATGACCTAAAAATGTAAACAGTGTATAAGTATCTTGATCAGAGGTAAAAATGTATGGTGCAGTATGATAAATATATCCCAAAATTGCATCAATATACAAAATATCTTAAGCAGAGGTAAAAACATACATAATACAATATGACAAAATAACTTTGCATAGGTATACAAATATTGTCAACAGAAATAGTATCATATTCAATATAACAAATATAATTTGAATTTGTATCAATATACAAGAATCTATACCAATGTAAATTTTCTATAAATAATAACTCACGAGTATTCTCACTGTTACTCACTATTATTGTTAGTGTGAACTTATTCACACTAATCTACCTATCTACCTATTATCCCATCCAATTCCTTTTTTTTTTTTAAAAAAAAAAAAGGGGATTCCAGAGCCTACTTAATTTCCACTCCCAATCCTATACCACTCATAACCAACTTCTAATAGATGTCCCAAACCCTGAGGACAAACCTTATTGGGAGAGAGGACATCATCTTCTAGAATTACTTCCAGCTGTCATGGGGCAATGTTATTTTTATGGAATCCTGTAAAACTAAAATTATGGTTAAGTTTCAAGATTAGTGTCTGGTACAATTGCAGATAGTCTTTGAGTAGTCGATAGGGTGTTTCTGAAGTTCTTATTTGAAGTTCTGGCCAGAACATTGCAGTCCTATGAACACTACTTTCTAAACATTCAGTACAGAAGCACTAATATTAGCCTAGCAGAGAAACGGTGAGATCATTCTACTTCTTCCAAATATAAATAATAAGCAGAGAGGAGCACACCTTTAAAACCAGAGCTCTGGAAACAGAGGCAGGTGGATCTCTGTAATTTTCAGACTGGACTGGTCTACATAATAAGTTCCAGGTCAGCCAGAGCTACATGAGACCCTATCTAAAAAGCAATTATAAATATTAAATTACTGACAACACAGGGAAAAAACAACTGAGAATATCCTAGAAACAGACTACTTTATCTGGCTAACATGAATTGAGTGAAAATTAATTTTAATCTCTGTTTTACTTAGCTAATATATTTGTTGCACAAGGAAATATTTCTACACTAGCCAAGAATGATGTATAATAAAGGTTTATTTATTAGGGGGTAAACTCACAGAATTGGTAACCATCTGCAGTCCTCTGCAGTGTGCTGGGAACCAGAACTGAAGCCAGCAGCCAAAGGGCCCAGACACTCCTTTGTTCTGCATATATAGTACATGAGACCATGCCCAAAGTGGGCCAGTATCTTAAAAGCTATTGGCTGAGGGAGTTCCAACAGCAGGATCTGAGCAGAAGTCAAGAGCCTGAGACCTGGCACACCTTAGAAAACCTTAAACCTAAATTTAAAAAATCTAGGATTGTGAATTATAGGCTGGTTTTTCTTTGATTTGTGTCTAAAAGCCATTTATGAGGAGTACATGTTATATTTGTCTTTCTGGGTCTGGGTTATCTCACTCAGTATGATGTTTTCTAGATCCATCCATTTGCCCACAAATTTTAAGATGCCATTTTTTTTCACTGTGTAGTACTCCATTGTGTAAATATACCACATTTTCCTTATCCATTACTTGGTTGAGGGGCATTTGGCTTGTTTCCAGGTTCTGGCTATGACAAATAATGCTGTTATGAACATAGTCGAGCACATGTCCTTGTAGTATGATTGAACATTCTTTGGTTATATACCCAAAAAGGTATTGCTGGATCTTGAGGTAGTTTTGCTTTCTAATTTTCTGAGAAATCACCGTACTGATATCAAAAGTACCAATTTGCACTCCCACCAGCTATGGAGGAGTATTCCCTTTGCCCCACATCCTCTCCAACATAAGTTGTCAATCCCAGAGAACCTAGACAACAGTGAGGACCCTAAGAGAAACAGACATGGATCTAATCTACATGGGAAATAGAAAAAGACAAGATCTCCTGAGTAAATTGGGAGCATGGGGATCATGGGAGAGGGTAGAAGGGGAGGGGAGAGGAAGGGAGGGGAACAGAGAAAAAATATATAACTCAATAAAAACAATTCAAAAGAAATAAAAAATCTGAAATGCTTCCACACCCAAAACTGATCAGTTTCAGATTTTGAAGCATTTTGTATTTTAGAGTCTTCAATCAGAAATGCTCAACCAATAATATTTATGCAAACATTTCAAAATTAAGGCTTGCTTTGAATACACATACTTAAAAATAAGAAAATCTGAAACATATCTAGTCTCAGGCCTGTGGAATAAGGAATGCTCACTCTATACTAGCTTTGTCTTTAAGAGCAATGTTACTTGAGAAGCTCAGAGTTACTTATTTGTGTAATTAATAAATTTTTTGATATGGTTTCAAAAGTAATGTTTTTGTTGGAAGACATTATGTTTGTTATCTGAGGCACTTTACCAAATATTTGTCTTAAACAAATGGCAATTCTGAGAGAAGGTTCTGGTGTCCATTCCAAAATGAACAAGTGAAAATATTTATTGTTTACAAAAAAAGCCAAAAATCAACCTACAACAGATTTTCTTGGTCTTACTTTCTGTCTGCTTTGAGTTCTGTTTTGTGTCTGTGATGGGTAGTAGCTTTTTTCTAAGAATCATGACCTCACTAGCCCCAGGTTGTTAGCTAGGTTTCTTGTACCAGGCATGATCTCGGTCCTATCAGGTAGACCCTAAGTCCAATCAGACAGCCATTGGTTACTGCTGAGATATGAGCTCCATTCTTATACCATTAAAGATAGTTTGCCGTTCTGGTCATTGTTAACGGTTCATTGGCCTCACAGCTAGATAGGAATGTTGGTTGTGTCGCCCATATGGAAACTTGCATGGTATTTTCTGATCCTATGAAACTAGACTGCAGGAAGGAGGCTTTCAGGTTAGATCCAGCGTGAACCTTCTGAGTCTCGTGTTGGAAGTGTATGGTCTTCAGCGACAGGAACTTAGTTGCCTTCAGCCACTGAGAGGCAACCGAGGGCAATGACAATAGCCTGGATTGTTTGGGGAGTTACATGGCCTAGCCTGTCCAAAAGTTTCTCATGCATGGTACTGGAGTTTTTGTTAGACAGTCTATGGCTCTTGGGGACTATTATTAGTCCAATATGCATAATTTCATTTTAATATGTAGACATATGTTGTATATATTGCATATAATTTAACTTTAAGTAAATATAAAGTAATACAATTCTTTGAGGCTTTGTCAACCATCCTTAGTGAGAGATAGTTTGATTTGAGAACAAGATTGACATTGTGGATTCTAACTGAAAATACTCTTGTTTTAAACATCTTTATTTATTTACTTAAAGTTAGGCTCCATTCTTTAGATGGTGATTGTGTTGATCTTTTGGCAGGAGCACAACTCCCTTGGTATGCTAGCTAATATTCCTTGAGACTTCTGAGAATTGCCAGCTCTAGTAAGAAAAAGGTTATCGTGCTTGTGCGGTGGCCATGCTAACTAGGAGCATAGATTCCATTCATCTCCGTAATCTGTTTGCTGTTATTTTAGGTAAACCAAAGTTTGTCTTAATGTTATTCCAGAATATCCAAAATAAAGAAAAAATTCACAGAAAATTGGCAAGTACTTATTTTAGCCATTAGTTATAAAGACCTTTCCAGCTTTGTCTTTTCAAGCTGTTTGCAAGGTCCAAAGTGAGCCTAGGCTCATGCATGCCCCTAGTCCTCTAGCCAATAGTGAC
>NC_022019.1:5483101-5501696 GCF_000317375.1 Microtus ochrogaster
TCCAGTCCAACTGAGAAAACATAGGCTCCCTATTCAGGGGAGGACCCTGTCTCAAGGAAATGGGAAGAAGGTGGTTGGGGAGGAGCCCAGAAACCCTTTTCTGACTTCCACTCAAGTGCATATGTTGGGTACTGCACACCCGTTTGTGCAAACCCTCACACATACACAAATAAAAATTTAATAAATCTTCAGAAGAGAAGTCTCAGTCACTGAATTAGGAATTTCCGGGAAGGATGAAGTTTACATGTTGTCCCTTCTCCATTTCAGGGTATTCCTGTCGGCTGGTGTCACAGAACATGGCCCTTATCCTATTGAAGGAGGACTCTTTAGACGTAAGTTCTTTGTCAAACATTATATCTGATACAGCTGCAGGAAGGTATTTACTATGATTATTAATCAGTTCAATTTCTGCGAAAGACAATTGTAAAACTACTCTATTTAGTATGTCCTTATGCGTACATGCCATAAAGCCTCATCACTAAACATCAAGATGTTGTGGGCTTAGAATATTACCTCCTGGTAATATTATACTCACATAGTCCCAAACATTTTCAATGGGTCGGTGTTGCTCTCGTTTGACTTTGTTAACTCTGAAGTTTTACATGACATAATGGCATCTGTTGATTTGCATAAAGTGGCAATGGGAGGTTCCTAGGGAGGTTCTTTTGGGTAGATGCCTCCCAATGCGGCTAATAGTCAAGTTCTGGTAGCTGCTTAGTTTTATGCAGCAATAGGATACAGGGGCATTCAATTCACCAACACCAGATGCCAACAGATCATGGAGAATGGTACACTATGGGTACCAGAGTATTTTTATAAGTGTGTGTCTTCCTGGCTGTGCTGGCTACTTTTATGTCAACTTGACATAAGTTAGAGTCACTGGAGATGAGGAAGCATCAAGGGAGAAAACACCTCCATAAGACTGGACCAAGCCCCTGCCTCCAGTGATGTAACAGAGTGTGTTGACTCCCCATGGGAGGCCTCACCCTCTCTGAGGAGTGGATGGGGGTAGGATGGAGAGAAGCTGGGGGACAGGAGTATGGGAGAGAGAAGGAACTGGGATTGGTATGTAAAATAAGATAGTTTTTTTTAAAAATAAAAAAGTCGATACTTAAAAAAAGATTGGACTGTAAGAAAGCCTCTAAAGCATTTTCTTAATTAGTGATCAGTGGGGGAGGGTCCAGCCCATTGTGGGTGGTGCCATCCTTGGGAAGGTGGTCCTGGGTTCTATAAGAAAGCAGGCTGAGCAAGCCATGCGGAGCAAGGCAGTAAGCAGCACCCCTCCATGGCCTCTGTGTCAACTCCTGCCTCCAGGCTCCTGCCCTGCTTGAGTTCCGGTGATGACTTCCCTTGATCGTGAACAGTAATGTGGAAGTATAAGCCAAATAAACCACCCCCTTGCTTTTGGTCATGTGTTTCATCACAGCAATAGTAACCCTAACTAAGATAGGCGCCAGCATAATGGACTATTGCTGTGTTGGTGTTTGTAGAGGATCATGGAAGGACTTGGAAACTTTGGGCTAGAAAAGTCACTGAGTGTGGAAAGCTCAGTGGGCTGTTCTGAAGGAGCATGGAAGATAAGAATGTTGAAGGCAGCGCAGATGATAAAGGCCTGACTTAGGGAGTCTCAAAGGGAAGAAAAAAACTCTGCTGGGTCATTGTGTTTAGAATCTGTAGTGTCTAGTCAGCTGGAGCTGAAGAGTCAGCTGTGGTTAACAAGAGACCCAAACCACTAAGGTAAATCCTTTGTTTTGCTGGGACAATGGCTGTTGGTCTGCTGGGGTTGGAGAATCTGCCATTAGGAAGAGACCAGCATCACTGAGGTGAGATCTTCTGGGAAATATTTCCTCTGTGTCGGCATATGCAAGCTGTGTTTAGAGGTGGCCAGAGTTGTACTTGGTGCTGGCAGCCAAAACTTGGTCCTGTAAGTGTTGGGGGTAAACCCCACTAATCCTCTCAGGGTTCAGAAGGATTGCCGCAGCAGGCGAAAATCGGCTAAAGATATTCTGAGGATAAATAAAATAAATTCGCTCACATAAGTCATTTTATCATGTCTCATTTACTTCTCCTGTGCTATCTTCAAAGCTTTCTTTATGTTTCCCCTTCGATGTTTCATGCTGTTGCTTGCTTTGCTTCCCATCCCACGTGGTTTGCAGGTTGCATACCCACACAGAGTTAACAAGCATGCATTTCACAGAATCATAAAAATCTGATGGACCTGGCAAGGAGGTGCCTTGTGTCTCAGAGGGGGCATGGCTGTGAAGCTCCCCAGCAGATACCGGGAGGATTAATTAAGAATCAATACAAAATTTTAAGAAGTCGTTTTCGTGCACTGACTACGTTTCTTAAGTGTGACTATTTAGGCTGGAAGTTTGTGATTAATTATTGTAGAAAAATGCAGTGCTGTGGCACTTTTTGAGCACTTTTGCTTCTTTCCCTGGCGGCTGAGAACACAGCGCTGGTAACCATAGTAACCCGCAGGCCTGGGAGAAAGGCAAAGGTGTTTGATTTGCATCCAGCTACCTGACTTACCTTCTGGCACCCAGGGGAGAAGGAATTTCTTTCTCTGGGTCTGGTTTAGTGACCCAAGCCTTTTTCCTGCATCTCTAGGGGTAAAGTCATAAACAGTTAATGGGCTGTGATCTTACGTTAATTGAAACCAAGGTGAAGGGTAAATACAGAATATTAATAGCTTGTTAGGTTAGAGCAAAAAGCCAGTAGATTACACCTTCCTGAGTCTGCTGCTAGAGAATTCAAGGCCACCCACACCTGTTTATCAGTAAGAGTAGACGTACTGTCTCTCTGCTCAGTGCCTCCTGCTTGGGACTCCTTTCTTGTCAATGAGTCCTGTCAATAAAGATACTTGTGGGGCATTAACTTATATAGATTTGACTCTGAGAACACAGGCTTGACTGAGAGAATGCTTCCACACCAGGGCTCCATGGTGTGGAAAAAGGTATACAGTTGACTGTACAGGAAGAAGTTATTTCAGTGAATGGTTTATACACTGCTGGGATATTTTGGAAGGAAGAAACATCATGATTTCACAGATTTCTGCAGAATTGACAGTGACTATCCAAAAGACAGGTGTTCCCGAAGTTTTGCAAGTCGGGAGTGTCCACACTCCTCTGGATTTGTCTAGTAGAATAGAGCTATCAACAGTACATTCACTATACTATTTGGGGACTCTCATCATGTAAGAGTGTCCCAAGTGGCACTGGTTTTGAAAACATGAAGCTGCCATGAAGAACAGCCGAGTCTTACCACTGTGAGAGTCCATTGGAGAAAGTAGAGCCTCAGCAGCAGATGAAGTCCCAGAGCTAAAGGGGTCATGGAGAGAAACTGAGGCTTGACACCATCAGGAGACCCTAGGAGGGGGAATTGGTGAAAGGAAGTGCATCCCAGGTGCAGCAGAAGACCCAGCATTTTGGAGATGCCAGCACCATGGGGTGACCACTAAGAACAGCAGCAGCAGTGGGGTGGAGCCTTCCAAAGCCTGGAGGACACACGTGTTGCTGCAGAGGGCAGAGCTGGAGAGATGACCCAAGCCCCTTGCAGGAGCCCAGAAAACAAGAGTGAGTCCCAAAGAACCGGGCATTGGGCTATCTACACACTTGGAGTTTGGTTTTGCTTTGTTCGGATTGTGCCTGTGCCTCGGTTCTTTCCTCTTGAAGTAAGAAAGTATGACATTTACATTTGATTTTTACACAAGTCCACAGCTGAGAAATTTTTAACCTTTAAAAGAGATTTTGGATTTTTTAAAGAGACTGAACTTTTACTGTGTTTCAATTGGTTAAGAATGTGGACTTTTAAAGTTCCTCTTATTTTTCTTGTGAGGTCTTGTTTTTTTAAAAAAAATATTTATTTATTGTGTTTATAGTATTCTGCCTGCATGCATGCCTACAGGCCAGAAGGTAGCACCAGATCTCATTACAGAAGGTTGTGAGCCACCATGTGGATGCTGGGAATTGAACTCAGGACCTTTAGAAAAGCAGGAAGCGCTCTTAACCACTGAGCCATCTCTCCAGCCTCCTTTATGTGAGATCTTGAGGATGAATAAGAAAACAAAGGTTGTATCTTAATAGTGATATATTTGTGTGTCAAGTGATAAGGGTCAGTTGTGCTGGCTAGTTTTATGTCACTTTGACATAAGATAGAGTCTGGTCCTGGGTTCTAAAAGAAAGCAGTCTGAGCAAGCCATGAGGAGTAAGCCAGTGAGCAGCACCCCTCCATGGTCTCTGTGTCAGCTCCTGCCTCCAGGTTCCTGCTCTACATGAGTTCCTGTCCTGACTTCCTTTGATGATGAGCAGTGCTGTGGAAGTGTAAGCCAAATAAACCCTTCCCTCCCATGCTTGTTTTGGGTCACGGTGTTTTATCACGGCAGTAGAAACCCTAACAAAGGCCCTGGTGTAAAGCCCCTGAGAAAGTAACAATGGGGGCTGACTCAAGGGTAACCAAGGGCCCTGTAAAGTTGTTTGATATAAAAATACTAGTTTCATTCCATTGCCCAGACTTCCAGCAGGTTCTGTTGGTATTCACAATGCTCCTTTCAGTGCCAGTGCTGGGAACAATGCCTGCGCTGGTTACACTTTCAAAAGGAGAGAGAGCATGGAGTTTCTGTTGGTGACAACTTGGGAGACCCCCTACTATGAAGACCAGTTCTTTGTACTCCCTTAGGGTCTCATGGGTCAGCAGCTGAGCCCAGGCTCAGCGTGGAGTTCAGGACGTCATGTGTAAGATGCCTGCCTTGCACTGAGCGCTTTAGGGTGCTTCTGCATGAGGCTTGTTCTTGTCTGTGCAAACTTCTCGTCAACTCTATACCTGGGACAATCAGCTTGCAAAGAGAAAAGCTTCATCTACCTCACTCTTTGGGGGCTTTATTTGGCCCTCATGGTTGGGTCTCCCCATTTCTTTGGGCTGTGTTAAGACAAAGCATTAGTGGGACCATGTGGTGGAATACCGTCACTCACCTCAGGGTCAGAAGGCCAGGAAAGCCGAAGAATGAAGTCAGAGTCCGTAATCCCCATCAGGGCATGCTCCTGGTGACTCTGAGACCTTTTATTAGGTTCCACCTCTTTGAGGTTCCACCATCTACCAGTAACACCACCCTAGGGACCAAGCCATTAGTTAGCACAGAGGTCTTTGTAGAGTTTTCAACAACCAAACTAGGTAAGAAGCCCAGGATCCCAGGTCATGGAGCACCTCCCAGACTCACTTCCTGCCTTCTCTGGAACAGTAAGGAGACCTTCCTCGGACAGACTGTCCTGATGTTCCCAGCACTCGCTAGCACATGTGTCTTTATTTTGCTTTTTATGACTGGAAATAAGTTGTGTGTGTGCATGCATGCATGCACACATGTTCACATTGTGAAGTAAACCATAATCATTTTGACATTGACGTACAGCTTGATGACATTGAGGACATCCACATTGTCGTGTAACCATCACCACCATCCCTTTCCAGAGCGCCTTTCTTCATTCTAGACCGAAATTTTGCGCCCATTAGATAACGTCTTCCTGACTGAGAAGATGGTTTGGCGGGAAGGAGAGCTTGGTGTGCAAGCATGAGGACCCAAGAGCAGTGGCTTTCCAGCTCCCAGGTCAGAAGCTACACATGCTCCGTGTGTACCTGTAGCCCCAGCTGGGTTTGGGGAGCAGACGCAGGAGGATTACTGGGACTTGCTGGCCACCAGCCTAGCTCCAGGTTCAGTTTTTGAGCTTTTCTCAAGAGAATTAGTCAGGGAATAAGGGCAGGACAGTTGACATTTCCTCTGACTTCCATGAGTAGATGGACACTCGTGCGCGCGCGCGCGCGCACACACACACACACACACACACACACACACATGATAATGTGTTATAGAAGTCACTCTTCTACTCATATATCCAGGAATTTGATTTCTTTACATTATTTGACCACTTCTTGGAGAATTCGAACCTCCAACCAATCTTACTCATTTGATCTTTCTACACTTTGTTCAGATCTTTATACCTCGCACCAGGAACTTCAGTTTAAAACCAAAATAAAACGAAATGATTGCAAGAGCCACGTGTCTTCAATAGTTAGTGTTTGGAAACATGAAAACGCTTCGTGCCTCTCTGTTTCTCCTCTCTCCCTCTCTCTGTCCCTTTCCTTTTCTGAGAGAATCTCACTGTGTAGTCAAGACAGGCTAGGAGGGGGCTTGGAGAGATGACTCAGTGGTTAAGAGCATTGGTTGCTCTTCCAGGGGAACCAGGTTCAATTCCTAATACCCCCATGGAGACTCACAACTGTGTACTGTGTGCAGCTCTAGTCCTCAAGGGTTCCAACGTGCTTTCATGGACTCCAGAGGCACTGTGTGCTCGTGGTGTGCGGACATCCATTCAGGCAGACTCATACACATCAAATAAAAATAAATAAATTTTCAAAAGCAAAAGACTGGCTAGGGACTTGCCTTTTAGCTAAGGTTTGTTCGGGACCCATGATCCTCCTTGCTCAGCCTCCTGAGTGCTGGGCTTTCACACCTGTGTCTCTGCTGACCCTCAGGTAAATTGCTAGCTAGGTGTGGTAAATAACTGCTGGAAACTGACCGGATTTCAAGAAAAATTGTCAGTTGCAAGTAAGCTGCATTTCAGTGGCTTCATGTGGCTGCTAGCTCCCACACTGAGAGGCACAGTACAGGTAACTTAGAAACTCTCAGTGCAGGGGTCCAGTCAGGTTCCAAGTACACACATCGAGTTTGTAAAGTTTTATTGGAAAACAGCTGTGCACGCTTGTCCATGTCCTGCCAGTGACAGCTACAATGCTGCCAGGGCAGAGGCCAGTGGAGGGCAACACAGCCCACAAGCAGGAAATGCTGAAAGTTACCATCCTGTTCTTTACGGAGTTCACTGCCCTGGCCATGTCTGGCAAGTCTAAAGGCCCTCAATTGTAGGCACATGGCTCAATTATCCCTCTATTCTAAAGCGGTGATTTTAAGAGTTCAAATGAATTCTTGGGAAAGTGGGATCTGTGCTAATTTGGGGAAATGGAAAGCGATGGCTAAAAGGAAATGTCTGGAAACCCCTCTACTAAAGGGAGTGGGAAGTTATTTAGGAAAAACGTGGAACTTGCACAATCAGACTTGAAGACATAGGAAATGTGTGTGGGTGTGCAGCTGGAGAGGTGTGGGCCACAGCTTACAGTGTGTCCTGCAAGGAGAGTGCCACAAGCCGTGGGATGCTTGTGGTACCATTTTCTAGAGTACCCAGAGAGGAGAGAATCCCAACTGTACACAGTTACCCATGGAACAGGGAAAACCGCACCGCTTTCTAATATGGTTTGATGCTGTTATAAACTTCAGATCTAAACCAATAGAGGCAGGGGAAGAAAGAAAAGTTTCCAATTAATCTCAGCAATGAAGAAGGAAAATAATATAGGATTGATTAGCAAACCAAATCATGTAGTATAAAGGAGATATATTATGCTTACAGAAGCATGCATTTTCTTTACCAAGTGTATTAAGTGTTTTAGTTAGGGAAATCCTTTCATTTTTTTAAAAACTTTATTCTCAGAGAAAAGAAGAAAACCATAAAATCATTTTACTTGATGTAGGAAAAATCCGACACTCGTTTATGGTTAAGCACCAGGAAGACGCTTGAAATCCTGGCAGTGGTGTGAACCCTATTAAGCTAGTACACCAGTCAGGACTTAATCCACCCATCTCCCATCAATGCTTGTGGTGAAGTGATAGACAGTTCTTTGAGAAGACAACCATGATGTAAGCGTGTCCCTGTCATGTGCCTTTTAACAGTATCCTGGAGGTACCTGATTCATTATGGGGGGCCACCTCTACTTAATGGTATGATTGGCTATGCAGAAGTTAGAAGAGAAGCTATAGATGAATCGTAATTAGGGTCTAAAATTGATTGTTGGGTGTATCTGAAAGAAATAAGCTTCCAGGACAATTGAAGCTTCTTTGTACCCTTCTTTTGTCCAGTTGGTTTGGAGACATCACTGAATCCTGTTTATAATTTTCCATAATGTCTCTAAGTTATGGGTAAACGTGTTTGGATTTTTGATTTTCATGTCAATGAAATAATATTTGAGATATCTTTGTACAGTTTGCTGTCTGGTTCATATTTCTGTCATTTTTCTCAGGTAGCTAGATTAGTGTTTAGATTAGACAGCGTTTGATATTTTAAAGCTGATGGGAGACAGTTTGGAAGTTTTTCACCTTTCCTGTCTTCGCCGAGTGCTGCAGAGGCAGGCATCTCCCGGGTTCACATCTGCAGACAAGAAGGAGCCACTCGACTGTCTTGAATGTATCTAGACGTGCTCGATTTCTACCCAGAGTCCTCTAGCATGTTCACCTTGTCCAGGAGTTTCCTTTGCCCCATGTCGTCAGTGACAGAATCCGCAAACCTTAGTTCATCAGGGATGTATGCTAGGACTCGCTGCTTCATGCCTGCATTGTCCACTGAAAGTGAGGGGCACTGCTTCCTGACTGTGGGGGTTCCCAGTGGGTAGCTTCCCTCTGATTCAGGACAAGTCCGCCTGGCTGTGTAAGGCATCACCTGTCAGCACTTGGAACTTCTCTCTTTCAGTAGTGTGGTCTCAGTGTGTCTTGGTGCCTTATGGCCGGCCTGCTGTGTACTGCTGTGTGGTTGCAGGCCTTTGGAGATCAGGTCTCTCTTTCCCAGATGATAAATCTGGATTCTTTCTTTGTTTCTGCTCTTTTATAACCAGCTGTGAAACTAAAATTTGGGGAGCATCGTTTGCTGGAGATCTGCTTGTTCAGGTTCTCAGTGTCCCTCACCGTCCCCTGCTTGGGGGAATCTAGAGCAACAACAGCAGTCCTAGAGGGTTTTGCCTCGGTAACATTCACTTTTTATGCCTCAATCATGATTACCAGGGATCCAAGGTTTTTTTTTTGTTGTTGTTGTTGTTTTCCAAATCCATTAGGTCGAGTTGGGTCATGAGCTGCAAAAATCACCATGTCAGCCCCATGTACATGTGGCTCCCACTGAACTTAATAACAGCCAACAGCCCCTTGACTCCTCCTGCAGCTGCTGCCCAGCCTCAGCCGCCATCACGCTCCAGGGTGGCGCAGGTGGATTTTAAGCAAACATGTAGAGATTAAATAGCTAATTGGAAATGATTTTTGCCGAGTAAAGCTCAAGTCTGGCATACCCTGCAAAGGAAATCATTGCAGACATACAAATAGCTTACTGTTCATTTTAATTAGAGTTTGAGTGGAAGACAAGATTCAACTGATAAATCTCCACCAGATTCAAGCAGGACCGAAAACCCTGGGCATTTGTATGGAAATGGTAGAGGCTGCCTTGTCAGACCGGATGGAGAAATGGCTTTATTTCCTCTGTTTTAATTGTTTTGACTCCAGTATTATAGTTATTATCTAGTGGCCATGTCCACTTTTAAAATACAATAGTCTAATAGATTTTGTCTTTTCCTTACTCTCAAATCATTTACAAAAGTGAGCAATGTGTTTTAATTCTTAGAGTTGACTTTTAAATTTTTTTATACTTATTTATTACTTTATGTTTATGACTGATCTGAGTATTTGGTATTTTAGTAATCTTCTCTGAGAAATGACTGGATTACTTCATCACTAGGCAGCCGCCTGGACGCTTGGACAGAATAGAATTGAAAGCTCAATGGTCTATTGTGACTCTTCAGGAGATAACAGCAGATACTCTGCTGACCGTTGCTGACCTTTCCTGACCCTTCCTCCTTGAAACATTCTTGATTTGACTTTTTATAGCGATTGCATTTATGGGTGAATTGAACTGGTTAGTTTTTGCCAGAGTTCCATCATGTGACTTACTGAAACCGCCAAGGTTTCATTCCTTCCCTTTGGATTTTCTTTCTTAATGCTGAGTTGGAAACGCTAGAGCAGTGGGGGGAAACTGGCGTGGGCAGCAGCCAGCCCCTCCTCTGCTTCCCTCCGAGTGTCTCTTCTTTCATCTTAAGGCAGAGGTTACCATTCAGTGTCCGGGTAAGAACACACGCAGCGTGAGAAGGGCGCGAGGTCTTTGCACACATTGCACACCACAGAGGCACGATGTGCACACACATTTGGACTTAATGTCTTTTTAACCAATGACTTTTGCCGCTCGATGGCTTCCTGTTGATACTAGTTTATTCTTTCCCATGTTAGAGACCATAGAAGTTGCTTATTGGTCTGTAGACTATGTGCATGTTCCTAACATATAAACATGTGATTTTCACAGAACTGTTCTCCAGAAGTGTGCTTAGGAATTGAAAGATCATGTCTGTGAATGGATAAGGTGGCAGTTTCAGAGGCAACTCCTCCATGTGCTTAAGAATTAAAGACATTGATGGCCCAAGTAATTTACTGTACCTTAGATCCCCGGTTTTGCTACCTCTCGGTAGACGTTGTACCTGACTATACTTTAGACCAGAACTTGTCATTCTTCAGTGTGTTTTTAAAGTGAAGAGAGGAAGAAAGATCAAAAGGTCACTGCCAAGGCTGAGCAAGGCTGCTGGGACAGAGCCCTTTGTGTGTGCGTGCAGGATGAGGGAGCTGTGGGGCAGCCAGGGGAGGGAGGACATGGAGAAGGTTCTTCCACAGGTGGGCAGTTCTGCGTGGGAGTGCTGTAAGTGCCAAATGCTGCATTCTTCCTTCCTGCTTTTTTTCTATTACATTTCAAAATTATTTTCAGAATTCACAAGCAGTGTATTTTCCTTGTATTCTTCTCTTTCCTTCCAATTCCTTCCAGATCCTTCCCACCTCCTTACCCACCCACCCAATTTCATTTACTTTCTCTCAAAACCAAACAATAGTAAAACCCCACAAAAGAAAAAAAATAAAAAAAAGTTAAAAAAGAGAAAAGCAACCGACTAAATCTTAACAACAATGAAGGCACACAGAAAACGTGGAGTCCATGTTGTATGGCTCACTGACTGCTGCTGAGTACCAGGCCTGGAGGTAGCCTGGGTGACAGCCCAGTGTCTCTCCGCTGGTGAAATGGCTTTTCCCTCACCCAGCAGGTATCAATAGCAAATAGCGTCTTGGTTAAGGGTGGTTCTTTGTGCCCACTGCCCCTTCTCCAGTAAGACTGTGTTCTTGCCCCATAAGATCTCTCCGTGGGAGAGTCAGCTGGCACAGCTACCAGCTGGGTAGGTAGCATGTGGCTGCTCCCTGTGTAGATAAAATCCTGCCTGGTCCTGTGGTCACACTAGTCGGAGTCTGTGCTTAGGATACTGGAGACTAATCTAATTAGGTAATTTGTGACTGCTAGGCTCTAGAGCGTCAGTTCTCAACCGGTGGGCCGTGACCCCTGGACCCATCGGAATATTTACATTATGATTCATAACAATAGTGAAATTACAGTTATGAAGTAACAACAAAATAATTTTTATAGTTGAGGGTTACCACAACATGGGGAACTGTATTAAAGGGTCACAGCCATTAGGAAGGTTGAGAACCACCACCCTAGAGCGATGGAGAATTGTAATAATGGCAGTAACCAGATTAAAAATGAAATGGTCTTTTAGGAATCTTAATAGTTACCATGCCCTTTCTAGTAGAATTCCTGTGTGTGTTTTGGGGGCTTGCATCCTGCTGGGAGAACTATACCTAGATGTAGTTAGTGACTGCCTTGAACTGTCCCAGGGACACATGGGGTGACATTTCTGCTAGGAAAATCAGCTGTATGCTCTGTGAGGTCCTCGTGCAATGGAAAAAAAAGCCTTGCTTAATCATCTGCTTAGCACCGAGAGGAAAATAACTCCCGTTCTGGACATGGCAGCAGTGTACTAATAAAGAGCTTGAGCTTCTTCTGCTTTCGGTTTACACGGAAGGAAGGCGAGGTCACCCTCCTGCCGAAGGAAGGTAGCTGTAGGAGGAGCTCAGTTAATACTTAGGAAAGACGCTGCCAGTGTAACTTGCTCTGTGAATTAATGAGCAGGAACTCTACAGAGCAGGTTAGACTCAGGTTCCTGGTCTGTTGTGTACATACAAGGAGAAATTAACCTCTAAATCTGTCCGTTTACTGAATCTAGTTTCGTTTTATTTTATTTTATTTAACCCCTTTGTAACGTCCTTGCTATTGTCCTGTATTGTTCATAGTCAGACACACAGGTTGTAACCTGTGTTCTCTCCAGCCAGGGCCTTATGGACAGAGAATGTCATTTCCTGCAGATGTCAGGATGATAGTTACAAATCCAGTGCTGATATATAATAAGCTTTCATCACTTACAATGCTGGAAAAAAGAAGTAGCGTTGCTGCTGAAGCACAGATTCCTTCCAAGGGCTTGGAGGTTTGTCCTGTTGTCAAGACTGGAAACTTGTAGAAAACAACAGTTTACTGACTGGAGCTAATTCTCCTCCAGCTCTGTTAGCTCTAAGAGCCACGTCGAGGGCCTGGGGGAGGTGGATCAGTGATGGATCGGTGTGTAAGGTGAGGAGTTCCATCAACACCCGTCTGGAAAACAGGCGGTTTCTTAGGTGTGTGATCCCAGAGCTGGGTGGGGAAGCAAAGACAGCCTGGCCCTGGGGCTCACTGGCCAGCCAACTTAGCATACTCGGTGAGCTCCAGGCCAGTGAGAGGTCCTGTCTCAAAAAACTGTATAGTTTCTGAGGATCACTACCTGAACTTGACCTGTGACCTCCACATATATGCACACACATGTACAAACGCACACACATCCATGCAAGCACACTCCACATGCACCAGCACACACATGTGCAAACACATTACATATCATGTAAAGTGGAGTTAAAAGCATTGTATTACCCACTACATTGTATTTGGTGGGGATTCATTGCATATAGTGGTGCTTCGTTAGTAAAGACATTTTAATTCACTTGCATCTTGATTTTCTGTACAGATCTAATTGCAGACTCTGAAGCCATGAAAGGGTTTTCCCTCCATTTCTTAATTATGCAGGATTTCGAAATATCAGCAAAAATAGAAAAGTCATACAAATCTACAAAATGCCTATTCTCTGCATGTTTTTATAGAAAACTCCTTTCTGTCAGTATGGCCAGTTTCTCTCTTTCCCTGGGTGAGCCCCTTGGTGACTTTAGGACACTGGACTTCCACTGAAGGAAGTTAAGGTCACAGATCTTGCTTATGTTGTAGGTCCCAAGCCTATCATTTCATATCTTCCTGGCACCTTGTTTAGTAGCATAGCTGGAGCCCTCCACATCCTGCCACAGTGTGTGGCTCGGCCCCTGACTGGGAAGGGTGCTCTGAATACCTGAGGGGTCAGCTGCCCGGTCTTTAGGCTCTGTTTGCCATCTCTCCTTCACTCCTGGATAGCCCTGGCTCTGCTCCTGTGAAATAGGATTGCTTCCTAACCATTTATGAAGCTGCCTGTTTCTCACACTAGATTTAGGTCTCCATGGATTCCTGCTAAAGTATGTCTGCTCTGTGCAATGGTATCCAGCTAGTCTTATCCCCTTTACTGGAATGTATGCTTCTTTGTCAATGCGAGTCACCCATGTGTAGAGATGTGCTTTTAAAAAATGTCTTTTGGGGATCACAAACCACACAGTAAAAGCAGGTCAGCACGCAGATGCTGAGGAAATAGCTTTGTTTGTGCACCAAGCTTTATCACTCATCCATTTCACGGATTTGTACATTACAAGTACAACATTTTCAGCTGCAATGCTCTCAAGGTCACAGTACCTTGGTTTTAAGTGATATTTCATGTTAACGAGCTTTCCTATTCCCCGAATGTGGCCACCTTCTCCTCTCATTGACCGCATCCAATAGGAAAGAGATGAAAAATTACAGACTGCCGTTAAAATAAGTGGAGTAGTCATTTGAAAGAAATGTTTGGCTGTTGCCAGTTAAAAATGGCAGCTTAGGGCTGAGACGTAGGTAAAATGAGAGACCCCATGTCTAAAAACCAAGGTGGAAAGCAATAGAAGAAATATTACATTCATCTCTGGTTTTCACATGCATGGGTGAACATATGCACATGCCTGCTCACACATGTGCATGCACACGTATACACACACACACACACACACACACACACACACACACACACGAGGCATTAACGTATGGCAATAACCAGGCATTTGACTCACCCCTCGCTGTCCGTATAAGGAAGCCAGATTGATACTATTTCTTGACGGTAGAGAAACTGTACTCTATCTTTAAAATGTACATATAAACGCAGATTACATATGTGTGATTGCTTCGTTTGCTTGTGGGTTTTGAGCTGGGAACTCAACTTTGGAACTTTGGGCCTCTGTCACACTAATACCGAACCACTGAGCTTCCTCTCCGGGACCTCGTCTTTAAAACACTTGCTGCCAAGTGAGTGCTTCAGACACTTTCTGAATCGAGTGGCCATGCTTCTGTAGGAGAAGCAGCACAGCTTGCTTTCCCCAGTCCTGTGTTCAAGGTCATGGTACCCATAGTTTTGGCAGACACTGGTGAAGGGGCTGGAACTCCTCAGTCACTTGCACATTGCTCGTGGGTTACAGAGATGGAAGAGAAAAGGAGAGGAATTGGGAGTGTAGGATGTGCTTCCACGTGACTGTGTTATCACCTCCAGTGTCTATTCCTGTGGGCAAAGCCCATAGTGTCTCATAGCATGTCTCCCTGTAACTTACATTTTGCTAAGTTGTCAGGTGTCCCAGGTAATCTTAACAAGATAATTTAATGTTTTAGAAAGCACGAATATGACGGAGTTGAGCATACATTGAAACAGTTTACCTCCCAAGCACAAATTACAGTATTTCAAAAAAAAAAAAAAAGCCCTGCTCTAAAAGCAACGGAAGCATACACATGGTTATGTGTTTATCAAGTGAGTGATTTGCTGTTATTAGTTGGATAAGCA
This sequence comes from Microtus ochrogaster, assembly GCF_000317375.1. Lineage (NCBI taxonomy): Eukaryota > Metazoa > Chordata > Mammalia > Rodentia > Cricetidae > Microtus > Microtus ochrogaster. The sequence continues at coordinate 5,497,904 of NC_022019.1, forward strand.
CAAGCTCTGGGAGCTATGCTTGCCCAGGGGTGGTCTTGTCTCTGAGCTACTTTGCAGAAAAATAGTCAATTTACCCAAAAAAAGTGATCAGTGCAATTTTCCTGACGCCTGGCCCTCTCCAGTTCTTCACTTCTGTTTCAGCTCCTGTATGTTTAACCAAGGATATTATTTTAAAAATTAATTTCTTCCATCTGCAGGAGTATGTTGCCTTCGGCAAACTTGAGGTAGCTGAGATCTATAAGGTCTTTTGCTTGTAACATTTCTCCAAAGATCCTAAACATTTGTGTTCTCCTTTCCCGGTATAAGGAAATCCTAGCCACAGTGGCTCATGCAGTTGTGTTTTGGGCTAAGAAGATGCTGAAGGTGAGAGTGGACCAATCAGAACTGTGGTTGAAGGGTGACAAGCTCCTCTCTGGTCCTAACCATTGACTGTTCTCATCCCAGCAAGTTGAAGATTGCGCCTTGGCGGAGACTAGAACGCAGAGGCCTGACAAATGCTAGTTAGTTAATGAGAGAATAGCTTTCTACCTTTGTCTGATCGCTTTCTGGAAATGAGCAAATTCAGTCTCTGAAAATATCAAATATTCATGAAAGGGTGAAGAAATGCTATACTCCGAATGCACCTTGAAGCACATGGCCCTGTGCTCCTGCACGCCGGAGGTAATTGTCTTAAATTACGAGTGCTACCCTAGTGCCTGCACTCTAATGCTAATTGACCCTCCGGGTTCTAAAACACACGGGCCTCGGCAATTGAAAGCATATTAAATTATGCCTTCATGTGGGAACCAACACGGTGTGTTGGAGCAGTGAGCAGGGATGGTTTGGGGAGAGGCAGGAGTGATGGGGGTCTCCTTCCAACCTCCACCCTCCACAGACTCTGGGTTGTTAGCGTTTCCGTTCGTAGAATGTTTTCAAAACTGGAGGTCTCTCGCATCATTTACCTGTTCCTTTGAGTTCTGGGTTGATCTTCTAAATAGCTAGAAATTAAATAAAATTACTCATGAACCAAAAGGTCTTAGTATGCAGCCGGTTGTTTTGGTTTAACCCTTGCGATGGCACGTTCGCCTTCACACATGGGACTGCCAGGCTCGAGTCACTTTTAAAGGGTCACACAACCAAGAGCCGACCTCCTGGCTCCAAAGTAATTATCTTAGATTCTCCACCTCAGCTTTTCTGGTGCTCCCAATATTTCACAGTCAGCATTGACTCTAGGGTGAATTTGAAGCACCGGTCTAGTTGAGGGAGGGAAGCCTAGGTGTCGATGGGATAAGTGATTTATTCGCTGTTTCCTAGTTGCTAAGCAGACTTGTGAACAACTGGAGATAAACAGAAAGGACACTTGAATGGGATTGTCGGTCTAGCTGGCAGCTGACAAAAGAAGGAACATGATAGATAGCACAAGCGTCTTGAAGGGCCATTAAGAAGATTCTGGGTGAAGGTGTGCTTGCGCTTGGGTAAAAGGGAGGGGGTGGGGTTGTTCCCTGGGACACATATACTTGTTTTATAGACAGTGCCTCTCACTTGTCTGGAACTCACTAGGTTAAGAATCCTCTCATGCCCATCTTTGCCCGCCCCCCAGCATTAGAATTATATGTGCATGCTACCAAGCCTTTCATTTTATATATGTGGTTTCTGGGGATCAAGCTCAGATCTTCTGGTTTGCAAGGCAAGTACTTCATCAACTGAGTTATTGCCCTAGTCCCACAGGCAGCATCTTTAGACAGGGCAGATAAGAGAACCCTTGGCAACCTCCAGTATTAGCCAGTGCGCTATCTTTCCACTTTGACCAGAGACCTAACACAATTAGGAAAAGGGGAAGAAAGATTTATTTTGACTCATGGTTTTAGAGAGTTCTGTCTGTGGTGGCTTGGCCCTACACTCTAGGGCAGCACATCACAGCAGTGGGAGTGGATCCTCTTCCTCACTGCAGACAGGAAGCCGAGAAAGAGAAAACAGGAAATTGCTAGTGCAAGACATAATCCTATAGGGCACGCCCCAACCGCCTACTTCCTCCTAACTTTCACCAAGCACTGATAATGCAGTTATATTATGACTCTACCAGAGGATTAAATCATTCACCGTCAGATAATCATCTCTAGAAACGTCGTTACAATCACATCCAGACATGTACTTCCCTGTTCTCCCAGGCAGTCCAGTCAAGTCGACAGTCTAGGTCAGTTCTCAACTTATGGGCTGTGACCCCTTTGGAGGGTCAAATGGACCTTTTTACAGGAGTCACCTGAGTCCATTGGAAAACACAGACATTTGCCTTGAGATTCATAACATAGCAGAATTACAGTTATGAAGTAGTAATGAAAGTTATTGAAACTACAGTCGGGGGTCAGCACAAACTGTAGTAAAGGGTCGCAGCATTAGGAAGGCAGAGAACCACTGATCTAGACTGACCATCACATCCCATTGCAAACCCATTACAGGGCCACAAGCAATCCTCTAGCTAAAAGCTGGGAAGGGAAGGACTTGCTAGTCACAGAACTGCTTTGGTCCTTAGTTTAGGCTCAGCCCCTAGGATATAAGAAGCAAATGTCTGCTGCTTGCGCTGCATGGTCAGCACACTTAATTATAAAAACCCGAGCCAGCACAGGAAGGTGTGCTGCCATTGATGAAGAGAGTGTGGAGTCGGCATTCTGTCACCATGGAAACAAAAACTCTGAGGTAAGCAGCTTATGAGGAAGGACATTTATTTTGGCTCACACCTAAGTCTGGGGTCATTTGGCCTGGATGCCCGGGGGTCTGTGGTGAGACTGTACTCCGCTGTGACAGGTGTGCAGGCTCAGGCAGAGCTGTTCACCTCCTGCCAGCGAGGAAGCCGAGAGGGATCCAGTCGTCCTGGCAGCTCTTTCCAGGCCTCACACCCTGAAGACGCCACCACCTTCCAGTAGTTGCCAAGCCTTTGACACAGGATCCTTTGGGGGACATTTTAAGACCCAAATCATAGCAGATGAGGAAGCCTGCTATTTTACAGTCTAACTGGACATCTCGTCCATGGCGAGCCATGCTAATGTACCCTGTGCCCTGTGGAACTCAGACCTGACAATGTATGGAAATGCCAGGCGCCAGGTGCCAGGTGCAGACTAACAGTGAACGTTCTGTTGAGGGCCGAGGACGCAGTCTGAGGATCCGCGTTGTCTATCAGACGGTTGCTTAGGGAACCTGGGCTCCGGAGGATGCTTCGTTCTGTGACTTAGATTTTTATGGCATCAATTGCACAGCTGTGTCTGTGACACACTCCTACTGCCTGGTGGGCTCCCCGGCAGCCTCCACTTTTGCTGACGTAGAAACCTGTGCTGTTGCCCCTAAGACTCTTGAAAGTCTTTAACTTGGGGCCTCATTTTTTTTTTTTTTATTATTCAAGTTTTTGCCTTGATGTAAGTTTCTGCAGACAAGTTCCAGTTGCGACCACTGGTGCAGGAGCCAGCCATTTTCCTTATGATGATGTTGCGTGGCCTTGCCTGGGTGGGCCCTTCAGGTCGAACTGTCTCTTTAAGATCCCAGGCACTCCTCTGAGTCTCTTCTGTAGCTCATACTTGCAGATGTGCTGTTCCCTGCCTGTGTGCATTCTGTTCCCTTCTCCTCACTGCTCCTCCCCCTCTTCCCTCCACAGCACTGCCTTTGTGCTAGGGCTGCAGAGAGAGACTACCCCAGATCCGGAGATAAAACAGCAGAAAGTTACCCGCTTAGTATAGCCAATATCAAGTATATATGTTAGGGTTCTCTAGAGGAACAAGACTTATAGAAGGAATCTATCTATGTATCTATCTATGTATCTATCTAT